>NC_092753.1:96522892-96828801 GCF_047496795.1 Chiloscyllium punctatum | reverse complement strand
GTGGCAAAGACCTTGTGGTATTATCATTAGACTGTTAACCAGAGACTCAGAGAAAGTGAGGACTGTAGATGCTGGAGATCAGAGTTGAAAAATATGAGGCTGGAAAAGCACAGCAGGTCAGGCAGCATCCCGAGGAGAAGGAGAGTCGACGTTTCAGGCATGAGCCCTTCCTGATGAAGGGACCGAAACATCGATTCTCCTGCTCTTCGGGATGTTGCCTGACCTGCTGTGCTTTTCCAGCGTCACACTTTTCAACTATTAATCCAGAGACCCCGGTAATGATCTAAGGACTTGAGCTCAAATCTCACTATAGTGGATGGTAGAATTTGGATTCAATTAAAAACGAATGATGACCATGAAACTGATGTTGATTGTTGGACACACCTGTCTGATTCACTAAATCAAAACCAAAAAAAAATGCAGATAGAGGAAGACAGACCCAAAAACAGAAATTGCTGGAAAAGCTCAGCAGATCTGGTAGCATTCACGGGAAGAAATCAGAGTTCAGAACGGAAGGGGCACTGGACCCGAAACACTAACTCTGATTTCTTCCCGTTGATGCTGCCAGACCTGCTGAGCTTTTCCAGCAATTTCTGTTTCACCAATTGGTTCACTAATGTCCTTGAGAGAAGGAAGCTGCCATCCTTATCTGGTCTGGTCTGCATGTGACTCCAGACCCACAGCAATTGTGGTTGACTCTTAACTGCCCCTGGCCAATTAGGGATGGGCAATAAATGCTGACCTAGGCAGTTAACACCCTCACCCCGTGAATGAACAAAGAAAAGGTCAGGCTGGGAAGCCCCTAGAATCCCTCAGGAGAATGAATAATAACAGTGATGAGAGAAGTGGGCAGGGAAGGAGAGGAGAGGGGAGAAGGAGAGGAAAGTGGAGCTGGGCAGTGGAGAGGAGGAAAAGAATGGGCAGAATAGTAAAGAGGAAAAAAGATGAAAATTGGATTCAAAGAAAACGCTGTTGAATTAACAATTCGCCAGTGTTTTGAACTCTCTTCCTGGCTCCACATTGACCAGGCAGAGCTCAGTGACAGCTCTCCAGCCTCCAGCAGTGAGCTGAGAGCTTTATCGCTATAAGAAAGCTGCTTCAAAAAAGAAAGCACAGCAAGAAAAGCGAGGCCAGAGGAGAGTGATGTGGAATGATCAATCCACTTTGTTACTGCTGTACTCTGAACTATCATTAAACTGTTGACATGAAGGGCCCTGCGACAAGCTGCCCTCCTCAACACTCATTTCACTTCCTGCTCAATTTCCATTTTGTTCTCAATACTGTAATTTCTTATATAAATAGCTGTATTTTGGAACCAGGAACTGAAAGCTTCATAAATGCCTGAGGAAAATTACCATATTTCAAAGCAGTCCAATAACTCTCTATTCATATGTAGTAGATGGAAAGGAACTGCATAACTATTTCTTTTATTCAATCTTGACCTTGCTATCAGCAACTTTTACATGTTTCACTATATTTATGAAAGACGTTTGAGTATTTCTTTCCCGGTCCAGTTCTCACATAGCTCTGCAGTGACTCTGTTCCCTGGATGTTAGATCACCCCATGTTGAATTCCCAGTACAGAGTTGAATACCATTGAGCTTATCACATGAAGACCCACAGCATAAACTCGCGACACTGAGATTGACTTCACCCTTGCTGAAGCCAAGCCCATGTAACCCAGGCTGACACACCCAGACCCAGTACTGAGGGTGTGCTGTACTGTCAGAGGTACTGCCTCATGAATCGGATGTTACATGGAGACTGTCTTGAGGTGACGCAAAACAGATCTCTTGGTTTCTATTGGAGAAAGAGAAGGGAGATCCATCAACTACCTACCCCCACTACACCCCACGCCCATCCACAGAGGCTCTGGGGCTATTATGTCATCCTCAATCAACATCACTGAGAAACAGATTGGCTGATCAAAAACACATTGTGGGATCTTGCTGTGTGCTGTTACATGTCCTATCAGTTTATAACTGTGACTGATCTTCTGAAGGACTTCAACAGCTATAAAATGCTTCTGGGACATCCACAGGCCAGGAAAGGTGCTACAGGAAAGCAAATGTTTGACTTCTTTCCAGGACACCCCCTACCCCACCCACCTGCACGCACGAGGTCCACGCAGATGGTCAAGAATCTTGAGGAGGGTTCGAGTATCTGGTGACTGGTCCACAGGCAGGAAACCAGTGACAATGTGGTGCGTAGGATCAGGGGAACAGTGTGGGAAGTGGAAGGACAAACGGATGGTCAGGTATTCCAGTTTCCGATCATCATTGTGCCACGGGACAGAGAGGACTCTATGTGGTGTAGGGTTAGTCTCCTTTCCTCTGGATCAGGAGGCCTGGGTTCAATTCTATGTCACAAAACATCTCTGAGCAGGTTCATTTGAAAATATCTTAGACAACTTGACCTCAGGGTATGGGTGAGGAGCTGATTGAGACGCCAAACCATCAGGATGGGGCAACAAAGTTAGATCCCAAATTGGTAAGAAGCATAGACTCAAAGAGGCACACAGTCATTGAGTCGTACAGCACAGTAATAGACCCTTCAGTCCAACCCAACCATGCTGACCCTGTTCCCAAACTAAACTATCCCAGCTGCCTACATTTGGCCCATAATCCCTCCAAACCTTACTTATTCATGAACATATTCAAATGTCTTTGAAATGCTGTAACTGTACCCACACCCACACCCACCACTTCTTCTGAAAGTTCATTCCACACGTGAACCACTCTCTGTGTACCAAGGTTGCACCTCATGTCATCTTTAAATCTTTCCCCTCTCACCCTAAACTTATGCCCTCTAGTTTTGAACTCCCCCACCCTCAGGGAAAGACCTTGTCTATTCACCCTATAAATGCTCCTCATGATTTTATAAACCTTTATGTAGTCACCCCTCAACCTCCTACTCTCCAGCAAGAAAAGTCCCAGCCTATCCAGCCACTCCCTATAACTCAAACCGTCTATTCCCGGCAATATCCTGGTAAACCTTTTCTGAACCCTCTCCAGCTTAATTATATCCTTCCAATAGCAGGGTGAGCAGAATCGGATACAATATTCCAAAAGTGGCCTCACTAACATCCTGTACAACTTCAACAAGACATCTCAACTCCTGTACCCAAATGCAAGTGTGCTAACCACCTTCTTAACTACCCTGTCTACCTGTGACACAATTTCCAAAGAAAGTCTCTAGGTCTCTCTGTGTTCCCACACTACCCAGGGCCCTACCATTAACTGTATAAGTCCTGCCCTTGTTTGTTTGACCAAAATGCAATATCCTGCATTTATCCAAATTAAACTCCATCTGCCACTCCTCAGCCCATTGGTCCAATTGATCAAGACCTTTTCAGATAACCTTCTTCACTATTCAATGCATTATCAATTTTGGTGCCATCTACAAACATACCAACCATGCCTCCAATATTCCCATCCAAATCATTTCTATAAATGTCAAACAAAAGTGGACCCAGCACCGATCCCTGTGGGACACTGCTGGTCACAGGCCTCCAGTCTGAAAAGCAGCCGTCCACCACCACCCTCCATCTTCTACTGTTAAGCCAATTTTGCATTCAATTGGCAAGCTCTCCCTGGATCCCACATAATCTAACTTTACTAATTACCATGCGGTACCTTGTCAAAGGCATTACTAAAGTCCATGTAAACAACATCTACTGCTCTGCCCTCATCAAATCGCAGGATTGCCACACACAAACGAAGTACTGTCAACATTTAAAGTCTGAAATAGAAACAGAAAGTACTGGAAAATCTCAGCAAGTCTGGCAGCAGCAGCGGAGAAAGAATAACAGAGACTGTTTCTGCTACAGTTCAGCTGGCAGATTATTGACCTAAAATCTTCCATTTGTTTCTCTATCCCCAGCCAGTGTCAGACCGAGCTTTCTCAGCATTGTGACTCTTGGTTCCTTCAGGGAACCTGTCATTCTTGCCCAGTCGAGATCTACATTTTGACTTTCAGGCTGCACTGCTCATTTGACTCTCCTTATTCAAGACAGTCCTGAGGCAATCAGTTGTTAAAAGCCATACAATTTCAGAGATGCAGAGGTCTCTTCAGTTACTTCTCATGGGAAGACCCCCATCAAACCTGTGCTCAGAACCGTGGGTTTCCCAGAAGGAGTTGGATTTGGGCCTTAAGGCGAAAGGGATCCAAAGATGCGGGGATAGGGGATTGAGATGGATGATCAGCCATGGTCATATCGAATGGTGGAGCAGGGTTCAAAGGGCTGAATGGCCTACTCCTGCTCCTGTTTTGTATAGAGTAGTAACCCTGTACCCACGGGGATACTTTCCATGACTTACCACGTAAACCCGAAACTGCGGATAGGAGAGAACCCATTAATTTGAAAGGGAAATGTACCTTCCCGGCAGCCTCCTGGTTCCTGGTTCCGGAAGGTTCCCTATAATATGTGCTGCCCACAGTTAAAGTGTGGGGAACTGAAACGGTGGAAAATGATTCCATGGAGACGGGGGTTGCTCTATATTTCCAAAAATAACAGATGGGTGAAAAATGTCACCTTATCAGAGTCAGGCAAGGGGGTGTCTGTTTCCCCACCTGCCCATCTTCCAGGCGCTGACTCTACACTGGGGTATCCTTCTCCAGCACATTTCTATAGCACCTTCATGGGACCTCAGGAGCACTTTACAGTTCATGGGATACTTGGAGGGCACAGTCCTTCATCATGATGTCGGAAAGGTGAGAGCTGATTTACACGGGGAACGATCGCCCAGCAGCGATGTGAAAGTGGCAGGAATGTTGGCTAATATGGAGTGAGAACTGGTTTCCTCGAAAACGGCACAGTGGGACCTTTTACGGGGAGGTGATGGGCTTAATTTAGCTGCTCATCTGGCAGATCTGACAGTGCAGCATCACTCCCTGAAACAGTGCATGTGGGGGGGGGGAGGGGGTGGGGGGTTGGGGGGCGCATGCCTGGACTGTGTGATAAAGTGGAGGCATACTAAAACCCACAACCCAGTGATGCTGAGGTGAGCACATGACCCACTAAGTCGAGGTGGAGTGGTGTGGTGTGGGAGGTGGAGCACACAGCTGTTTGCATGGAGCAGACTGTGGCCCAGATGTTCCTCGATAATTGGGTTCTTCACTCTTGCTTGGAACAAAGGCTTGCTCAACCTGCTGTCTGAAAGAAGGGAACATTTCATCGGGTGAGTAAGGGGAACTGCGCGGGGGTGGGGGTGGGGGGGTAGGGAAGCAGAGGCAGGGAAGGGGGAGACAGAACATTACAGAAATGTAATGCTCCATTGCCCCTTACATCCTGTAGTGCAACTTTACATAAAGGTGACGTTCAGGCATCCGAAGGAAGAGGTGATTCGAAAAAGGCAGAATAAATTATGTCGTTTTTCTTTTAGTGTCGGGTTTTTTGGCTCGCTCGTTAATTGCATTTGTTACGTACATCTACAAACAATTCAGTACATTAATTACAGTCTGTAGCTCAGAATCTGCTCCAATTTGTGCTGTCACTTCCATTGAGTTGGTTAATTGCATTCACTCTCTATCTCTCTTATTTATTAATGAATAATTAAATCTATAGAAAGTAATGCTACAGCTTCCTCTGCACATGACTGAGGTCTGATTGATATAAATCATGAAGAATAATAAATGACAGGACATTGTCTGCCAGGTGAGTCCTTTCACCGACGTCCAGTCTCAGCACCATTCAGTCTCGCTCCCTCTCCAATCCCAGGTCTGTTTTATCCTGAGGGAGACCTGAACTTAAGTAGCACCTTTCACCTCCACAGGATGTCCCAAAATGCTTCACATTCAATCAGGTTCTTTCAATCACTGCTGTAAATCGGGGGGGACAGGGCTGGACATTTGAGCACAGCAAGACCCCAAATTCAGCACTAAGATAAACAACCAGATCTTTTATTTTAGCAGTTTTGCTTGAGGGTTAAATACTGTACAGAACTTTCCCTGCTTTTCTTTAAATAGTGGCCGTATGATCACTAGACAGACATAAGATATAACTTCCAGCAGCACTCTCTGTGCAGTGTTTCAAAGGGGACATGACCTGAATTCTGTGTCCAGGCTTGGGAGCTCCTGATTAAGAGATCAATGCAATCCTCTGTAAAATTTTGCTGAGTTCAACATGCCCCTGGTCTAAGTATGGTTTTCTCTTCCCCTGAATTCACATCCTGCTGAAATCTTAGCGCAGTGACTTTAAACCAGCTCACCTGAAAAGGGTAGTGACCAGCAGAATGTTCAGAAATTCTTTCATGCATCACATTTGTTGCCCATCTGTAATGAGCTTCGGACTGAGTGGCTTGTTAGACCATTTCAGAGAGTAGTTAAGAATGGCATTGCCATGGGTCTGGAGTCGCAAGTAAGTCAAACCAGGTAACAGCAGCACATTTTGTTCCCTGAAGGACATTATTGAACCAGACTTTTTTTTTGTGATGATCATTGATTGTGGGAGTGGTCACCATTATGGAGACAGAATTTATAACTCCAGATCTAATAAAATAATTCACATTCCCTCAGCTACAACAGTAGGATTCAAACCCGTAATTCCAAAGAATTCTACCTGGGGTTCTGAATTACCAGACCTATCACCTTATTGCTGTGCTACTGCTTCCCTGAACGAGCATGACACTGTTGCATACATTTATCACAGGGCCAGAAGATATTAAATCTAAACCAAATCACCCAGTCTATTACAAATCAACTGAAACCTCTGATTGATCAAGAATAGAAATCTTTGCTTGTCTTTGTTTTACCTGTGGTTCAATAATCACAAGTTACACTCATGGACAGCGCTGGATTATTGGACTGGTATTCGCCTCTAACTGTTCTCACAACACAGTCTTCTCCATCACCATCTTTCCTACCTCCCCATTACACAATGATCACTCCACCTCTGTTCCTTCTTCTTCCACCACACCCCATACCCCGCCAAGTTCTCATTTCGTCCATTGCCTTACACACTCTCTCTTTTCATCCTATCTTAATTATACAAAGGCTGTGTTTGCTTGTGAGTACAGTGGTTTGCTGCTTATGTCACTGGACTAGTCGTCCACACTGAGTGGACGTGTCACCTCGGAAGCTTGGGAACTGGAATTCGGTTGATAAATCTCAAAAATAAAAAGCTAGATATCGGTGGAAGTGAGCATGAAGTCTGTTGGACTTGATCTAAATATGCATTTGTTTCACTGACATGCTTTTAGGGAACACAAGCTCCCCCCCCTTTTCCTGGTAACCTCACTAGGAATCAAAGGGTATGGGGAGAAAGAAGGAGCAGTGCTCTACATTGAATGATCAGCCAAGATCTTATTGAACAGTGGAGCCAGCCTGAAGGGCTAGGTGGCATACCTGCTGCTCCTGTTTTCTATGTTCCTGTGATGGTCTGGTCTACATGTTACTCCAGACCTGCAATAATGTAATTGACTCTTAGCTACTCTCTTAACCAACCTGAGCTGTATTCAAACCTTCAGCTGATCGAGAAGGTGACTCACTGCCACCATATCAAAGGGCACGGGCAACAGCTGTCGGCTTCGCCAGTCGGGCCCACATTCCGGGAATGAAGGCTGACAAAATGGAAATGGTGACTCAACAGATTACCAGGATCCAACTGATTCCTTCCTGTGGTTGCTAACTTGAACACCTCCCCCCAGACTTCTTTTTAAAAATGAAGCCCCATTGGGTATAGTACCAAGGAAACTAAGGAGATGTGATCAATCCAGACTTAGCTTCCATGGTCCATGTAACCACGGCTTCTTCGTTAATCTCATGGGTTTTATTTCCAATGCCAAAAGTTCAAAGGATTTTTGTTTCCCCCATTTTGAAAAGAAAATGCCCAGCAGGCACTGAAGGGACAGTTCAAAGTTCACCATTTTGAGGACTCAGTGTGTTGAAACCCCTTTGGTGATGAGAACTGTTGGATTGATGGGGGGAATGGCTGGTGTACCATGAACATCTAGGAAAGAGTCCCACACTGTTTACACACACAAGCGACCCTGACTACATATCTCCCACTGACATACAGAGTTACCATGGGCAGAACATATTTCAAGAGGGCAGGGATGGATGGAGGCAGGAGGATGGAGGAAGGGAAGGGAAGGAGAGATAGGAAGAGGTGAACGGGAGGGAGAGGAAACGGGATGGAGGGGAAGGATAGGAGAAGAGACGCAAAGATAGGCAGAAATAGGAAGGTAGGGGTGGAGTGGTAATGCCCCTGAGCTGGTAATCTCAAGGTCCAGAGTAATATTCTGCAGGCATCCGCCCAATGACAACGGGTAGATTTTCAACACAATGAACCAACCTGAGATCTAAAAGGAGTCTCAGAAACTGTGATCATGACTATCATAAAAATCCATCTGATTGGCTAATATCCTGAAAGGAAGGAAATCTGCCTGGTTTGGGGTGACATGCAACCCAGACCATTGTCATCTGAGAAGGCCCAGCAAGCCGCTCAGTTCAGGGGCAATTAGGGACAGACAACAAATGCTTCACTTGCTGGAGACACCCACATCCCAGGAAAGAATAAAGGATGCAAATAAACAAGTTGGACAATGTTGAAAATAAACACTGCACTGATTTCAGATCTATTTTCATCATGCTGGATCAATCTCACATACAATCGCAGTTATAGTTTTCAGTGCCAGACTGGCTAAACCAGCCTTAGCCATCAAGTGTATCAATAGAGTGAGACTCCTCAACCTCGTCAGAATCCAGCCTAGATTCACCCTTCAACCAGACAACAAAGGGATTATTTTCTTCCTTGTACCAAAAACCATTGAGAAACAGGTTAAGGCCTGAGTTAGCTTATCATACATAGGAATTTCTCTTGTTAACAAGACAATAACACAGGGATAGAATCAGACCTGTCAAACTATTAAATGGGATATTATTTTGCTGAGATCTGTTATTCAAACTTCCCGGTGATAGGCAGTTTGGTGTTATTTGAGTTCACAATGAGGAGTACAACAAAGATTAAGCTGATAGCTGACTCCCTCATCCTTTCCCCATTTTCATTCAGAAGATTCATCACAACTGCTGCAATTCGGTTTTGAACCCCTAATCTTTCCTGTTGGCCCTCCCATACCTCTCACCCTCCCCCTCTCCCCCCTCCCTTATTCCCGTCCATCCTCCCTCTCATCCTCTCTTCCTGCATTCCCCTGCCTCATTCCCACTTCTTCCTCAGAGGACTTCAGACTCGGAACAGGTCTGACATGACTCAGATATGTTAATGAGATGAACTGGGAAACTCTGCCCTCTTACGATTTCGCAGATGTGTGCAGACTAAAAACACTCTCAGTTGCTCATTTCAAATGCTCTTTTTTTTTGAAAGGTTGAACTATCCAATTGTTTGAATGAAGCAATGAACACCATGTAAGTGAAAGTGTGCTGATTGGCGGAGGTCAGTGAGGAGAAGATGCATTTCAACTAAAACTGAACATTTGAATTTGGAAGCTCTATTCAAACTGTTTCAAGTTGATCCTATCAAGATACCAAATTTGAACAAATTCTTACAGGGGACCATTTTGAAGTGTCAGGGTGTCAATACAATGTTTCTTTAGTCCAATAATCACAGTGATAACCTAGTCAAATGGGAAGGTTTGGGAGAAAGCTTTGGGTCACACACACTACAAATTCATTCATACCTACAACAGGCCTGAGGGTGAAGATAAGAGCGGGAGTGAGAGTGGGAGTGGGGGGGGTGAAGGGTAGATGGGGCTGAGGGATGAAGAAGGGTGAGGGATGAAGGGTGGATGGGAGTGAGGGATGAAGGAGGTTGAGGGATGAAGGGTGGATGGAGTGAGAGATGAAAAGGGGTGACCAATGAAGGGTTGACAAGAAAGGAGGGAAAAAAAGAAATGGAATATTGGGATGGACAGCTGACGAGAGGGAGATTAGGGAGTGTAGGTAGGGAGATGGGGTTGAGAGAGTTGAGTGTTGGGGGGACTGTTGGAGGGAATGTCCACATTTGGACAGTGATGGATGGAGATAGAGAGGGGAAAGACTGAAGGAGAGGTGGATGAAAGGAGGGAGAAAACCAAAGATTGTCAGGAAGGAGATGCTGATGAGAAAATCAGGGAGAAGCTGACAGGAATGGTCAAGAATTGGGAATGAAATAGCTGTCCTGGAGTTAGTGCCCCATGCCAGGTGGAGCTGACCATAGGGCCTGTCCATACAGAGAGTTCAGCTCCAGGCAGGAGGGACCTGACTCAGACCCACCTGCCAGCAGGGCCCCACATCACCCACCCCCCCCCCCCCCCCCACACACACACACACCCCACCCCCCCACACACACCCATCCCCTCTCTGCCTGTCTCCAGTCATTGAGGAGCCAATCCCACCCCAAGGAGCTCACCAGACCAGCCCCAGTGACTCTCCCTGTCAGATAAAGAACAGAATGCAGTCGGAACACCTTGTACATACAATAAGCAGAAAACCATCGCAGCTCTCAAAAGGTCCTGGGCTAACTGGCCTCATCTTTATGTGTCTAAAGATCATCAGATACCGACAAACTGGATTGATTGAGGATTGACTGAAGAACAAATGCACGATATTAAATATTTCTCCCTCGGAGACAGGGTGGAGTCTGGTAAATCCCCACTTGTACTCCGGAACTCACCCCTAACTGCATCCCAACCTTCAAGAATAAAATTACAATCCCTTTACACTCAACCTCTACGTTTTCAATAAAAAAAAATCTATTCCTCGTTTGAGAGAATCTTGAATTCCTGTCTCTAGCGGAGCCTTTGAAAGTTTTGTAGAGATGATAAGGTGAATTCACATCTCCACAGACACACACACGACTAACACCGATGTGTTTCTGTAAAATCTCACCCAAACATGCAGAAAACAAAACACTCTCTCCAGCAATTTCTGTCGTTTTCTTTCAAAAAGAAACAAAACCGCACACAGAGCGACCAGCCCAAACTTGTGTCCAGACTCAAGAAAGGATTGTAAAACCGTGGAAGCTGCAGAAATCACAAGCTACAAGGGGAGTTCGAATCGGTGCAAGTCAGAGAGAGAGAGAGACACACACACACACACACACAGAGACTTACCATAAACTTGGCAGAATAATCCACAGGCAGCGAGGTATGTTAGTAAAACCATCTTAGCATCACTGCCGGCGACAGAGTGGAGGGAAGTCTGCAAACTGGAGTGCAAGGCTACTTTCCAAAGAGAGAGAGAGATCCAGAGGAGTAAATCCGATGTGTAATTTGTTGAACGGTTTGAGGATGAAATAACACAGGCAGTAGCACTGGCGGCGGTGGGAGCAGCAGTAGGAATTGGAGTAGTTCCCCTAGCGACTAAAAGCAGGCAGTTTGATCTCCAGTGTTGGTTCACAGTCAGGAGAAATCGATTAGTCCGACAGCTCTCGGTACCAGAAACCCGTTGGTAAAGCGGTCAACTTTCTCCTGAGCTCTGGGCACCACCAAACACCAGAGATGGCAGTTTGAATTCCTCACGTCTTGCCTTTTTCATGTCAAGGAGGACAGTTTTCAAACAAAATAAGCCACTGACACACAATTGGGCGTTAAATGCTCACTACCATCCAACGCCCCGATCTTTAGTGCTTCATCAGAGGGATCAAGTCAGTGAGGTTTATTTTTCAATCTGTCTCGTCCATATGGTAAAAGCTTCAAGATAATCCGCTGGCTTCCCTCCTCTGTGTCAGAATGTAGGTGCTGACTTTGTTTTACACAGGAGACTCCCTGTTATCCTGCTCAATGTGTTGTGTGTGTCTCTCTATCTGCCTCTCCACAGTACATGCACACACACACTGATATGCTATGAATGAGCATCGAGGCACGGTTCTGGACTGACATTTGCACGGGGAGAAGGACAACTTTAATTTGGGGATATAAAAATGGGGGTGGAGAAAGTGTGTGAAAGAAAGGGCAGGATTGGAATCAACCATTTAACTCAAAAGAGAGAGGAAGGAAAACAGCCAGAGAAGCGAGATGCATTCCGGCAACGAGACAACAGCTTTTAAAAGTCAGTTTCAGATCCGCCGGAGAAAAGGAAATGATGTTTTTTCTCTCTCTCTCTCTCTTTCTACCTTTTGGCAAATTCTGTCCCCTCTCCCTCACCCCAAAGAGTGAGAGGGCAGTTTGCAATGGGATAGACTGAAGGGAATTCTGGGCTGTGCTCACACGCTGTATATACAAGCAGTTTAAATACTTCTAAACAATGTTTCCAAAACCCATCAGTCATCATTTAAACTCCAAACATGTCAGGGTGGATTTAGATAAATCAAAAACCGTATTTCTGTCTGCCCTCCGCCCAAGATAGAGTTCCTAAGTGGGTCAGACAAATCGTTTGTTGCTAATATTTTCTTTCTCGTCTTACTGTGTCTATCAGCGAGAATGGAAAAGGTTAAATACTGTTTATAGAGTCCATTTGTTGAGCACAGGTCAATAGGAGTTGGTAGCTGTGCCTTGTGCTTTGTATATGCTTCCAGCTTCGGCTGGCTTCTTTCTTTAAGTCTAATTTGATGGGTCTTTCTCTGATCCAGACGGTGGATCGGACCAAAGAACTGCATTCGGACTCAACTTTGACGAGATGAATCTTCGCAGGGAGTGGTACGCGTGGGGTGGCTTGCAAAACAAGGAGGTGTCGGGCAGATGTGGTTTCCCCCCAACCCCCTTGCTGGCTGGGATGCACTGAAATCTTCCGATGTTCCTCATGGACCTGCCTGCAAGTTACTCTGGTGTATCTGATTGAGAGCATCCCTCGCTGTGTCTTTCACACACAATTGTGCTGCACGGATAATGAGAGAGCTAACAGAGAGGGCAAGGAGAAACAGGCCTCTAGCGCCTCCTGCTGACTTTATAAACTCTCTCTCACACACACACACACACACAGAGCTGTAGCTTCTCAAACAGACACAACTCTGCACAAGTATCTTCCTGTCCAGCTCACGCTACTCAGATTGCTCTGGAAAAAAAACACAAACTCAATAAAATAAACCCTCTCGGTTTCCAGAAACAAAATTAAATTTTGGACGTCTTTAACCACATCAGAACATCATCCCTAAGCAATGGATAGCCCCCGGTACAGGAAGCAATCGGTGCACAGCAAGATCCCACAACAGCAAATGTGCCCACTTTCTTTCGTGGTATGGTGTTGACCATGATGGGAAAATATCGACTAAGGTGCCGCTGTGGTATCTTTCACTTGCACCTGAGAGGGGGGGGGGGGGGGCTGTGACCTGAACTTCAATGCCTCATCCTAAAGACTGCACTTCCAACAGTGCAGCGCTCTCTCAGCACCACAACGGAGAGTCAGCCTGGATTATGTGTTCATGATCCCGGAGACAGACTCCAGCCCATGATCTTTGATGTGGTTTCCACTTTGGGAGGGGCTGTTGTGGTGACCAAAGAGGAAGACACATGAGAAAAATATGTCTCTGGCCTGGATTGGGCATGGTATATCTCTTCGGAGAAAGTGAGGACTGCAGATGCTGGAGATCAGAGCTTAAAAATGTGTTGCTGGAAAAGCGCAGCAGGTCAGGCAGCATCCAAGGAGCAGGAGAATCGACGTTTTGGGCATGAGCCCTTCTTCAGGAAGGGCTGAAGAGGGGCTCATGCCCGAAATGTTGATTGTCCTGCTCCTTGGATGCTGCCTGACCTGCTGCGCTTTTCCAGCAACACATTTTCAGCCATGACATATCTCTACTCTCTTCAGGACACGGTTAGTAACTGGTCTAATGGTCCTCACCCTGAGATTTTATTGAGGACCAGCAACAGTGACATTGCAATTAGAGACGAGAAGAACCATAGAGGCTTGGAGCTGTACAGCACAGAAACAGACCCTTCGGTCCAACTCGTCCATGCCGACCAGATATCCTCAATTAATCTAGTCCTATTTGCCACATTTGGCCAATATCCCTCTAAACCCTTCCTATTCATCTACCCATCCAGATGCCTTTTAAATATTGTAATTGTACCAGCCTCCACCACTTCCTCTGGCAGCTCATTCCATACACGCACCAGGTTAAAGTGAGGACTGCAGATGCTGGACATTGGAGTCAAGATTAGAGTGGTGCTGGAAAAGCACAGCAAGTCAGGTAGCATCCAAGGAGCAAGAAAATCAACATTTCCCGGTGAAGGGCTCCTGCCCAAACTGTCGATTTCCCTGCTCCTTGGATGCTGCCTGACCTGCTGTGCTTTTCCAGCACCACTCTAATCTTGACCCATATATGCACCACCCTCTGCATGAAAAAGTTACTTTTAAACCCTTCTCCTCTCACCTTAAACCTATGCCCTCCAGTTTTGGACTCCACTACCCTGGGGTATAGACTTTGACTATTTATCCTATCCATGCCCCTCATGATTTTATAAACCTCTATAAGGTCACCCTTCAGCCTCTGACGCTCCAGGGAAAACAGCCCTAGCCTATTCAGCCTCTCCCTATATATAGCTCAAACCCTCTAACCCTGGCAACATCCTTGTAAATCTTTTCTGAACATGGATGGGCTTTCTGTGCAGTGGCACTATCCCTACCTCTGAGACAGGAGGCTTGGGACCAAGTTCCATCTGCCAATATCTCTGAACAAGTTGATTAGGAGAAGCAAATGTGGTTCCCTTGTTTTAATTACAATCCACACATTCCTTGCAGAAACAGGAGGGCAACACTGCATGCATGAGAGAGCATTCAGCTGCTTCACATGTGAGTGCTGAGGTCTGAGCATGTGCACTGTAACTTGTGTGGCGTGTGCGTAGAGACTGTGAAAGGACAGGTCGAACAGCAAGCTGTACAGCTTTCTGACACTCACTCCCAAGGGTCAAGCGAGAGATGAATCAGTCGGTGCAGCACACCGTCACATGAAACTGAGAGCTCGGTAACAGTCTCCCCCCACTACGCAGCACGGGAGATGGAGAAGAAACTAGCTTGGAAGGGGGAGATTGTGAGTTTAAATGACCAGCCCGTGACCCAATAACAGTGGATCCTGAAACCACCAACGGAAGACGTCGAAGCAGCAGCTTACACTGAAACTGCAATTTCAACTTAGAGGAAGGTGCCCAGACACTTCATTACAATATTAGCAAACAGAATTTGATACCGAACCATATGAGGAGGCATCAGTTTCTCAAGCTGCTCCTTAAAGATGCAAGTCCACGGTGAGAGGTGTAGGGAGGGAATTGCAAGGTCATAGCCTCAGCAACTCACGGCAAAGACACCTCATGTGTATTCTTTCATGAGATTGCTAGCAAGGCCAGCATTAACCGCTCACCCCTTTCCCCTCACATGCTGGACAGAGCAAACAGGGAGACGCTGTTCCTGTTTGTAAAAGCAAGAAAGAATGAGAGGATTTAGATTGAAAGTGATGTGAAATGAAGCAAATGTCATGTGAGAAAAGTCACTTTCCCCTAGTGAGTAGGTAAGGTATACAATGCACTGCCTGGAAATGTGGTGGAGGCATTCAACAGGGGTGTTGGATGGTTATTTGGGTACAGATGCTGTGCAAGGATATAGCAAAAGGCAGGGGACTGGCATGAGGTAATAAAACCACTGCAAGCACAGCCAGGATGGGCCAAATGGCCTCATTCCATTCTATCATTCTTTAAGCAGCCTTGAAATGCTGCCGTTCCCATAGTCACCCCCATTTCTGCAAGGGCATTCCAACACGTTGAAGGTGAAGGAAGTGATCTATTTCTCGTTAGGATGGTGAGCCGTTTGGAGCAGAGATTATGGGTGGGTGGTGTTTCCATGTCCCAGCTCCCTCTGTCTTTTCAGGTCATGGGTTTGAAATGTATCATTGATGGAAGCTCCGTGAATAGTTGCTCTGCATCTTGTACAAAGTCCACCCTACCTTCCCTGGTGTCAACCAGCAGTGGAGAGATTATGGTCAGGAAAGCTCAGGAGGACAGAATTAAAGTGACTGGACATATTATAGAGACTGTGAGGAAGGAGGAGGCTACAGAGATGGGACTTGGCGATCCTGGAAGGATTTGGAAATAAGGAGGGCAACATTAAAATCAAGATGTTGCTTGACCTGGAGTCGTCATAGGTCAGCGAATACAAGAGCGATAAGGGAATAGTTGTCACTGCCTGGTTGGAACTAGACAGCAGAGGTTTGGATTACTTCAAGTTAGTGGAAGGTAGAATGTTGGAAACCAGCCAGGAGCACACTGGAATCTAGACATTACAAAAGGGTTAAATGAGGGTTTCAGCAACAGATCAACTGAGGCAGGGTAATGCTATGGAGGAAGAAGAAGGTGGTCGAAAGGATGATGTCTTTATGTTAAGTGCATGCTGACGGTGCACCTGATCTGATAAAAATTCTGTCCAGTAAAGATATTGAACTTTTGTTCAGCTACATCTGATCCATCCACCAACAACTTTCAGTAGTAGCAGTATGTACCACCTGCATGATGGACTACGGAAATGCCGCAAAAATGCTGAGATCATATCTTCCAAGTGCCCAAAAGAGCAATGGCAGCAAATACATGGGAACACAACCCCCCTGCACATTCCCCTCTGAGCCACTCGCCATCCTGATCTGGGGCTACCTAGCTCCTCATTAAATGTATTAAGTGTCCCAGAATCCACCACATATTGGGAGCAGTGAATTCACGGCCCTTTGAGAGAAGTAATTCCACTTCATCTCTGTTTTAAATCTGCCCCCGCCTTCTCTGAAAACCATGATCTATTGTTCGAGACGGCAGCAATACAGGAAACCATCCTCTCTACACCTGCTTTGTCAAACTCCCCTTTTGCATCTTATATACCTCAATCAGATCTCCTCTCAGACGTCTACATTTTAGCGAGCCTGAGTTCTCCTCATAAGGCAAGCCTTTCATCTCTGGAATTAATTTGGTGATTCTTCTCCAATGTACACACTTCCTCACGTAACAAAACTATACTCAATGTTTCAGCTGAAAGGGGAGAGGCTGCTCAGGCTGAATCTCAGCACACATGTGGACATTGGGACACATGCGTTTGGGAGGAAGGTGCAGATCTAATACGTTAAACCTCCGTCCACAACCATCACCACAGCCTCCAACAACCCCTCCCCCACTGTCCCTCTCAGACAAGTATGACTCTGTAAGTGGGAAGGTTATGGAGTTCATATGAAAGACACATGCTTTGGGTATTCATTATTCAAACAGGGTATTTAATAAAAACCACAAAAGCAGCTGGCAGACGTAATAAGGAACATCAATGGGGACAAGGCCGCACATTGAGCCCACTGGATACTGTTGCTTTTGTCCCTGATGTCACTGTTTAAAATACCAAAAAGGGGTAAAAACGAGATGACTAAAAGCAAACAAACATTCTGACCAAGAAACCACTTACATTTCTTCTTCACAATTCACAGGACCAGACGATTTCATACTTTTAAAATGTAGTCACCTGTTATAAAGAATGCACAGCGAACTCCCACAAGCAGCAATGCAATAAGGACCAGGTGCTCTGGGTTTTCGCAATGTTGACTGAGGGATAAATCATGGCCCAGGAGACTGGAGACAGAGAGAGAGCTGCACTGCTCATTTTCAAATTAGTGGCTACAGAACCTTGTCTAACTGCTGCAGATGGGGGTCCCTGTTTAACTCCTTAACTGTAACGCAGTACTGTAGTAGTCGGAGTCACATTGGGAACATTGGCTTGGAAGGTGTGATCAAGTGTTGACCTCAAGCACAGAATCACTGAATTGTTACAGTGCAGAAGGAGGCTATTCGGCCCATCGTGCCTGCACTGGCTTTTCAAACGAGCTTCATTACCTGGTGAACATCTCCTGCTTCTTCCCCCAAAGCTTCTCAGACTATTGTTGTCCAAATAACACCTCTCTTCAATGCCCCTCTTGAACCTGCCTCCACCACATCCCCAGGCAGTGCATTCCAGACCCTAACTCAACAAAAGAACAGAAAGTACAGCACAGGAACAGGCCCGTCCAAGCCTGTACCAATCATCATTCCATTACTAAACTTAAAAACAAACCTTCTGCCCTTATTTAGTCTGTATCCCTCTATTCCCTCCCTATTGCCACACGCAGCTCACTGTGTGAGAAAGCTTTTTTCACGTCACCCTTGCTTCCCTGTACATCACTTTAAATCTGTGTCCTCTCATTCTTGTTCCTTTTCTCTCTGTCCATTCTTTCCAACCTGCTCATGATTCTGAGATCTCAGCCAAATCTCCTCTCAGCCACCTTCTCTTCAAGGACAGCAGTCCCAACATCTTCAACCTATGCTCAGACCTGAACTGAAGAAGCAAAGTCTTCCAGTTCTGACGAACGGCCACCAGACCCGAAACATTAACTCTGATTTCTCTCCATAAATGCTGCCAGACTGGCTGAGCTTTTCCAGCAACCTCTGTTTTGTTTCTGAAGTCTTCTGGCTCGGGGGTGAGAAATGGAATAGTACCGCTGATTCACTGTGACCCATCCCCTCCTCCAGTTCCCCTACTGGGATGAGAATCTCACATTGTAACGGTCGCGGAGGAGTTGTGGTGCAGTCAGCAGTGTAGACTGTAACGATTAAATAACCACAAAGTGGAACGTAGGCCTTGAAAGTTCCACTTTCCCGAAATGATTAATTCCAGCAACAACAACTTACATTTCTGTAGTGCCTTCAATGCAGTGAAGCATTCCAAGACACTTCACAGGAGCAAAATACAGCAGCATTTGACACTGAACCACAGAAGGAGATGTTGGGACATGAATAGATACCTTTAGCAAAGAGGTAGGTGCTAAAGGAGCATTTGTAAGAAGAAGTGAGAAGCTGAGAGGAGGAATGGGAGGGGTGGGGGGGGGGTTGGTTTAGAGAGGTAGTTCCAGGTGCTAAGGGTCCCAGCAACTGAAGGCACCAATGGTGGAGTGATAAAAATTAGCATTGTGCTAGGTCAGTGCGGGACGAGTGCAGGACCTTGTGGCTGGAGATTACAGATAAAGCTGATAGGACCTTGGAGGGTTTTGAAAACCAGGACGGGCATTTTGAAAGTGGTCTTATGGTAATCAAGAGCCAATGGAGGTCAGTGAGCACACGGGGTGATGAATGATTAGGGATTGATATCACAGGGTCATAGAGATGTACAGCATGGAAATAGACCCTTCGGTCCAACTCATCCATGCCAACCAAATTCATCTAGTTCCATTTGCCAGCATTTGGCCCATATCCCTCCAAACCCTTCCTATTCATATACCCATCCAGACACCTTTTAAATGTTGTAATTACACCAGCCTCCACCACTTCCTCTGGCAGCTCATTCCATACATGTACCACCCTCTGCGTGAAAACGTTGCCCCTTCAGTCCCTTTTAAATCTTTCCCCTCTCACTTTAAACCTATTCTCTCCAGTTTTGGACTCCCCGACCCCAGGGAAAAGATCTTGTCTATTTACCCTATCCATGCCACTCATGATTTTATAAACCTCTATAAGATCACCCCTCAGCCTCCGACACTCCAGGGAAAACAACCCCAGCCTGTTCAGCCTCTCCCTACAGCTTAAGTCCTCCAAACCTGGCAACATCCTTGTAAATCTTTCCTGAACCCTTTCAAGTTTCACAACATCCTTCCTGTAGGAGGGAGACCAGAATTGAACGCAATATTCCAAACACAGAGTGGCAATGTTTTGGAGGAGCTCCAGGTTTATGGAAAGTGGAAGGATCAAAGAGGAGTGTCCGAACCGTTGAGGTTTCAAATTATAAACTGGAGACCAGAGGCAGCTCGAGGTAGATATTACAATGGAAATGGCAGGAAGGAATCTTTGAGAGTTGAATGACATGTGCTCAGAGGTTTGTACAGAGAAGTTGTGGCATTTGTGTTCAGCTGTGCCCTACTGGGTGGGAAGGTAATGGGTTCTGATCAATGTTCTCTCTCATAATCTTGCTGGCACCCAGGGCCTTTGAAATCTGTGCCAATGATTTTGAAATCAATGCCATGTGCAGAACCTTGGAGCGAATCTGTGGGGTTGAGGCTGCTCAGCTTGGGTGGCATGTTGGTTCTGATCCCAGTCCACAATCCTGCAGTGCAATAGTTGGAGATGCTCTCTTTCAGGTAAGATGTCAAATAAAGGCCTCTGCTGTTCTATCAGATGGGTGGAAGGGGTCTCATGGCAATAGGAGACCAGGGGAATTGTCACTGGTGTGCACATCTCAATCACCAAGAAGTCAGCACAGTGTCTCAGTGGTTAGTGCTGCTGCCTCACAGTACCAAGGATCCGGGTTCGATTCCAGCCTCAGGCGACTGTATGCCTGGAGGTTGCACATTCTCCCCTGTGTCTGCATGGGTTTCCTCCCATAGTTAGGAGGACTGGCCATACTAGAGTGTGCAGGCTGGGTGGTTAGCTTTGGAAATGCAGGAGATTAGGGTGGGGGAGTGAGTCTGGGCTGGCTGCTCTTTGGACGATCTGAATGGCCTGCTTTCACACTGCAGGGACTCTATGATGATGATCTGGTCATAAGCATACTGCTGTGATCTGATTTATTGCTGTTAGATTAACACAGGTACACTGAAAAGTCTTGCTGGCAACTTGGATTTTGCATTTCCCACATTCCAACCATGACTGTAAACACGGCTGCTTGTAAAGTGCCTTGGGATATCCTGTGGGCTTGAAAGGTGCTATGGAAATGCAAGCCTTTTGTTTATTGATGTCTGGACACACACACACACACATATATTTGCCGATTTGGAACTTCAGTCTACTAACTTGGCAGAACACATGGTACTGCTCCGAAGAAGTCATACTGGACTTAACCCTCTTTCTGCTCCCCCCGGAACGCTGCCAGTCCTGCCTAGTTTCTCCAGTGCCTTCTGTTTGTATTCCAACTGGAGCCGAGCTTAAAGTGGGCAGACAAACGTTTCCCTTCTGCTCCTTCCCTGTTGAATGCTGCAACATTTAAACATCGGAACAAAAAGATCTCACAATTCTTCCACCCGCCTGCCAGTTCTGGTTTCAAAAGTTTTATCTGAAGACTGCACTGGACTAATCTGTTTTCTCTCCAGTCTGCCACCTCCCTCAGCCTGAGCACACATACACAAGTATCCAGCTGGCTTGTTTCTATATCGAAGAAAAGAAAACAAGACTGACAAAGAGTTCATTGAGAAAGAGCTCTTCAGTATTTAATATTCACAACCCAGTGCAAAATTCTGGCTAAGTCCCCTCCCTCCCCACAAAAAAAAATCCCCAGAATGAGCCCCGGAGGGAAATCTTTTGCTCATTCTCATTTAAGGTGCAAGCTTGTGTGGTTCGATCAAAGGAGATTGAGGATTTAGTCTGTTCTGGAATTAAATGAAGATAAAGCCTCTTTCTTGTGATGTTCAGCTGTGTTTCAGTGAGCAAGGTTCTGGCCTCTACAACAGGACATTGTGGATGCAGGTCCCACCCTAACCACCCGAGGATCGTGGAGATAATAAGGACTGCAGATGCTGGAAAGTCAGAGTCGATAGAGCACAGCAGGTCTGGCAGCATCAGAGGAGCAGGAGAGTCGGCATTTCAAATTCGGGAATACCAAGGCTGACACTTGGAGCACAGTTCTGAGGAGGTTGAGGTGAAATACTGAGGGGTATGGATAGACAGGAAGAAACATTTCCCCTTGGTGGAGGGAATCAAAGGCTGGGGGCATAGATTTAAGGAAAAGAGGCAGGACGTTTAGAGGGGCTTTGAGGAAAATATTTTTCGCCCAAATGGGAATCTGGAATTCAGCACCTGAAAGGGTGGGAGAGACAGAAACCCCCGTAATGTTGAAGAAGTACTTAGATGTGTTATTGTGATGCCAAGGCACACAAGGCTATGGGGCCAAGTGCTGGGAAAATGGGATTAAAATAGTTAGGACATTGTTTATTGACCAGTGAGGACTCGAAGGGCCAAAGGGCCTATGTTCCTTGCTATACACCTCAATTACCATGTCGGAAGGAGATGCTTTTGACTTGTGATGTTAAGATCCAGATCCTGACTGGCCCCACCCCTTTCCCACTCCACTTCCCTCTCACCACCTTCTCCTATCCACCTTCCCTTCTACCTCCCCTCTCCATCTCCCCTTGCCACCCTGCTCCCTCCACCTCCCCCTCACTACCCTCACCCCTCCACCTCCCCAACTCCCCCTCTCCACCTCCCCCTCACCAGCTTCCCCCTCCACATCCCCCTTACCACCCTCCCCCTTTACCCTCCACTTACACCTCCCCCTCTCCACCCTCCCCCTCCATCTCCACACTCCCCTCTCCACCTCCCCCTCTCCACCCCCTCCACCCTCCCTTCTCCTCCTCCCCCTCTCCACCCCCCTACACCACCCCCTCTATCCCTTCCCCCTCCAACTCCCCCCTCCATCCCCTCCACCCTCCCCTCTCCACCTCCCCCTCTCCACCCCCTCCACTACCCCCTCTCTCTCCACCTCCCCCTTGCCACCCTCCCCACTCCACCTCACCCCCACCCTCCCAACTCCACCTCCTCCTCTCCACTCTCTCCACTCCACCTCCCCCACTCCACCTCCCCCACTCCACCTCCCCCACTCCACCTCATTACTCCACCTTCCCCTCTCCACCCTGCCCACTCCAGTCCTCGCTCCATTTACATTGGGAAGTTAGGCGGTAGGCTTTGAAGAAGGATGGAGGAGGTCTGGCCATTATGCAGCCCTTAGCCCCAAAGGTTCACACCATGGTTTGCTATGCTTTAGCATTCCCTACATTGCCGAAGTGTAGCCACTGCACAAAGGGCTTTGCTAAGGGGGTCCTGAGCTTGTGAAAGGTGCTATACCCTCACTCTCTGTTGTTCACTACTGTCAGGCCCCAACAATCCCCACTCCCAGTCCGTATGTGACCACTCTGACTCACTGATGAGGGTAGCCCATTCCCTATAGCCAGTCAAGCTCCACAATGTGATCTCATCACAGGGCAGAGGTGACAACTGGTGGCTGGGTGTCGTTCAAGATGTGAGGGGAGGGGAACAAAAAGTGATGCAGCAAATCTGCTTATTGCACCCACATTCTATCAGGGAGTACAGCCACATGTAAAACTCTCCTGTGGTCTGGAACAAAACATCAAAGGATAGGCAGCTGCCAGCTGGAAGTTAACCATGGAGGCTATAATTCACTCAGTTACTCAGTATTCTCAATTAAACCTGGAACAAACTATTCAATCTTATATTTCTTCTGTTTCTTTGGCTAAGTCTTGCTCTGGTCTGCAAAAACTACTCAGCATTGCACAATCATCCTCACAAACTTCTTTTTACAATGAAACAAAGAAAAACAGCAGCAGGACTAGGCCATTCAGCCCTTTGAACCTGCTTCCCCATTCAATACGATCATGGCTGATCATCCAACTCAGTCCCCTGTTCCTGCTTTCTCCCCCATACCCTGTGAACCCTTTAGTCCTAAGAACTATATCTGACCTCTTCCTGAAATCCCTCTGGAATCCAACAAACCACAATCTGAGGCTCCCTTCGTCCAACCATGCCAAACCCATTTGTCTCCTCAACATACGCACCAGACATGGTTCAATTGGACTCTGTGAGAGTGTCAGATGTCATCACTAAGGTGTCTGTATCCCATCGAACCTGCTGCAGCTCACTGGCTGATAAAGTCCTCCTCTTTGTTACCTCTTGATTTGACTAGTTCAAAATGTCCCTGACAGGCCCTCACACACACCTCCTTCTCTCCATAAATGTGAGATTGCCCACATGTGATTGCTCAAGACCATAAGACATAGGAGTAGAAATACGGCCATTCAGCCCATTGAGTCTGCTCCGCCATTCAGTCATGGCTGATATGTTTGTCAACCCCATTCTCCTACTTTCTCCCCCTAAACCTTGACCCCTTTGATAGTCAAAAACCTATCTATCTCAGTCTTAAATATACTCAATGACCTGGTTTCCACAGCCTTCTATGACAACAAATTCCATAGAGTCACCACTGTCTGGCTGAAGAAGTTTCTCTTCATCTCCGTTCTCAAGTCATTAATCGCATCCATTCTGTTCTGTTGTTATATTTTTCAAAATTGCCACTCTGGTTTCAAATACCTCCATGACTCGGCCCCCTCCCTATCTCTGTAATCTCATCCTCAATCCCCACAACCCTCCAAGGTACCCCTCCCTTGGTGAGCAGACCTGATCTTAATCAGTCATCCATGAGTGGCTATAATCACAGCCATCATGACCTTATGGTTTGGAATTCTCCATATGAACCTCTTCACTCATCTCTCTCTTAACTCACACTTTAAATCCAACCCCTTTGACTGAGCGTCCAGTCACCAGCCCCAATACCTCCTTATATGGCTCACTGTAAATTTCAAGGAGCATCTTAAAGCAGGGAGTGATGCAGAAAGATGGATGATTTTAGTGGTGAGGAGGGAACAAGGAGTGTCAATGGACTCGTGGTATTACTGTTCAGTCTATTAATCCAGAGAGCCAGGTAATGTTCTGGGAACGTAGGTTCAAATCCTGCCACAGCAGATGATGGAATGCAAATCCACTAAAAGTCTGGAATTAAGAGTCTAATGATGACCACAAAACTACTGTTTGTTGTCAGGTCATTATGTCCTTTCAGGAAGGAAGCCCTGTCTTTACCTGGTCTGGCCAACAAGTGACCCCAGACCCATGACAATATGGTCGATCCTTAACAGCTTGAAAGAGTTCAGAAAAGATTTACAAGGATGTTCCTGGGGTTGGAGGGTTTGAGTTATAGGGAGAGGCTGAATGGGCTGGGGCTGTGTAGGCCCCAGGTAGCTGAAGGCCTGGCTAGCAGTGGGAGGTGTTAGACAAGTTGGAACCGGATGGAGGAAGCGATAGGATGCGGAAAGGCCAGGAAGTAACTGAAGGCAAGATGGAGAATAGACTCTGGGCCTTGGCTCACAAAGGCACATTCATAATTAATGACAGAGCAGGCTCGATGGGTCGAATGGCCTACCTCCTCTGCTTCTGGGGAGACTGTGGTGCATTACTTTCACCTGACGGAGGGGCAGCGCTCCAAAAGCTTACGATTTCAAATAAACCTGTTGGACTATAATCTGGCGTCTTGTGAGTTCTGACCTTGTCCAACCCAGTCCAGTGGCATTCCACATCATCAGCATTACCTTAGCAGGCCCAGTCCCTCAGGGAGAATAGTGGTGAAGAAAACTTGACATGTTCCCCTCTGACCGCAACAAAGTTTATGAGCGTGAAAGCAAATTTACAAAGAAATTAGGATTATACAACTGCCAATGAGGTGCCCTGACCCGTAATAACCTTGCCATGTAAAATAGAGAGCCTAGTCTCATTGTAGGGATTTCAGCATGTAACAACTGGTGCATCAAACCCAAACTAATGTTCCACTTTCCATCCTTAATGTTTAACCAGCAGTTTAAAGATAACCCCGCCTTGCTGTCTAAGCTGTTTGTAGCCTAAGAACTGACATGAATTACCAAGTCAGGAGCTTGTTGTATCATGAACTATATTATGTTAACATCTAACAACATGAAATAGGCAAAAAAAAAGACTTGTTAGAATTCAGTGCTTGAGCACACTCTCAGGGTAAAGTTAGACACAACCAATGAATTACTTTCAAAGTGCAGCCGCTGGAGTTAGGTTCCCTATCAATGCACAGCAAGCTCCCACACTCAGCAAATGGGCTGCCTGATCTCTTTATGGTGGCAGTAGGACCATGGATTATTACGTGGAATTTCATGAGCAGTTCCTGCTTTCCACCTCAAAAAATACAATGTTATCACTAAAATACAGCCTTCATATAGGATAAAATATGCAACCAAAGGGTCTGTTTTCGTGCTGTACATCTCTCTGACCCTAACTGTGGTGCTAAACAGCACATTTGATGCAGTAAAATAGGGGGTTGGCTAGCTCACTTGGATGGATGGCTGGTTTGCAATGCAGACAATGCAAACACTGAGAATTCCCACACTGACTGATGTGAAGGTGCCGGTGTTGGACTGGGTGGACAAGGTCAAAAGTCACATGACACCAGGGCATAGTCCAATAGGTTTCTTTGAAATCACAAGCTTTTAAGCACTGCCCCTTCATCAGGAGTTCCACACTGGCTGAGGTATTCTCCTTCTCAACTTCTTCCCTCGCCTGACAGTACAGTGACCCTCAGGTTAAACCACCACCAGTTGCCTCTCTCTGAGAGAGAAGTTGAATGTCTACTAAGACTATGGTGACTTTATCTTTTACCTTTTTAGTAAAACGTTCCAAGACCTTTTACAGGACCATAATAAAACAAACGTTGACACTCAATCAAAGAAGAAGATACTCATGCAGGTGAATAAAAATATGAAACAAAACCAGAAGGTGCTGGAAAAGCTCAGCAGGTCTGCCAGCGTCTGTGGAGAGAAATCAGAGTCAACGTTTCCGGTCTGGTGACCCTTCCTCAGAACTGGATAAAAACATGATTCGTCATAAAGGAGAGAAAGAGAGAGAGGGAGGCGAAAAAGTTGAAGGACAAGATTTCAGACCGTAGCATCAAGGCACAGTTCATGATTGGTGAGGTGAAGGAATTGAAAATGAGCAAGTGGTCAGAATTGGCAACTGCGAGAGATTTCAGAGGCCCGTGGGATTGAAGGAGATTACAAATTAGACAAGGAACAAGACAATGAAAGGATTTAGAAACAACAATGAGCATTTTTCAAGGTATTGTTGAACTGTGAGCCAATGTATGACAGGGGAACATGCCTGAACAGGTAAGATACAGGCAGCACATGTCCCCAAAGCAGTACACATTTGTACAATCAGGCAAGAAAAAACTGGCACTGATCCAAAGAAGCAGGTATTCGGACAGATAAGATGCTTGATCGTGTGAAAAGAAGAGGGAGATGCACAGTGCTTCGAGTGAGTCTGGAAAATGTGAAAAGGAAGGGTTTAGAGGGATATGGGCCAAGTGCTGGCAAATGGGACTACATTAGGTTAGGATATCTGGTCGGCGTGGACGAATTGGACCGAAGGGTCTGCTTCCGTGCTGTACAGCTCTGTGACTGTATGTGCAAAGAGACAGATGTTGGAACATCGCAGAGTTCTTCAAGAGTCTCCTCAGCACCTTTGAGATTGAGCAGTCCCATCACAACTACACGGGAAAATCAAACCTATTTTGTCTGCTCAAGTCTTGAAGTGACTCTAGCAGACCACCAATGGCATTGCTCCGTGTGAGTTAGAGGGTGGCAAGAAATGCAACAGTGAGGAGAGTGGGGCAGTTGGTTTGGATTGATTCCTGGGTAATCCGAGTGAATTAGAATCATTGAATGTACATAATCAGAGAACATGGGAATAGAATCTACTGTCTCAAACAGACAGAAAGAACAAAGAATAAAAATGTAATAAGCATTTAGAATTTGCACTGCAATGCACTGCAGATAGGGCAACAAGGATGGCATGGTGCTCAGTGGTTAGCACTGCTGCCTCACAGCACCAGGGTCACGGGTTCAATTCCAGTCTCAGGCGATTGTCTGTGTGGAGCTTGCACCTTCTCCCCGTGTCTGTGTAGGTTTCCTCCCACAGTCCCACTTACCTGTGTGGGTAAGTGGATTGGCCATTCTAAATGACCCGTAGTGTCTAGGAATGTGCAGGCTAGGTGGATTAGCCAGGGGAAATTCAGAGTTACGCGGATAGTGTAGAGGGTTGGGTCTGGTGGGATGCTCTTTGGAGGGTTGGAATGGACTTGATGGGCTGAATGGCCTGCTTCCACACTGTAGTGATTCTCTTGATGAGGAGATACAGATTTAACAATAGCCTTCAATCGGATAAATACTTAAAAGAGAAAGTGCAAGGATATGGGAAAACTGTTAGGGTTTGTGACTTTTGAGATATTTCTTTGAAAGAGGTAGCATGGATCATTGGGCTGACTAGCCTCTTTCTGTATCACACAATTCGTTAAAAATAGCATGGTGTCACAGTGGTTCGTACTGCTGCCTCACAGCACCAGGGACCCAGATTCAATTCCCACCTCAGGCAGCTGTCTACGTGGAGTTTGCACATTCTCCCCATATCTGTGTGGGTTTCCTCCCACAGTCCAAAGATGTGCAGGCCAGGTGAATTGGCCATGCTAAATTGTCCACACTGTTTTAAAAAAATAGTATCGTAGAAGCTTTGTGCCAGTGCCAATGGAGTGGAGAGTTAGAAACCACCAAAGGTTTTGTCCCCTTTTACTTGTTCCTTTTAATTAATATTACCAAGAACTACATCTGTTCCACATCCTGCCCTAAAAGGCTTGGGTCTGATATCTACACAAACGGTTCTATAAATCCCATAGAGCTGATGCTCATTAACGGAAAGAGTTGCAGCCCTCATTTCAGCTCACCACAAGAATAAGTTCATCTATTTTTATTAAGTCAGCTCCGAAAAAAGCAGGAGTTCCTGACAGATCCCTGCCAGTATAATTCTTAAATGTACCCTGCACACAAGCTGTACAGTATACTCTTGCTCCGTGGAACTTAACTGAATCACATGCAATGGAATGATGTATCAATTGATCTTTGACTCTTCAGATGATTGGAAGTTAAAAAGAAAATTGGCTTGTATTGGTTTTGATTCTTTCCTTCTGCTTCACAGATTCATTTTGCTTTTTTTTTGTAAGGATTTCCCTTCTGCTCCTGATCTTGTTGTGATTAGGGTGTTACAAGCAGACAATCCTCAGTTTATCTGTGACCTAAATCAAATCAAATACCATCCTTCCCCAAAACCCCTGTGGGCTTGTTGGCCGATATCAGTTATAAGGAGAAAGTGAGGACTGCAGATGCTGGAGATCAGAGCTGAAAAATGTGTTGCTGGAAAAGCGCAGCAGGTCAGGCAGCGTCCAAGGAGCAGGAAGGGCTCATGCCCGAAACATCAATTCTCCTGCTCCTTGGATGCTGCCTGACCTGCTGCGCTTTTCCAGCAACACATTTTCAGCAATATCAGTTACTGTCCAGTCATGATTTTAAAATTCATATTCTCACATTGTCAAATCGCTCCGGGATCTCTCCCTCTGTTGCTTTCATATTTTGTATGATAAAGATCCAGTGATGAGCCTGGGGTCAATTTTACACGTTCAAAGGTGCTGTTTAATTGCAAAGTGTTGTTGGTGTAGAGACAGGAGTGGGAGTGACAAACATAGAAGATAATACTAGGTCATTCGACCCCAGTCTGTCTTTCAATATGATCATGGTTGATCACCCTCGTCCTGTCCTCCTTCATACCTCTTGATCCCTTTAGCAGCAAGAACTATATCTAACTCCTTCTTGAAACCACAATATTTTGGCCTCAACCGCTTTCTTGGTAGTGAATTCCACAGGCTCCCCACTCTCTGGGTTTGGAAATTTCTCCTCATCTCAGTTTAAGAGGTTTACCCCTTATCCTTAAAATATGGCCCCTGGTTCTGAACACAGCACCGTTGAGAACATCCTTCCTGTCTAATTGAGTCATAGAGTCCTACACCACGGAGACAGGCCCTTTCACCAAAACTGGTCCATGCCAACTAAAATGTCCATCCACGCTAACCCCATTTCCCTGCACATGGCCCATATCCTTCTAAACCTTTCCTATCCATATATTTGTCCTAATACCTTTTCAATGTTGTTAATTGACCCACCTCATCCACTTCCCCTGGCTGCTCATTCCATATGCGAACCACCCTCTTTGTAAAAAGATTGCCCCCTCGGGTTCCCTTTATTAATCTTTCCCCTCTAACCTTCAACTGATGCCCTCTAGCCCTCCATTCCCCAACCCTGGGAAAAAAGAGCGTGCATTCACCCTATCCTTGCCTGTCGAGATCTTATACACTTCTGTAAGATCCCCCCTCAGTCTCCGACACTGTAAAGAAAAATGTCCTTGCTTCCTGTCAGAATTTTATAGGTTTCTGTGAGATCCATTTCATTCTTCTAAATTGCACTGAATATAAGTCCAAGAGTGTGGTGCTGGAAAAGCACAGCAGGTCAGGCAGCATCCGAGGAGCAGGAGAGTCGATATTTCGAACGTAAGCCCTTCATCAATTCCAGCATCACACTCTTCGACTCTGATCTCCAGCACCTCACTTTCTCCATTGAAAAAAAAATCTTATCTGACTCAATCTCTCCTCTCATGTCAGTCCTGTCATCTCAGGAAGTAATTTGGGAAAAAACCTTCACTGCATTCTCTCTGTAGCCAGAACATCCTTCCTCAGATAAGGAGACCAAAGCTGCACACAAAACTCCAGCTGTTGCCTCATCAATACCCTATTTAATTGCGGCAAGACATCTATGCTCCTGTACTCAAAACTGCTCCCTGTGAAGGCCAAGATATATTTTGCCTTCTTCACTGCCTGCTGTATCTGCACATTAACATTCAGTGACTGGTGCATAAGGGCTCCCAAGTCTTACTGAACATTGCTCTCTCTCCACTTATACAAATTCAAATCATAATCTGACCCCCTAATGCGTTAGGTTTTCCATTCCGGCGCATGGAACACAGACATCCTTGAGATGGGGACCTCGCTTGAACATCTCACTCCAAAGATGTCACTTCTGATAGTGCAGCCTTCCCTCAGTGCTGCACTATCAGTGTCCACTTGGATGATGTGCTGGAGCATCTAGAGCAGAATACAACTCCAGACCTTCTAACTCAGAAGCAAGCATGCTCTCCCCAGGCCATAACCATAGAAACTTGGCCTGGCACCAATGAACTGGGGCTGCACAGTGGCTCAGTTGTTAGCACTGTTGCCACACAGTGCCAGGGAGCTGGTATTGATTTCACCCTCGGGCGACTGTCTGAGTGGAGTTTGCACATTCTCCCTGCATCTGCATTGGTTTCCTCTGAGTGCTCCGGCTTCCTCCCACAGTCCAATGGTGTGCAAGTTAAGTGGATTGGACATGGGAAATTGCCAGAGATGTGTGGGATTGGGGGGGGGGGGGGGTGCTAAGCTATGGGAAATGCAGGGCGATAAAGTATTGGGGGTGGTTCTGGGTGGGATGCTCTTCAGAGAATCGCTATGTACTCAGTAGGCCGAATGGCCTGCTTCCACACTGTAGGGACTCTATGAATCCCTTTGACTTCAAACATCAAGAGAGGCCTTTTGCAATGAGTGTGCCCCTTGGCATAGAGATACTGGAGCTCCAACAGCAGAGGATGCTCTCAGATGTGGAAAGAAGCATTGATGATTTGATGAGGAGCTTGCTTGGTAAGTTGTCCTCCCAATTTTGTTTCCTGTGCGTATCACTGGCTGGACCAGCATTTATTGCTCAGAAGGCAGTTAAGGGTTAACATTGTGACCGCAAACCTCTTTGCATAGCGGGGAATTCTACAGGCTTACAATTCTCTGAATGAAGACATTTCTCCTCATTTTAGACCAGCCTTTTAATTCAAGATTATTATTCAACTGAAATTTCACCATCTGCCATGGTGGATTCAAACTCATGTCTCCAGACCATTTGCTGGGGTTCGCGAATGCTGTTCCACTGACTTCTTCTCTTGCATTTCTGTGTCTGGTTGTTACTCTTAAACACAAAAATTTCTGTCTGGGCTCGCTGAGAGTTCCGATTGAGCATTGATTTCCACTTACCTTCCAAATAAAGTTTAATGCAATAGGTGAAGCCCCACAGTGTTTGACACTAGATATTGCTCTCATCTGCCGACACTGAGCAGATAATAAGGACCATGTTTTCCATCAAAGAAGTCGCTGTTTCCTCACATTCTCAGATCCATAGATTTGTTCATGCCAATAAAAAGGTTACATGCTCCGTAATGGTGAGCAATCAGCAAGCTTGCCAGACTAAAAATAAATACTGTTTCTGACTGACACCTGTGTCTTTTATTCAGTGAGTTGATTTGTAGGAACAGGAATGAAGAGATGGAATTTATTTCACAGTAAGTACACATTACATAATGCAGTCTATCAGACACGGCGATGTGATTTAAAGCCATTTTCCTATGTCAGCTAATCCATTAGTAGCCTGAACTTTAAGAATCTCCACTGGTAGTAGGGAGGTGATGGTCTAGTGGCACGATTACTAGACTGTTAATCTGGCGACTCAGATAATGTTCTGGGGATGGGTATTTGAATCCTGCCATGGCAGATGAACAAAGAAAATTATAGCACAGGAACAGGCCCTTTGGCCCTCCAAGCCTGCACCAATACAGATCCTAATGCTAAACCTGTCCATTCCCTCTGCTCCTTGCCCATTCATGTCTCTGTCTAGATACATCTTTAATGACACTATTGTAACCACCTCGACCATCTCCACTGGCAACGGCACCCACCACCCTCTGCATGAAACGCTTTCCATGCATATTTCGCTTAAACTTTTCCCCTCTCACTTTGAACTCATGACCCCGAGCTAAGTGAGTCTCCCACTCTGAGAAAAAGCTCCTTGCTATCCACCTTGTCTATACCTCTCATGATTTTGTAGACCTCAATCAGGTCCCCCCTCAACCTTTGTCTTTCTCATGAAAATAATCCTAATCTACTCAACCTCTCCTCATCGGTAGCACCCTCCACACCAGGCAACATCCTGGTGAACCTCCGCTGCACCCTCTCTAAAGCATCCACATCCTTCTGGTAATGCGGCAACCAGAAATGTACATGGTATTCCAAATATGGCCAAACCAAAGTCCAACATAACTGGAACATGACCTGCCAACTTCTTTATTCAAGACCCTGTCCGATGAAGGAAAGCATGCTGTATGCCTTTTTGACCACTCTGTTGACCTGCGTTGTCACCTTCAGGGAACAATGGACCTGAACTCCCAGATCTCTCTGTACATCAATTTTTCCCAGGACTTTTCCATTTACTATATAGTTCGCTTTTGAATTGGATCTTCCAAAATACATCACCTCGTATTTGCCTGGATTGAACTCCATCTGTCATTTCTCTGCCCAACTCTCCAATCTATCTGTATTCTGCTGTATTCTATGACAGTCCCCTTCACTATCTGCTACTCCACTAATCTTAGTGTGATCTGCAAACTTGCTAATTAGATCACCAGTACCTTCCTCCAAATCATTTATGTATATCACAAACAACTGTGGTCCCAACATGGATCCCTATGGAACATCACTGGTCACAGGTCTCCATTTTGAGAAACTCCCTTCCACTACTACTCTCTGTCTCCTGTTTCCAGCCAGCTCTCTATCCATCTAGTTAGTACACCCTGGACCCCATGTGACTTCACTTTCTCCATCAGTCTACCATGGGGAACCTTATCAAACACCTCCCTGTATATGACAACTACAGCCTTCCCTCATCAATCATGGTAGAATTCGGCTTAAATAAACATCTGGAATTGAGAGTCTATTGATATCCATTGAATCCATTGTCAATTGTTGGGAAAAATCCATCTGGTTGACTGATGTCCTTTAGGGAAGGAAATTGCCACCCTTACCTGGTCTGGATGACATGTGACTCCAGACCCACAACAATGTGGTTGACTTTAAGTGCCCTCTGGGCAATGAGGGACCAGCAATAAATGCTGGTCTAGCCAGTGATTCCCTCATCCTGTGACTGAATATAAAAAGGAAAAGAAAAAGTCCATCACCCATCATACTTCCAGAAGCACTATTTCTCAATGAAACTTTAAACAGAGACAGGAATGCTGTAATAGCATTAGTTGGAAGAAAAGCAAGAGATTTCTCCCTGATATCCACACCAATACTTATCCGTCAATCAGCATAACAAATACTTCATCATGGTCACTTATCCCATTCCTGCTAGTGGGAACTAGCGATGTTAAAATTGGCTGTGAATTTCCTATTTTTCAACAGTGCCTGGACTTCAAGAAATATGTTGAAGCAAGCTAAGTCTCTGTGAAAGTTGCTATTTAAGTGCAAATCTTTGTTTCTAGCCTGGTAATCCAATGTAATTCTGAGGGAGTGTTGTATTATGGAAGAACAATTCATTCGCTACAAGTTTATGTTAAGGTGGTGACCATGACTCCATGTACAGTGTTATGTATTTTATGTCATTTTTGGAGTTGATGGGATTTGGATATTGCTGGTTGGGCTTTCCACATCCACCAAAGTTTTACCTGCACATCCACTAATATCATTTATTGCATCCGTTGCTCCCGATGAGGTCTCCTCTACATTGGGGAGACTGGACGCTTCCTCGGAGAGCGCTTTAGGGAACATCTCCAGGACACCTGCACCAATCAACCACACCGCCCTGTGGCCCAATATTTCAACTCCCCCTCCCACTCTGCCGAGGACATGGAGGTCCTGGGCCTCCTTCACCGCTGCTCCCTCACCACTAGACGCCTGGAGGAAGAACGCCTCATCTTCCGCCTTGGAACACTTCAACCCCAGGGCATCAATGTGGACTTCAACAGTTTCCCTTCCCCCACCTCACCCTAGTTCCAAACTTCCAGCTCAGCACTGTCCCCATGACTTGTCCTCCCTGCCTATCTTCTTTTCCACCTATCCACTCCACCCTCCTCCCTGACCTATCACCTTCATTCCCTCCCCCACTCACCTATTGTACTCTATGCTACTTTCTCCTCACCCCCACCCTCCTCTAGCTTATCTCTCCACGCTTCAGGCTCTCTGCCTTTATTCCTGATGAAAGGTTTTTACCCGAAACTTCGATTTCGAAGCTCCTTGGATACTGCCTGGTCTGCTGTGCTCTTCCAGCACCACTAATCCAGAATCTGGTTTCCAGCATCTGCAGTCATTGTTTTTACCTAGCATTTCCTGCCCATTCTAATTTCCCTCGAGAAGGTGTTGGTGAGCTGCCCTCTTAAACACCTACTATTCTGTTAGGAAGGACGTTGCATGATTGTAGATCCACGGACAATGAAGGAACTGAAAAACAATTCAAATTTGGAGAGGTGTGTAACTTTGAAGTGAACTTGCAAGTGATGGAGTTATAATATATTTGTTGCCCTTGTCCTCATTTGCAGAGATGGCATTTGTGTATGAGGCTGTGTTCAAAGCTGTTTAAAATGTCTATTCTGTACTTCAGCTCTGGCTTCCAAGCTCTTTCAACAATATACTCACTTTTCTCTGAGTTCACACCCAGGCTTATACAATCAATCACAGTGAACATCAATGATAATAAAACACGCCGACACAATCAAACACAGAACAATTGTTCACTACAGTCATTCTTTCACCTGGAATCAGAATAGTTTTGCTTAAACCCTACTCCAGGGATTCTTGACACAATCAATCCTGACACTCCTAGTGCAGAACTGAGGAAGTGCTGCATTGTTGTAAGTCCTCCATTCAGACAAGACATGAAGCTGAGGCCCAATTGCCTCCTCAGCTGGACATATCGCAGGCATTATTTCAATTCAGTATCAAATATTGATTGGTTGCTCTTTTAAAGTGATGCTTCAATGGCTAGCACAAGAGCAGTGATGGACATAGGAGACAGTGAGGTCTGCAGATGCTGGAGATCAGAGTTGAGAGTGTATTGCTGGAAAAACTCAGCAGATCCTGATGAAGGGCTCCAGCCAGAAACTGCCTCTCGGATGCTGTCTGACCTGCTGTGCTTTTCAAGAGTGATGGATAAAGGTCAGATGTCAGAGGCAATTTCTTTATTCAGAGAGTTGGAGGAGGTTGGAATGCACTGCCTGCAACAATAGTAGATTCACCAACTTTAAGGGCATTTAAATGGTCATTGGATAAACATATGGATGAAAATGGAATTGTGTAGGATAGATGAGCTTCAGATTGGTTTCACAGGTTGGCGCAGCATTGAGAGCTGAAGGGCCTGTACTGCTCTGAAATGTTCTATGTTCACTGCAGAAATGGTGCTGTGCAAATGCAAGTTGTAATTGCTAACAATAACAACAGCCATGCACAAAAGGAGGTCCCACAATGCATTAGGTAGTATCGCTGTCTCTGAGACAGAAGCTCCAGGTTAGACTCCACCTCCTGGACCTGATGGTTCACAATAGGGCGACTCAGGTTGAAGATCAATCTGCAAGTTCCTCCAAAACACACCAAGCACTGGTATAAGAACAGGTGAGATTTCTGGGTCAGCCTTGCGACGGAGAGAACTTTGGAACATCAACCATCACAACCCATGCTCCAGAATAAAGCATGCTTGCGAAAGAAAAGGGCATGATTCAACCGCTGCTTGGATTCTCTGAGTGATCCACAAAGAATGGACCCTTGAGGTATTGATCCTGTGGAACTGTGCCCTTGAAATATCAACTGACTGCGTCACAGAAAAGAATACAATGGCAGACAAAAATAAAACCTTCCTTTCTCCACTGTAAAACTTCAATTCTCAGTTTGACACTCAGTGAGGAGTATCAAACATAGAGGACACATCAACAAATCGTTAAATGGGAGCAGGAGTGGTCGAGTCAATCCATCAAACTTCCTTTGCCATTCAACACAATCCTGGCAGATCTTGAACTTAATTTTGACTTTACTAGGTACATACAGACATACAGAATAAAGGTCACGTAAATTACCCAGATGGTTTGGCCTTCATTATTTTCCTTTTTAAATTTTTTTTTGCCCCTCAGGTTTGAACTGGCATAGAAATAGCGTGTAAGGCAAGGTTGAAATCTCTTAGTTGGGCTAAGCCATGATGAACTAAGTCATCACGCTCTGCACAATTAGCTTGGTAGCCCATTGCCTGTCTGGGGTCATGGGATCTGGGACACGGCATTCCCGTTAACTGGTAATGTTCTTGAGGTCTGCTGCTGTTGGGCACTCTGTGTGACCAGTTACACAAATCAACAGATTATTAATGATTTTTCTTTTCTTTGTGCTGTCATGATTTTAAATGGGTTTGACTGAGAGAATAATCCTGACTCGCTCTCACAATGCAATGCATTTCCCCAGAAGTGGTTCTAAATTAGATCTGATGGTTTGACAATGTAATTTGCTTTTAAAATGTAATTCAGCATTGTGTCTGAATATTTTATATGGCTCTGCACATTCCAAATGATCAGAGAATACTATCCTTAGGCAATGTGGATTCCAATAACCTATGGCACCTGTACACCACACAGGGGACCGTGTCATTAGCTTTAGAAATGAATGCTGACCTCAAGTTGATTTAGTTCTTCTGTCTCGGAGAACCTGAAAACAGTAAAATTCGTGGCAGCACAATGGTAATGGACCGTGGCCACTTTAATCAAAGTTCAGAATGCCTCGCTTATTTACCCCAAGTAAAAGGTGATACAGCACAGGCAGGACAATGCAGGTAAAATGTTCAGACTGTATAAAGGTAATGTTGCCACTGACTTAGCAGACCCATAGGGCTGCTCTCTCATTAGGAAGAGGTGACAAGTGCTGGTTTAACCTGAGAGTCACCATGCCTTAGGGAAAGGAAGGGGTTCCGAAGGAGAGTACGTCATGGTAACTTCAGCCAGTGTGGGAACTGGACACAAGCTGACGGTGTTACTCTGCATTGCAAATTAGCCATACAGTAAACATAGCTAACTGAACCCCTTTATCATAAGATAAAGAAGCAGAATCAGGCCATTTGGCCCTTTGGGTCTGCTCCACCATTCGATCAAAATTCCAATTGCAGTCCAACCAGGGCCGTATGTAGCCGCCGAAGTGCATCTTGTATTCTTGCCCTTTCATAGTGAATGCTAACATTGCATTTGCCTCCTAACCGCCAACTAAACTTATAGGTTAGCCTGAAGAAAATCCTCAACTCGGAACACCAAATCCCTTTGTGCTTCAGATTTCCAAAACAAAAATTTAGTCTACACCTCAGTCTACATTTAGTCTACATTCAGGCTCGAAGGGCTGAATGGCCGAATCCTGCATCTATTGTCTATTGTCTTTACTTTACTTTACCTCTATGCTTCCTACCAAAGTGCATAAACTTACACTTCCCCACATTTTATTCCATCTATCATTTCTTTGTCCACTCCACGGTGGCACAGTGGTTAGCACTGCTGCCTCACAGTGCCAGAGACCCGGGGTCATTTCCCGCCTCAGGCGACTGACTGTGTGGAGTTTGCACATTCTCCCTGTGTCTGCGTGGGTTTCCTCTGGGTGCTCCGGTTTCCTCCCACAGTCCAAAAAATGTGCAGGTTAGGTGAATTGGCCTTGCTAAATTGCCCATAGTGTTAGGTGCAGGGTAAATGTAGGGGAATGGGTGTGGGTGGGTGCGCTTCGGAGGGTTGGTGTGGACTTGTTGGGCCGAAGGGCCTGTTTCCACACTGTAAGTAATCTAATCTAATCCACTAGTCTGTTCAGGTCCTTCGTCAGCCTGTCTGCATCCTCAACACTACCTGTCTCCCAGCTGCCTTTTGTGTCATGTAAAAATCAGCCAGATGATTACTGTACAATGTGAATAGTTATGATCCTAACACTGACCCCTGTGGAATTCCATTAGTCACTGGCTGCCATCCTGAAAAAGACCTTTATCCCCACTCTCTGCCTTCTGCCAGTCAGCCAATCCTCTATCCATGCCAGTACCTTGCCCCTAACACCATGGGCTCTTATTTTATTTAGCAACCTCCTGTGCAGTCTCTTGTCAAAGGCTGTCTGAAAATCCAAATAGGTCACATCTGCTGGCTCTCCTTTGTCTCACATGTTCCTTCAGACAAAAAAACACACACCATGTATGGGTAATATTATAAAGGTAAAATTTACCTTTACACAAGAGGCGAGATCCTGAGTGTAGTAACACCATAGTACACAGCTGGTTAAATCTGACAAGCTGTACTTCCAAAATGACCCACATATTGCTGTGTGGAACACTGCATCAAGGAGATCTCATACTTGTGCCCTGCCTTTTTGCTCTCCTGTCACGAAACTGGTGTTCATGTGGGGATTATGATTAAAGCAGATGACCTGGGTCATTATCACTTTGCAATTAGTGTGATCGTATTTTTTAAATTGGCTTCTGCATTTCCTACATTACAGCAGTGAGCACTCTTCAAACAGTAGCTCATTGACTTTAACATGTCCTGAGCTCATAGAAGCCACTACATGAATGCAGATCTATGTTTCACCTTCCAGTGGATTAAAGGGGAGATTCGATTACACTGGCCGGCTGCTCCCCACCGCATCTCCTGATCCACAATTACCTGGTGGCTGAGCAACAAATGACTGCAAAACATAGTGGGACACACCAAGCATGTGAAAGGTTCGACAGTGGGATATTCCCTTCTTTAAACTCCATCCAAAGAATTAGTTGTTTGATTTTTGCAATGAATGAGAGAGGCCCTGAACTGATGGAATGTTATATAGCACACTCCTTTTCACAAGCTGAAACTAATGAGCTTGGGCTTCATTATGCTCAAAGTATTTCGAAACTATTCTTGGGTTTTGACCTGAAGATAGTACAACACCTTGAAGATCAGACCTGGAGAAATTTTCTTTCCTTTGGTCTCTCCCTATATCCATAAATTATAACTTCAAATGTAGACATTAACCAGAGGGCGTATAATTCTCTGGCTTCTTAAGAAGTGTCTACATTAATTATGAAAAAAATCCTTGGGTGTTTCATCCCTGTGAACAACTTCAAATAAAATCATATTTCACAGAATGAACAGTCATTTCGATTTTACAGATTCATGCTGGGGTTAATGCTCCTTAGGAATCTCCTCCCACCCATCTTCACCTCACACCATAACCTTCTAATCCTTTCTACCTCACATACTTGTTCAACTTCCCCTCAAATGCATCAAAGCCTATTTGCCTATTTGTTAAGCAAGCAGGAGAAGATCGCGTAAATGGCACAGAATATAGGAAATGTGAAATCGGTCATTTTGGCAGGAAGAATGAAAGCAAGTACCTTATCTAAAAGGCGAGAGATTGCAGAGGGCCGAGATGCAGAGGGATCTGGGTGTCCTGATGCATGACTTGTAAAAGGTTAGTCTGCAATCACATCAAACAATTCGGAGATCTAATTGAATTTTGTCATTTATTGTGAGTGGAATTGAATGCAAAAGTAGGGAAGTTATGCTTCAGTATATAGAGGTGTGGTGGGACCACATCAGGGCTGCTGAGGAAACTGTGGATTTCAATATTTAAGGGAGAATGTAAATGTATTGGAAGCAATTCACATGAGGTATACCTGGATTGGGTGGGTTGTCTTATGAGGAAAGGTTGGACAGGCTAGACCTGTCTCTACTAGAGTTAAGAAGAGTAACTTGATTGAAACAAATAAGATCTTGAGGGGTCTTGACAGGGTACATGTGGAAGAGGTATTTTTAGAGATCCTTAAAAATAAAGGATCGGCCATTTAAGATAAAGTTTAGAAGGTTTAAATTATATTTGTCACAGACAACCGTGAGTCAAAGGAAGTCTCTTCCTGAAAAACATAGACATAGAAACATAGAAAATAGAAGCAGGAGTAGGCCATTCGGCCCTTCAAGTCTGCTTCATGATTCAATATGATCCTGACTGATTGTCCAACTCAGTCCCCTTTTCTTGTTTTCTCCATATAATCTTTTATCTTCTTGGCTCGAGGAACTAAATTTAACTCTTTCTTGAAATCACACAACATTTTGGTCTCAATCACTTGCTACGGTAGTGAATTCCACAGGCTCACCACTCTCTGGGTGAAGACATTTCTTCTCACCTCAGTCTTAAACGGCCTATCCCATTCACCCTTTGAAATCATGTCCCAGAACATTAGCTTGGGGTTGTGGATTACCATCATTACCCCTAAGCTGTCACTGCCTGATGTAACGTGTTGAAAACAGAGTCTACAAATATTTTTAAGAATGAGATAGATAGATTCTTGATAAGGAAGGGGGTGAATGGGTATGGGATATGTGAGTGTATGTGTTGAGAATGAGTCTGTGAGATACTGAGACAATTCAGGGAAAGCACCTGATGAAGGAGCAGTGCTCCGAAAGCTTCAAATAAACCAGATGGATTATAACCTGGTGTCATGTGATGTTTGACCTTGTCCAACCCAGTCCAACACTGGCACCCCCACATCATGTGTTAAAATAGTCAGTCTTGTTTACTTTTCAACTCACCGAAACTTACTGCTGAGCTCTTACAATAGAAAGAGAAAGAAAATACTTCCCTCTTTGCACAGAGAACATATGGAATATGGACAGTAATTGAGCGTATGCATTCTGTCCACGGAAACAGGGAAAAGGGCTCCAACTTTTCCGTTCATTGATATTTATAACCTTTCAGTGTTATCATCAATGTAACATTGTCATACCAGTGCCAGTTATCCCTCAGTTGATAGTACGTCTACCTCTGGGATAGAAATTGGAAGTACAAAGCTCACAGGAAACACACAAAGATGTCCACAGTCACTTCAGTGCTGCTGCTTGGACGAAACACCTCTTAAATAGTCAGAAAAGATCACGAGAAAAGTTGGGGAGTTATCCCAGACCCTGAAGAAGGGTCATTTCAGACTTGAAATGTTAGCTCTGCTTCACTCCCCCACAGATTCTGCCAGACCTGCTGAGTTTCTCCAGCATTCTGTTGTTTGTTTCAGATTTTCAGCATCCACAGTTCTCTGCTTTACTTTGTCCGATAACTATCAGCCAACATGACAAACACAGATTTTCTTTTCAATCATTACCGCATTACTGCTGATGGCTTACTGCTTGCAAATTGGCCATTGCCGATTTCCTTCCTTACATTGCAAATGCAAGATATTGACCAGCTGTTAGAAGTACATCATTGGGTATAACAGTGTTTTGGGACTTTTTTTAGAAGTCCTTCATGGGATGCGGTTGTCAGTGGCAACACTAGTATTCCTTGCCCATCTCCAACTGCCCATGAGTTGGAACGGAGTGCTAAGCTATCGTAGAGGGCAATTCAGAATCAACTGTGTGTTGAGGTTATGAAAGCAAAAGAAGTGAAGTCTTTACTTTGAACATTTCTCCCCCCCCCACCCTTTTGTGTGCTGACCACTATTTTACAACACAGGGAGCAGAACATAACTGTACTGGACTGCAAGCACGGTCAAACCAAAGTTCTACAGAAGTTTAAATCCCAGGATTTCAAAACACAAACACAGACTCCCCCTCCTGATGTTTCAGAACGTTCTGGGATGTTTACTGTCAGGACCAGTTGAGTCCTTTAGTCAGTTTATTTCAAAGTCATTTTCTGAATTGCTTGAAGGGTAAAGGTCAGTGTCTGCAGTGTGTCGGCTGAATGAAACTGTAAATCAGACCGAGGAGGTGACTGAAGCCAATGACTAATGGTCTACTAGCCAAGATATAACAATATGATGAATGGATTGAAGATGAAAGGTCAGGAAGGGACAGCAGAAATCTGGAATTCTCTCCCCCCAAAGTGGACATTTATCAAAACTTGAGACTGCTCAGTTTTACTGAGGTGGGAAGAGCATAGGAGAAAGAAGTGTGGTATCTAAGTGGAGTTCAGGTACAGGTGAGCCAAACTCTTACTGAATGATGAACTGGTCTTTGAAGGGACTGATTGCCCTCCTCCAGGAACTAATGTTCCCATGCTGCTGCTATTGCCACCTCTGGTGCAATTTGGTAAAGAACCAACTGAGGGTGCAGATCACTGACATTATAAAATTGGTTGGTTGAGAGAGGATGAGACAAGTTCCTTTTGTTGACCATAGTTCTTCAAGCTTTGATTAATGCCCTCCCAACACCTTTCCTCACTCTGCCATGTGTAGGCAGCAGAGACAGTCCAGGGAAGGTTCACTCAGCAGATACCAGGTTGGGGCGGTGGGCAGGGGGGACGGTTTTATAGGAATGGGTTGAGTAGCTTGGGTCTGTAATCATTGGAATTTAGAAAAATGACAGGGAACCTTATTGAAACATACAGGATTTTTATGGGACCTGACAGGATAGACGCAAAGAGATTGTTTCTCCTTATGGGAGAATCTCGAACCAGAGGCACAATCACAGAATAAGGGGTTGCACATTTAAGGAAGAAACGAGGAGGAATTTCTCCCCTCAGAGGGTAGACAATCTGTGGAATTCTTACCACTGAGGTTGATTTGTTCAGTACATCCAAGGCTGAGGTAGACAGATTTTTAATCAGTCAGGGAATCAAGAGATTTGGAGAGAAGGCAGAAAAGTGGAGTTGAGTAGTATCAGACCATAATATAAGAACATATTCACCTCTTTCTTAGAGTCATAGAGATGTACAGCATGGAAACAGACCCTTCGGACCAACCTGTCCATGCCGACCAGATATCCCATCCCAATGTAGTCCCACCTGCCAGCACCCGGCCCATATCCCTCCAAACTCTTCCTATTCATATACCCATCCAAATGCCTCTTAAAGGTTGCAATTGTACCAGCCTCCACCACTTCCTCTGGCAGCTCATTCCATACCCGTACCACCCTCTGGGTGAAAAAGTTGCCCCTTAGGGCTCTTTTATATCTTTCCCCTCTCACCCTAAACCTATGCCCTCTAGTTCTGGACTCCCCAACACCAGGGAAAAGACTTTGTCTATTTACCCTATCCGTGCCCCTCATGATTTTATAAACCTCTATAAGGTCACCCCTCAGCCTCCGACGCTCCAGGGAAAACAGTCCCAGCCTGTTCAGCCTCTCCCTGTAGCTCAAATCCTCCAACCCGGGCAACATCCTTGTAAATCTTTTCTGAACCCTTTCAAGTTTCACAACATCTTTCCAATAGGACGGAGATCAGAATTGCATGCAATATTCCAACAGTGGCCTAACATTCAATGCTTTGGTCTTAACTGCTTTCATTCGCAGAAAATTCCACAGATTCACCAGGTTATGGGTGAAGAAGTTTCTCCTCAACTCTGTCCTAAATGGCCAAGTCGACATCCTTAGACTATGACCAGGTTGTACACTCCCGGGACATTGGAAACATCCTTCCCATATTTGCCTTGTCTAATCCTGTGCAACTTTTATAGGTTTCTTAGACTCGATTCGATTCCCTACAGTGTGGAAACAGGCCCTTCGGCCCAACAAGTCCACACTGACCCTCCAAAGAGTAACCCACCCCCCCACTCTGACTAATGCACCTAACAGCTATGGACAATTTAGCACGGCCAATTCACCTGACTTGCACATCTTTGGAATGTGGAAGGAAATCGGAGCACCCGGAGGAAACCTACACAGACACGGGGAGAATGTGCAAACTCCGCACAGACAGTCACCTAAGGCTGGAATCGAATCTGGGACCCTGGCGCTGTGAGGCAGCAGTGCTAACCACTGAGCCACCGTGCTGCCTCTTCTATGAGATTCCCCTTTATTCTTCTAAGCTCCAGTAAATATTGTCTTTTTCTGTCCCAGTTTCTCTTCATACGTCAAACGTGCCATCCCAGGAATCAATCTGGTAAACTGAAGTGGTCTTGAGATTATATTGCGTTATAGTTGCTATACAAATGCAAGCTGTAATTGTAAAAGAGTTTCTGCTACTGAGTAAATGGACTATGAAATGAGATATTGTATACTGCTCACAAACCAGAAAGAGCCATCCACAGTTACTGCAGGGACAGTAATTTAACTTAACGTATCACACATAACATAAGGATGCAGGTGTGTTCTCTGTAATAGGAGGTGGAATGTGGAGCAGGGTTCCCAAGGTGACACTGCTATAGCTGTGTATCACTTACCATGATGCCTTGTCCCTAAACCAGTTGAGGCATTATCAGGAAATGGAGCAAATGACTGGGCTCAGCTTATTAAAAAGGAATTGTGAAGACTGGGTATTTATAACTGAGTTGACTTCTCATATTTATTAGTTTGCAAGGTGTCTACATGATTTAATTCAGTCACTTTGGGTGCACCCTGTGCTAATGGTGATAGAATATGTCATGACAGAAATTAGCACCTGCTCATAAGCACTGTTGTTCAATTCATCCACATCCACTGATGCTGTACGGGACTAATCTAATATGTTTCCTTTCATCTTTATTTATCCTCAACAAGATCTGACTGGGCAATTTGCTGGAATGTCACATTCTGTCAGTCTTCCTGTGACAGCACTCTGCATTCACTCATTGTAAATTCACACTCCGTAACTCAGCAATGAAGTGAGGGAACTGTCAGAGAGATGTGGACCTGTATTTATTCAGAGCACATCTTCAAATCATTTCAAAGTTCTCCAGTACAGTAACAGCAGCAGCTTGTATTTACATAGCACCTTTCAAGTGAGAAACCATCCCAAGTGGCTTCACAGCTGTACAAATTTTGACATTCAGTCACATAAGGAGATAGTTTGGAATAAATAAAACAAAGAACTTTGGATGCTAGAGATCGAAACAAAAACAGAAATTGCAGGAGAAACTCAGCAGGTCTGGTGGAGTCTGTGGGGAGAAAATGGAGTTAACACCTGGGACTGTCCTTTGGAACTGACAGGAGCTATGAGAAGGTGGTATATATGTTGAAGGGGATGGAGAGGACGGGTAATAAGGGGTAAGTGGATGGTGGTGATAGGGCCCAGAGAAAGAGAGTTAACCAGACAAAAAGGCTGGATAATGGGAGAAAGCAAAGCCGGTAGTAATTAGGTGAGAATGGATTGGCTCTGCTGAATGTAGCCCATATCATGACAGGCTCTGAGGTGTGGGGTTGGGGTGGACATGGAAGGTAGCATTCCAGCCCTTGCACTGACAGCATTTGACAGGGACAGCGGAGAGGAAGCTGCACTCTCCATCTAATCCCGTACAGTCCTTTTCCTGGGAGCGTTTGATAGGTCAGTGTAAAAGGAGCTTTACTTTGCATGTAACCCCACGCTGTCCCTATCTTGGAGTGTTTGATGGAAACAGTATCGAGGGAGCTTTACTCTGTATTTAACCTTGTGCTGCCCCTGCCCTGGGAGTGTTTGACAGGATAAGTGTCGAGAAAACTTTCCTCTCTGTATAACTTTTTGCTGCCCTTGTCCTGAGAGTGTTTAATAGGGCCAGCGCAGAAGGAACTTTACTCTTTGTATAACCTCATGTTGTCCCTGTTCTGGGAGTGTTTGATGTGGACAGTGCAGAAGGAGATTCACTCTGTATCTAACCACATGCCATTCCTGTCCTGTGAGTGTTTGATAGGGTCAGTGTAGAAGGAGCTTTACTCTGTGTATAATCCCTGTGAGTGAGCGAGTGTTTGGAAGCGCAGCTCTCTGAATTGCTATATTTCCTATCATTAACCATAAAGTTTAATCGTTTTGAGAAATGCAACAAAAAGCATGTCTAGAAAGAAGCATCAGAGAACCACAAAGTAAAAGCAATTCTGGTTTTCCTTTTGTCTCATTTGAAATGTGTGTGAGGATCAAAGAAGCCTCTCGCCTCCTGTCAAACACAGATAATTTCCTCGATCTAAAACCAGTTTGGTTTATGGATTTATAAAATAATTCCTCACATCTTGTGCATGATTCCAGTTCAAACATGATTATTCACAAGTCTGGCTTCATACATGATGGACCGGACTGTGGAATTTCAGCTGCTAGGATCAAGAGTAGATAAAACCCTCAGCATCTGAAGGAGGAGGGACAGCAGGAAGCACAGGTTTCCGCAGCCATATTTGTCTCTGCTTTACACAGGGAGAATGCTAATGAAGATGCTTAGAAAGAAGGGGCCAAGATTTTGCTGAGCTTGGCATTCTTTGTCGGCAGAGCGAATCCAGGCCAATTTAGTGTCGATATTATAATGTTTCTCTCTGCATCCCAACCCTGAAAGGCACTGTCTCCATTCCAACCCCATGCCCTTTGAAAGTATGAACAAGGAATAAAAGCAGGCCATTCGGCCCCTCAAACCTGCTCCCCCATTCAATAAGATCATGGTTGATCTGATTTTAACCAACATTCTTGCATACCCCCGATAATCCTTCATCCCAGCAGGAATCAAAATTGATCTTGAAAATATTTTAAGCTTCTGCATCCACTGCTTTATGAGAAAGGAAGTTCCAAAGACTCTTAACCCTCTCAGAGAGAGAGAAAAAAATCCTCATGGCTGTTTGAAAAGAGCAATGCCTTCTTTTTAAGCTGTGTGACCCCCTAGTTCCAGGTTCTCCCACAAGAGGAAATATCCTTTCTACATTCACCCAGTCAGGTCCTCTCAGGATCTTCTAAGTTTCAATTAAGTCACTTCTGACTCTTCCAAACTCCAGGGGATACAGACCCAGCCTGTCTAGTCATTCCCCAAAAGGCAATCCTCTCATTCCAGGTATTATTTCAGTATTCCAACCCTCCAACCAAGCTGACATTCTGGGAAAGAGGAACAATTAAATATTGTTGTGTGATATTTGAGCAACGTGACAAAAGGAGGGAGGGATGAACGTCAGATCTTGGCCTTCCCTGGAAATTGATTAAATTGGGAGTCAATGTTGTCTTTCTTTATATTCACAATGCACTTGAAAATAGGGATCAGGACACTGTCTAAAGGTGGTCATTCAAAACAGGGGCTCATCAAATTGTACCGTCGTGGCACATGTCCCTTCTAGTTTTGTTCAGTCTCATAAAGCTTCAGAAGATTGTTGTGAAATTTGAAAGGGTTCAGAAAAGACTTACAAGGTCATTGCCAGGATTGGAGGGTTTGAGCTATAGGGAGAGGCTGAATGGGCTGGGGCTGTTTTCCCTGGAGTATTGAAGGCCGAGAGGTGACCTCATAGAGGTTTATAAAATCATGAGGGGCATGGATAGGATAAATAGACAAAGTCTTTTCCCTGGGGTGGGGGAGTCCAGAAGTAGAGGGCATAGGTTTAGGGTGAGAGGGGAAAGATATGAAAGAGACCTAAGGGGCAATGTTTTCACGCCAAGGGTGGTACGTGTATGGAATGAGCTGCCAGAGGATGTGGTGGAGGCTGGTACAACTGCAACATTTTAAAAGGCATCTGGATGGGCAGATGAATAGGAAGAGTTTGGAGGGATATGAGCCAGGGGCTGGCAGGCGGGACTGGATTGGGTTGGGATATCTGGTCGGCATGGACGGGTTGGACCAAAGTGTTTGCTTCCGTGCTGTAAATCTCTATGTCTCTATGACTTGAAGGTCCATTCTGAGGAAGGGTCACTCGACCCGAAACGTTAACTCTGATTTCTCTCCACAGTTGCTGCCAGACCTGCTGAGCTTTTCCAGCAATTTTTGCTTTTGTTTCTGATTTACAGCATCTGCAGTTGTTTTGGTTTTTATTCACAAGGTCGTATGTTCAAGTCCCACTGCAGTGGCTTGATGCTCACCATGTAAAAGTGCCCGCTGCCCGTACAGTACAGAGGGAGTGCTGCACTGTCAGAAGTGCCGTCATGAAAAGCCAAACTTTGAATGTTTTCTGCAAGGAGATGGACATAATTCTTAGGGCTAAATGGATCAAAGGGTATTGAGGAGAAAGCAGGAATGGGGACTGAGTTGGATGATCAACCATAAGCGTATTGAATGATGGAGCAGACCCGAAGGGCCAAATGGCCTCCTCCTGCTCCTATTTCTATGTTCCTCTCTTTTACAGTTCCCTGTTTTTTTGAGGAATGACATTCTGGTCACCAGCTTCCTACCCCGCCCCCTCCACAAAACCCTCTTACGCCAAGTTTAGAATCACATTTTGTTGGCATGGAGTAGATTGTCCCTCCCCATTGGCCCAGTTCAGCTGCTGTCCCCACAGGGCTGTTGGCAGCAGGACCCAATGCACATGCAAATTTATGGAACAGACAACGGGCACAAAACAGGTTCGCACTCCCACACCCTGCCAGTCCTTACATTCTGATTGACACCAGCAGCCAGCCAAGTGCACAGTTTGAACAGACTAAAACCCATTGATGGAACCAATGTACAACACAATTAATGATTAACTAAAGCCCAGCCTTCAACATTACTGAGCCTTAACCAAGCAGCTTGGAGATTGCCACACCTTCCATTTCTGTTCTGAGAAAGGGACTCGCTTTTTGTGTTTCTGGTTAAAGTTTTGTTGCATTATCCCTCAGCACAGAATCGAATGGGCTCTGGAGGACATATATGAAGCCACAATTCCTTTAGCACGAATCATGGGTCAGTGTGGGCAGCAATGGGAATACCAGGCCATTGGGTTTTGGTTTATCGGCTGTGTTTAAACTTGGATGGGAAATGCAGGAGTGTCAGGAAATTGGGAATGGATGAGTGAGAGTGGGAGATGCTAAAGAGACGAGAGGGTCAGAGAGAGAGAGAGACAGAGAGACAGACATTGTGATAGCTGCCAAAGTGGAAGCACATTCCTCATTCAGAAAGCTGAGTCTGAATCTTTTGATGCGTAGCACCATCTGTTGTGTGCCTGAGTGAGTAGGCGAGGGAAGGGAGCTCAGTCTCCTTGATGGTTCCCGAATTTAGAAACATCTGGCGCAGAATATTACAAAAGAAAGTTACTCATCAGGGTTCACGCTTCACGGCTGATGGGGGCAGGCAGATGCTTCAACAATCATGTTCGCCTTCAGACTAAATGTGGCATCTCGAATTTACAATCTCAGGTAGATGCAGGGGCCTTCACAATGAGCTGATGTAGAGGCTGGAACATCCAGGAATAGCCTAAAAATTAGAAGTAGCACAGCTGTCCAGCTGGTACTTGAGGGACTGAATTGGGAAATGGCTGGCACTGCATCTGAAAATAAAAACTTGAGGGTTGATGTATGTCTCTAGTCCAAGAGGACAGCTCAGGTGATGATGTAAAGGCTGCTTTGATGTCAGGTTCTCCACAGCATGCCTCCTGGTGACGTTCTGTGGAAGAAGAGAACGCGGCAGGCAATTGCTACAACAAGCTTGCTCTGAAAGACGTGCCCCTGGCATTGAAGGAACAATCGACAAGTTTAAAAAAAAGCTCTTGTGGTGCGGGGATAGTTTCCCTACCTCTAGCCCAGGAGGCCTGAGTTCAAGTCCCGCCTGGTCCAGATACATGTCACTAAAGGTCGATTTGGAAAATATATAAATTAGAGAGAGCTTCCGATGTCCAGCTCAATATGACTTTTCCTCGAAAGAGTCCAGACCAGAGACAAACAATACTTCTCAGGTTTTCGCTGCAGGCGAGTGTTCTGAAGAAGATTCCTGTTGGAATTGAAACGGTAGCTGTTTCTCTCTCCACAGGTGCTGCCAGACCTGCTGAGCTTCTCCAGCATTCTCTGTGTGTATTTCAGCATTCCAGCCAGATTTTGCTTTTTATTGAAAGCGGGAATATTTGCATTTAGGCAGCGCCTCTTACCACCTTCGAAAATCCCTACACACTTTAGCACCAATGAAATACTTCTTCTCGGAATGCCGTCACTCTTGTTGTTTGAGAAACAGACACACGTCTGTTGAAAAGAGATGCCTGCACATAGAGACAGCAATATTCTGCTGAATAATTTCCCTTGTCAATCGTTGCTAGACACTGCGTGACATGAAGTAACTGGGGATAATTGTAGGTGTGTTGCTTGAATTCTGCAAGTACCCTCACTCACTTCACTATTGATGGCAAACTAACCCTCCTTCTTTGTTAAATTGAGAGGCTATGCAATTGCTGTGGGTCATAGGGATGCTTTCTGAATCGACTCTGGGGGCTGTTTCACAGAGGTTATTTTAAAATAGGCATTGTTGAGCAAATTGACAGGTTTCTGTGAAATGAGCCTTTGAGGTTTTGGGGCAATTAGGGGTGTTCACTAGATATCCTAAAGTAATCTAGTCCCTTTTGGCCAGTGGGCCCATATCCCTCTCAACCCTTCCTATTCATATACATCCAGATGCCTTTTAAATGTAATAATTGTACCAGCCTCCACCACTTCCTTTGGCAGCTCATTCCATACACGTACCACCCTCTGTGCGAAAAAGTTGTCCCTTACGTCACTTTTAAATCTTTCCCCTCTCACCTTAAACTTACACCCTCGTGTATGGGACTCCCAAGTCACTGCCTTACCAACTTGAAACAGAATTGCACAATCACAGAATTGTCACAGTGCTAAAGGAGGCCATTCGGCCCCTCGTACTTGCATCGGCTTGGTACATGTCATCGTTACCGAGTGCCAATTTCCTGCTCTAACCCCCTATCCTTGTATAAACCTCCCAAAGTAGTCCATGGGAGAGTCATTGTAACACTGAGCAGCATCAGGAGATATTCAGGATGAATGATCAAAAGCTTGCCCATAGATTATGTTGAAGAGCCATCTGAGGGGCCTAGCCACAGTGATCGTTGTGACGTGAAACCATTGACTGCTCTCAAGTGCTCACCGAACCCCACCATCAGGCGAGGATGTGGGCAGAAGAGGAAGAGACAAAGTCATCGGAAGCAATGTCAGAAAGGATAGTTCGGGAGGGGGTCGGCAGGAGCTGACAGTGATGCAGAGGAAGGAAACACAACCAAAACCAATTAGCCACATGGTAATTAGCAGCTACAAAGACTTCTGCCTGAGGAAGGCATAACATCAAACCATGTCAGATAATGTCAGAGAGGCACGGATTGCAGGATGTTCATTACATTATTTTGAAAGTATAGACTTAGCAGAGCAATAAGAGATAAGTACATGGTGTGCCTTGAGAAACTTAACAGAATCTCATCAAGTACTTCCTGGGGAAGCCACAGGCTGAGAGCAGGAACAGATTGTTATTATTAGTGGTCAGCCTATTTTCCTGCTTGTTGCTAGTCTGCCCTATACAATTGGAAGGTAGAATCCTTTACTTTGGAGAGGACCAATGTACAGACACTGAATAAAAAGGATCAGAAAGTTTTGCAGGGCTCTTCAAATGTGTTCTTCTAACTGCTGGTCTTTGGCAAGACAGTGCTGAGGAAATTCATCACACTGACAAAGGTGGAATTCCTTGAGATCAGTATAGCATTGCTGCAATTCAGTCCAAATACAAGACAACCACTCATCCATCACTTTGAACGACACACCAATGAGATAAAGGCAGAATGACTGAGACCCTCAACAGATTTGCACCATTTAACTATTTGCATGCTAGACAGACTTTAGAAACTTTCAGATGAGCCAAAACGTTGGACAATGCCTGCCCCATACATTGTTGTGAATTTTGTACTTCTGTACTCATCAAGCAGCATTGTGTCCATATCCAAAACAACTCAGAGAGCGACAGCAGAGCTCTGAAACAGAGGAAAGCTCCCTCGACATTGTCCCCATCAAACACTCCTAGGACAGGGACAGCACGGGGTTAGATACAGAGTAAAGCTCCCTCTACACTGTCCCCATCAAACACTCCTAGGACAAGGACATGCTCAGGGTTAGATACAGAGTAAAACTCTCTCTACACCGTCCCCATCAAAGAATTCTAGGACAGGGACAGCATGGAGTTAAAGACAAAGTGAAGTTCCCTCTACACTGTTCTCCATCAATTACTCCCAGGACACGTGCAACAAATAGTCTCTGGTAAAATGTAGAATGGGTTACATATTGAGTAAAACACTCACAAGGCCCATTTAGCATGGATTAGATGCAGAGCGAAAGGAAAGATTTATATTTGTGTGACATCTTTCAGAACATCAAAAGCACTTTACATTCACTGAAGAACGATTACAGCCTGATCACTACTGTAACACAGCCTGATCACTACTGTAACACAGCCTGATCACTGCTGTAACACAGTCTGATCACTACTGTAACACAGCCTGATCACTACTGTAACACAGCCTGATCACTACAGAAACTTCCCAGGTTATGAACAAGTTCTGTTTTTTCCATTGTTCATAAGTCGAATTTGTGCATAGGCTGGAAAAGATATAGCCTGCTCGTTCGTTAGGACAAAACATTGTAGGCATCTTGGATTTTTAAAAATAATTTTTAAAATGAGAAGCCAGAGGTTGGTTCATAAATCGAGCATTCGTAACCCGGGGACTTCCTGTATTGTAAGAGAGCCAGATCACTACCATAACAGTCTGATCACTACTGTAAACAAGTCTGATCATTATTATAATGCAGCCTGATTGCCATTGAAATACAGTTTGATCACTACACTACTGTAACACAGCCTGACATTGTAATACAGCCTGATCATACTGTGAAATAGCCTGATTATGTAACACAGCCTGCTCATGCTGTAGCACAGCCTAATCACTATTTTAAACGTCTGATCATTATTGTAACAGAGTGTGATCACTACTGTAACACAGCCCAGTACTGTAACACAGCCAGACACTGTAATGCAGCCTGATCAAACTGTAACACAGTCTGATCATATTGTAACACAGCCTGATCAAACTGTAACACAGTCTGATCATATTGTAACACAGCCTGATCACACTGTGACACAGCCTGATACTATATTGTAGCTTGATCATACTGTAACACATCCATCAAAGTTTTACTTGCACATCGCCTTCCACATCCATCAAAGTTTTACCTGCACATCCACTAATATCATTTATTGTATCCGTTGCTCCCGATGCGGTCTCCTCTACATTGGGGAGACTGGGCACCTCCTAGCAGAGCGCTTTAGGGAACATCTCCGGGACACCCGCACCAATCAACCACACCGCCCCGTGGCCCAACATTTCAACTCCCCCTCCCACTCTGCTGAGGACATGGAGGTCCTGGGCCTCCTTCACCGCTGCTCCCTCACCACCAGACGCCTGGAGGAAGAACGCCTCATCTTCCGCCTCGGAACACTTCAACCCCAGGGCATCAATGTGAACTTCAACAGATTCCTCATTTCCCCTTCCACCACCTCACCCTAGTTTCAAACTTCCAGCTCAGCACGATCCCCATGACTTGTCCGGACTTGTCCTACCTGCCTATCTCCTTTTCCACCTATCCACTCCATCCTCTCCTCCCTGACCTATCACCTTCATCCCTTCCCCCACTCACCCATTGTACTCTATGCTACTTTCTCCCCACCCCCACCCTCCTCTAGCTTATCTCTCCACACTTCAGGCTCACTGCCTTTATTCCTGATGAAGGGCTTTTGCCCGAAACGTCGATTTCAAAGCTCCTTGGATGCTGCCTGAACTGCTGTGCTCTTCCAGCACCACTAATCCAGAATCTGGTTTCCAGCATCTGCAGTCAGTGTTTTTACCACACTGTAACACAACCTGATACTGTAACACAGCCTGTTCAAACTGTAATACAGTCTGATCATTTTGTAACACAGCCAGAAACTATATTGTAGCTTGATCATACTGTAACACAGCATGTTCATACTGTAACACAACCTGATACTGTAACACAGTCTGTTCATACTATAATACAGCCTGATACTGTAACACAGTCTGTTCATACTGTAATACCGCCTGTTCATACTGTAACACAACCTGATCATACTGTAACACAGCCTGATACTGTAACACATCCTGTTTATACTGTGACATAGCCTGATCATACTGTAACACAGCTTGATCACACTGTAACACAGCCTGTTACTGTAATACAGCCTGATACTTTAATGCAGCCAGGTCACTACTGTAACACAGTCTGACACTATAACACAGTCTGATACTGCAACACAGCTTGACACTGTAACACAGTCTGATACTGTAATGCAGCCTGGCACTGTAACACAGCCTGACACTGTAATGTAGTCTGATACTGTAATGCAGCCTGACTCTGTAACACAGCCTGACATTGTAACACAGCCTGATACTGTAATACAGCCTGGCACTATAATGCAGCCTGACAATGTAACACAATCTGATACTGTAATGCAGCCTGGCACTGTAACACAGCCTGACACTGTAACACAGCCTGATACTGTAATACAGCCTGCCACTGTAACGTAGTCTGATACTGTAATGCAGCCTGACACTGTAACGTAGTCTGATACTGTAATGCAGCCTGGCACTGTAACACAGCCTGACACTGTAACACAGCCTGATACTGTAATACAGCCTGCCACTGTAACGTAGTCTGATACTGTAATGCAGCCTGACACTGTAACGTAGTCTGATACTGTAATGCAGCCTGACACTGTAACACAGTCTGATACTGTAATGCAGCCTGCCACTGCAACACAGCCTGACACTGTAACGTAGTCTGATACTGTAATGCAGCTTGCCACTGTAACACAGCCTGATACTGTAATGCAACCAATGTGTGCACAAGCAGCAATGAGATCTGGATCAGAGTATTATATTTTGGTGATAGTTGGTTTAAGTATAAAAGTTGCCATGACAGCACCACACTAAGAAGGCTCCGTTATCAGCGTCAGCCTCGATTCTGAGCTCTAGCATCGGGCGAGAAGTTTGATCTCCTGATTTCTCACTCAGAGGGGACAGAGCTCCTCACTGAGCCACAACCTGTCACTCTGGCAAATGTAATCTCGACATTTTCAATTAACACCTCGTCCCCCCCCCACCTTCCAAATAGCTCCCTCCTTGCCCTCCAATAACTGCCCACTCCCTACAGTGACCATTTGTGTGAAAAAACTACTTCGAGATTCCAGCTTTTTCTGTTTCTGGGATTTGCTGAAATATTAAGATCTTTTTCTGTTCAGCTGGCCATCTCTTGACCAGCGTGGACACATTCTGACGAGTGTCCTGTGTCAGGATAGAAAGCTTGTCCACACTGGTCAATGTGAGATTTGATCATTGAGCACCTCTCAGCCTTTACACCAGCTGCACAAAAGTTATGCAGATCTCTAATGGCACCAAGCTACATCAGAAAAACACAATGTACTTCAGAACTTCTCCACAGAATTAATGGGAAATGTGTACACGTGTTTGTGCACATGTCTATGTGTATATGCATGCACCAGAACTGCATATAGGAGCAAGTTTGCAATAATATGCCGTCGCTCTGAGTTACATCTTTCAAACGATCAGTTTTAAATGTTGCTCATGTTTCATTGGGTAGGTATTGGGCCAGAAGATTGTGGATGGTTCAAACCACACTGTAGGCACTGTGTGTGTCACCTGGTGAAGGAGCAGAGCTCTGAAAGCTTGTGATTTCAAATGAACCTGTTGGACTGTAACCTGGCATTGTGTGATTTCTGACCTTGAAAGGCTGAAGCACATAGTAGAAAACCCATGCTCTCTCTCTCTGTGGGCAGACTGAGCTGGGAAATGTCACAGAAGAGAGCCAAGCAGCTCAACCTTCTTCAGGAATGACCCAGTCCTTCCAATTCCTCGCTATTTGAATAAACCACTGTGTTCCCATGCTAACCTTTCAATCCCAGGCTTGCTCCAGTGCTCCAATGAAGCACAACTAAACTCAAGAAATAATATCTTATTTTCCCACTTGAGTGCTTTACGGCCTCTAGCACTCAATATTGAATTCCACACCTTCAGGGTATGACCACTTTATCCTCCATTTTACTTGCACTAAAACCACGCTCCAGCTCCCCCAACCGCCCCTCTCCCACACACACATTCATACACAAACACACAGACGCATGCACACATATGCACATACTCATACAGATACACACATAGTCACACAGAGACACACACACAGACATACACACATATGCACACACTCATACAGACACACACAGTCACACAGAGACACACACACACATATGCACATACTCATACAGATACACAGTCAAACAGAGACACACACAGACACATGCACTCATATGCACATACTCATACCGACACACAAACAGAGACACAGACACATGCGCACACTCATACAGACAACACAGTCACACAGAGACACACAGACACACACACACAGACATGTGCATAAATGCACACACTCATACAGATACACAGTCACACAGAGACACAGACGCAGACACATGCACACATTCACACACTCATACAGAGACACACAGACACACACACACATACACAGACACACACACACACTCACACAGAGACACGCACACACACACACACACACACAAACACTCACACAGAGACACGCGCACACACACATACACACAAAGAGTAATTGACTAAAGAACAAGGGGGCAGATGTGGAGTTTCTTTTTAAACAGCACGATTGAATAGCTTTTCCCTTTACACAGGCAGTCCCTCGAAATAGAGAATGACTTGCCTCTACTCTGGAGTTGTTGGTGCTGTTGTGATTAAAAGTCCAATGAGTTTGTAGGAGGCATTTGAAGAAACGAGTGGGTGTGATGTTTGGTACAACAACAGAGAACTAGATAAATATTTAAGGTGGAAAATATTTACATGGTTGCAGCACAGGGAAAACACTGAGAGGTGGGATGAAATAAATAAGGACAAACAAGAATGATGGACAGAATGGCCTACATTGTTGTTGTTTTATTCCATATGCCTATTTCAAAAACTCGACCACAATGCAACAAATCTGCAACAAAATAAATTAAAATTCAAAATTCTTTCCTGATCTAAAAATAAACCCTCTTGCTTAGGAGTTTAGAGACCAGCAATTGCACTGAACTGTGAGATGCTGATTATTTGGGATTGACATTCTGCAAATGCACAACAAATTCAGAAGCAAAAAGAAATGAATCAGCCCTCCTGAAAAACTGCGATGACAAAATAAAACAAATGAGGCAGCAAAATCGACTTGATTGCCTTGCGATTTGTTAAAGTGTGAGCTTTGTAGATTTCTTCAACATTATTTTAAAAGATTTATTTCAATCATAAGAAAATATTGCAATTTCACTTTGGGTATATTTTGTTGAGTTGTTTTCCATCTTGGATACTCGTGTTGGGGAATGGAACCTCTCAATGTCACATTTTTAGTGAGAGAAGCATAAAAACAGAAAAAACTGGGAGCAGGAACAAGCCATATGGCCCTTTGGGTCTGCTGTGCCATTCAACATAATCATGGCTAACCCTCTGTCTCAATTCCTGCTTTCGCTCTTGATGCCTTTAGGGCAGCTACAAGATGAAGTTAGATACAGAGTAAAGCTTCCTCTACACTGTCCCCAGCAAACACTCCCAGGACAGAAATAGCACAAGGTTAGATACAGAGTAAAACTCTCTCTACATTGTCCCCCATCAAACACTCCCAGGACAGGGATAGCAAGGGGTTAGAAATAGAGTAAAGCTCTCTCTACACTGACCCCAGCAAACATTCCCAGGATAGGGACAGCACGGGGTTAGATACAGAGTAAAGCTCCCTCTACATTGTCCCCCCCCCTCCCATCAAACACTCCCAAGACAAAGATATAATGGGGTTTGATACAGAGATAAATTTCCCTCTACACTGTCCCCAACAAATGCTCCAAAAGGTTGGAGCTCTAATTATTGATATTGTTTTTTGTGAACACTGAGCTCTCTACCTCTTGTCTCAAAAATGGTGGTTTTACTGTTGATCCAAAGGCCTCTAGCTGGTACTTTCATGGTTACATTCACTTCGATAATTTTGCTTTCTTCCACAGTTCCTGCTCTTTCTCAGTGACTATAATGCACTGTGAACAGACCTTCCTTTTATTCTCTCTCAGAGACAAAGGCATCTCTCACTCGGTCAGCATTTATTGCCCATCCCTAATTACCCAGAGGGCAGTTAAGAGGCAACCACATTGCTGTGGGTCTGGAGTCACATGTAGGCCAGACCAGGTAAGGATGGCAGTTTCCTTCCCTAAAGGACATTGGTGAACCAGATGGGGTTTTCCAACAATCGGCAATTGTCGATTGGTCATCATTAGACTTGAATTCTAAATTCTTGAATGAATTCAAATTCCACCATCTGCCTTGGCAGGGTTTGAACCCAAGTATCCAGAACATTAGCTGAGTTTCTGGATTAATCATCTAGTGGTAATATCACTAGGCCATTGCTTCCCTCTTGATGGGCTATGACATCCAGAGGCCATAAAAGGCACTATATAAATGCAAACCTTTTTTTCCATTATTAACTCTGGAGCAGTCATTTCCTCTTGATTTTCACACCTGTAGCTCATATACCAGGATAACCTTTTTGCTTTCATCCAATGGAGCTAATGATGCTAAATATTCCAGAGAACAGCTGCTGTTTGTAATTTTTATTAATTACTTGGATGAGGGAGTCGAAGGGTGGGTCAGCAAATTTGTAGATGATACGAAGATAGGTGGAGTTGTGGACAGTGAGGAGGGCATTTGTTGTTTGCAAAGGGACTTAGATATGATGCAGAGCTGGGCTGAGGAGTGGCAGATGGAGTTCAACCCTGCCAAGTGTGAGGTTGTCCATTTTGGAAGAACAAATAAGAATGCAGAATACAGGGTTAATGGTAGGGTTCTTAGTCAGGTGGAGGAACAGAGGGATCTTGGGGTCTATGTACATAGATCTTTGAAAGTTGCCACTCAGGTGGATAGAGTTTGTAAGAAGGCCAATGATGTTCATTAGCAGAGGGATTGAATTCAAGAGTCGTGAAGTGATGTTGCAGCTGTACAGGACTTTGGTTAGGCCACATTTGGAGTACTGTGTGCAGTTCTGGTCACCTCACTTTAGGAAAGATGTGGAAGCTTTGGAGAGGGTGCAGAGGAGATTTACCAGGATGTTGCCTGGAATGGAGAATAGGTCGTACGAGGATAGGTTGAGAGTGCTAGGCCTTTTCTCGTTGGAACGGCGAAGGATGAGGGGTGACTTGATAGAGGTTTATAAGATGATCAGGGGAATAGATAGAGTAGACAGTCAGAAACTTTTTCCCCGGGTACAACAGAGTGTTACAAGGGGACATAAATTTAAGGTGAAGGGTGGAAGGTATGGGGGGATGTCAGGGGTGGGTTCTTTACCCAGAGAGTGGTGGGGGCATGGAATGCACTGCCCGTGGGAGTGGTAGAGTCAGAATCATTGGCGACCTTTAAGCGGCATTTGGATAGGTACATGGATGGGTGCTTAATCTAGGATAGAAGTTCGGCACAACATCGTGGGCCAAAGGGCCTGTTCTGTGCTGTACTGTTCTACGTTCTATGTAGTAATTGGCAAACTCTCCTTTCCTCTGAAAAAGGGATATTGATTTTCTGCAGAAAGGAGGAACATCAAGAGCAACACACATACCAACATCAAGAGCAGTTACTCAATGTTGGAAAAGTTTGTCCAAAAACAAAAGGAATATCAAGGAGTTGGAAGTTAGAACATGGATCAGCCACGATGCTACAGAATGTCAAAATGGACTCGAGGAGCTGAATGGCCACTGTAACAGTCAGCTTATCCTGAGATTGGGACCCACCCACACACACGTGTGACTTTAAGAATGAGAACTTGATTTCTTCTTCTGTCACTGGCATTTGATGTTTCTCTAGGTTGTCCTGGGTGGATGACAAAGGTAGGGAATACTGAGATACAGGCCAGGTGCAGATCGACAGGATTCATTTAGAATGACATCATTGTTGGCAAAGAAAGGGTGGGCCAAAGGGCCTGTCCCTATTCTGTACTGTTCCATGTCCTCTGTTCCAGACAGGCTCATTCATTTAGCTTCACAAACCGATGGTGGGACTGCAAGGACTGGAAGGGTGGGAGTCGGGTGAGGGGGAAACTGGTGATTTGTAAAGGTTGGAGCACATGTCTGTAGAGTTAGTGCAGATTACAAAGATTGTGAATGGGTCACAGTCTTAAAAGCATCTAAAACCAAGGATGGAAATTTTAAAATTGCGATGGACAATGGAGATAGAGAGTAATGGTCACTCGGGACTTGGTTTGATACAAGCAAAACACTGCAGTTGTCAGAAATCTGAAATTTAAAAAAAAACCCAGAAAGTGTTGGAGAAACCCAGCAAGTTTGGCAGAATCTGTGGAGAGAGAAACAGAGTTAATATTTTTGAGTCTGACATGAGTCTTCTTGGGAATGTTTTGAAGAAGAGGGATATTTGGTCGGCATGGACGGGTTGGAGCGAAGGGTCTGTTTCCATGCTGTACATCTCTATGACTCTATAAGAGTCATACGGAACTCCGATCGCTCTTTCTCTCTCCACAGATGCTGCCAGAACTTGGTGTGAATTAGGACAGGGAACACAGAGTTGTGAATGAGTTGCTCATGCCACAAGTAGAAGCTCAACATAATGAAAAAGAAATTGAACACTGTCAGCAACGCGGCCTGACCCAAGGGGTGGGGCACTACAATCCGGAATATTTCAAGCCATCAATTGCAATAATTCAGGACAGAGCTCAGAGTACAGAAGGAGGCCATTTGGCCCATCATACCAACACTGACACTTCAAATGACATCATTATCTCGTGCCAATCTCCTGCCTTTTCTCCATATTCCTCCATGCTATTTCAATCTAAAAAAACATCCAATACCCATCTCAAATGGCTCAATTGAACCTGCCTCCTCCACATTTCCAGGTAGTGCATTCCAGACCATAATTACTCGTCGTCTGAAAATGTATTTTTCTTACATTTCATTGAATCCCTATAGGGTGGAAGCAGGCCATTTGGTCCATTGAGTCCACACTGAAGAACATTCCAACCAGACCCCACCTCACTACCCTATAACCCTGCTTTTCCCATGACTGGTCCATTTAGCCTACTTATCCCTGGACACTATGGACAATTTACCATGGCCAATCCACCTAAGCTGTACATATTTGGATTGTGGGAGGAAAATAGAGGGCCCAGAGGAAACCCACGCGGGCACAGGGAGAATGTGCAAACCCCACACAGACAGTAGCCCGAGGGTGAAATCGCACCCAGGCCCTTAAGTGCTGTGAGAAAGCAATGCGAACCCCTTGTTCCACTTACAGAGCACTTTAAATCTATGCCCTCTTGTTCTTTTCTGCTTTTAGGTATGGGAACAGCTTCTCCCTATCCCGCTCATGATTTTGAAAAACTCTATCAGATCTTCTGCTGCAATCCTCTTTCCACTTTCTTCAATCCCAATTTCTTTAATCTATCCTCCTCACTGAAGTTTCTCTTTACTGGAACCATTCTGTTCAAGCGTGTCTGCACTCTCCAAGCCATTCACATCATTCCTATAATGTGGTACCCACAATGCTTCAGCTGAAGTAGACCAAGGGTCTTGGCGCAAGAGATGGGCAATTGTTTTATATATTAGCCTTGAAATTATCTGTTCATACCAGGATTTATGTGATCCAGAAATGACCAATTCCCACTTTTTAAATCAATGCTTTTGAATTGTTCTGGGACACCAGCCACTTCAGAATGGAAGATGCTGAACAAAGTACCTACTTGTGGATAATGACTTCGAGGTTTATTTATAACCAGAGTCAAAGCCACAAATGTTTGAATCGGCACTAAAATAGGTCATATATATTAAATGAATAGATGACGCGATGTCATGACTTCAGAAGGTTATGCTGCTACAGTGAATTGTAGAGAGATGAAAGGAGACTAGAGTGAAAGCATTAACCATTGGTATGGATCAGTTCAGATGAATGGTCTGTTTCCGCACTGTCCATGTGATATAAATAACACTATTGAATACTTGTTAAGTCATGTTTTATTTCTCAATCATTGTTTCTATCTATTTTTCTGGCCTCTTGCAGTAAATCTCTGCATTAATCTACATGCAGATGAGTGCAGCACTCACCATAACCCCAAAGCAATGCTGGCTAACTGCATCGTTCCTTTACAATCAAGCTGGAGGTGTAATCTATCAGGCAATGCAGGATTCAGATAGCCAGAGACTTACAGTGTAGAAACAGATCCTTTGGCCCACCATGTCCAACAAACACCAAACTACACTAATCCCATTTACCTGCACTTTGTCTACAGCGTACGATGCCCCGTATACTATTTGAAGTGCTTGGCCAGATGCTTCTTAAATTTTATTAGATTACGTGACTCCACCACCCACTCAGGCAGCTCGTTCCTTATTCCTACCACCCGATCATTCTGTATTTCTGGATTAATTAATATCCCTGTGTGAAGCTGTAGGGCACGCATACGAATTAAGAGGGTGCTCATTTAATATAGAGATGCAGAGGAATTTCTTCTCCCAGGAATTTAATCTCCAAGCAAGTGGGCTGGGGAATGACACAAAGTGAAAAGTTTCACAAGACTTATTAGTAGAGATATGATGGGCTGAATTGCCCCTTCACATCAACATCACAACTGATTGGAAATTTCAACACTGGAACATTATTGTCAAGTTCTTTGGGTTTGTGCAGCCAGAGCAGGTGGATAGGCTTAACCTACAGAGCGGCCATATTCAAATTCAAAGGAGCCTCAAAGGAGGTGAGCAGCCTTTCCCTGTTCCTGTATCTCTGAACAGGTGGGTCCGGCCTGGATATAGGTAGATGTCCAGACTGATTAATGTTCTTGCTGACTATTGTGAATCAGGGAGTCCTTATCTCTCAGGAGATTAGCTGAGTGGGCGAAGTAACTAGCTCAGCAAAGGTGGAATGGTCACTTTGCAACCTTTGTCCTGAAGAAGGATCACATTCGAACTGTCAAATTCTCCATCTCCTGATGGTGTCTGGCCTGCTGTGTTCTTCCAGCCTTCTGTTTGTCTACTTTGCAACCAAGCTGTGTCACTTAGTCATGGCGGTGACCTCAGTGATAAATCCCAGACGACTCTCTGCCAAGGGCAATGGTGTGAGACTTGGTCAGATTAATAAATACTGATGTTTACTGTTGACATGCCATGGTCTGCCATATGGGCAGAACAGTTAAGCTCCATAAAATAAACAGGCTAGCATCTGCCTTATAGTATAGTTATCTGATTTATATACAGTTATTAATTCACCTGCGGGACATTGTTGCCATTAGCTGGGCCAGTATTTATTGCCCATCCCTAGTTGCCCCTTGAGAAGGTCGGGGTGAGCTGCCTTCTTGAACCGCTGCAGTCCATGTGCTGTGGTTGACCCACAATGCCCTAAGGTAGGGAATTCCAGGATTTTGACCCAGTGACACTGAAGGAACGGCGATATATTTCCAAATCAGGATGGTGAGTGACTGGGAGTGGAACTTGCAGGGGGGAGATGTTCCCATGTATCTGCTGCTCTTGTTCTTCTGGATGGAAGTCATCGTGGGTTTGGAAGGTGCTGTCTAAGGATCCTTGGTGAATTTCTGCAGTGCATCTTGTAGATGGTACACACTGTGGCGACTGAGCGTCAGTGGTGGAGAGGATGAATTTAGTTGTAACTAAGATTTGGAGAATGTAGAAAATAATTTGTTGTGCTATCTGCTTGATATCTATAGCCCATCCTGTGAGAAGCTCAGTTCATCTATCTTGAATGTTTCAGCCTGGCTGTGAGTAGTTCTCTGCCTGCCAGGCAAATACTTGCACTCAGAGTTCTGCATCTTGGGCAGCTATTTCCACATGTTGGGAGAAATTACTCATTGGCGCACCAACATTATCATCACAACTAAAACATGCTGCTGTACATTTAGTGCAGCCTAGAATCTCTGACTAATGATCGACTGGAGTTCGAACTGGGTCACAGACAAAAATATGACCGGCACCTGAAAAAATGGGTTCCAGAATCAGATCAGAACTGGAATGGACTCCAGAATCACACTGTTGAGAGTCTGTAACATGTAATGATGTTTTCAACCAACACCTACTGCAGACAGCCTAACAGTTCATTTAAATCTGATGGAAATCTTAAGACCAAGGGATGTGGCAGCAAAATGAGACCATTCAGCCCGTTGAGTATGCTCTGTCATTCAACCGAATCATGGCTGATTAGATAATCCCCACTCCACTTTCCTGCCTTTCCCCATAACCCTTTATTCCTTTACTGATTACATTCTGTCTCCATTTACAAGTTTGTTGATGATGCCACTGTAGTGGGTCAGATCTCAAGCAACAATGAAACAGAGTTCAGGAAAAAGATAGACAGCTTAGTGACATGGTAAAGACAACAATCTCTCCATCAATGTCAGCAAAATGAAGGAGCTTGTCATTGACTTCAGGAAGTGAAGTGGAGGGCATGCCCATCTGTATCACAGGGGCTGAGGCGGAGATGGTTGAGAGCTTCAAGTTCTGAGAAGTATCACCAACAATCCATGCTGGTCCATCCATGTCCATGCTGTAGTCAAGAAAGCACACCGACACCTCTGTTTCCTCAGAAGGCTAAGGAAATTCAGCGAGTCCACAAAGACTGTTACCGATTGTTATAGATGTACTTCAGGAAGCATCCTATCTGGATAGGCCACAGCTTGGTGTGGCAACTGGCCTGCCCAAGCTCACATGAAATCAGAGAGAGTTGTGAATGCAGCCCAGTTCATCATGAACACCAGCATTCAATCCATTGACTCCATGTACACATCCCGCAGCCTTGGGAAAGCAGCCAACATAAGCAAAGACCCCTCCCACCCTGATTATAGTGATTAGATTCCCAAAAAAAACAGGACACTGGGCCCCACCAACCCTCTGAAGAATAACCCACCCAGACCCATTTCTCTCTGACTAATGCAACTGACACTACGGGCAATTTAGCATGGCCAATCCACCTGACCTGCACATCTTTGGACTGTGGGAGGAAACCCACGCAGACACACGGAGAACGTGCAAACTTCACATGGTCGCCCAAGGCTGGAATCAAACCTGGGCCCCTGGCGCTGTGAGACTGCAATGCTAACCAGTGGGCCACCATGTCACCCGCTCTTCCACCCTCTTCCATCAGGCAGAAGAGACATAAGTTTGAAAACATATCCGAACAGCTTCTCCCCCGCTGTTATCGGACTTATGAACGGACCTCTCATATATTGGGGTTGGTCTTTCTTTGCACCTCCTCTCCAGCTGTAACGCTATATTCCGCATTCTTTTCTATTACCCTGACGGAGAAAGTGAGGACTGCAGATGCTGGAGATATGAGCTTAAAAATGTGTTGCTGGAAAAGCGCAGCAGGTCAGGCAGCGTCCAAGGAGCAGGAGAATCGGCGTTTCGGGCATAAGCGGGGATTCCTGAAGAAGGGCTTATGCCCGAGACATCGATTCTCCTTCTCCTTTGATGCTGCCTGACCTGCTGCGCTTTTCCAGCAACACATTTTTAAGCTATTACCCTGAAGTACTTACATAAGATATCATTTATCTGATTAGCATGCAATACACTATTTTTCACTGTATCTCAGTACATGTGACAATAATAAATCAAATCAAATCAAATTAAATCTCAGCTTTGAACATACTTAATGGCCCAGCATTGACAGTCCTCTGAGGTAAAGATTTTCACAGATTCACTCTCTTCTGAGAAAATAAATTCCACCTCAGCTCTGTTTTAAATGTGCAACCCCGTATTCTGAAATGATGCCATCTGGTCCTAGACTCTCCCACAAGTGGAAACAACCTTTCCACACCTACCTTGTCAAGTCCCCAAAGGAATGCCTCAACAAAGTCTTCTCTCATTTGCCCAAATTCCAACATGTATGGCCCCAACCTCTCAACCTCTCCTCATAATAAAGTCCCTCTGTGCTTGGCAACACCCCAAGGAGCCTTCTGTGAACTATCCCCAGTGCCGGTCTTTCTTCCCTCTGATAATGGGACCAATGTTGTTCATAGTATTCCAGCTGTGGTCTGACTAGTGCCTTGTGTAGGTTCAATAAGATTTTCCTATTTTTATACTATAAACTTCCACTTGCCTTCCCTAATACCTGCTGAAATAGGATGTGAGACTTCTTTTAAGATTTATGCATGAGGACTCCCAAATCCCTCTGTTCTGTAGCTTTATGCATGCTCTGTCCATTTGAACTCTTCCTGCCAAAGTGCACAACCGTACATTTTCCCAGCTTCCAAGTTTATGCCCACTTGCTTAACCTCTCCACATCTCTCTGCAGACTCTTTGTGTCATCCTCACCACTTGCCTTCGAACCTAGGGGACACATCCGAGGGGACTTAGCTGTAAATTGAGGGGTGATAAATATAGGACAAATGTCAGAGGTAGTCTTTACTCAGAGAGTAGTAGAGGTGTTGAACGCACTGCCCACAATAGCAGTAGACTCGCCAACTTTAAAAGGGCATTTAAATGGTCATTAGATAAACATATGGATGATAATGGAATAGTGTAGGTTAGATGGACTTCAGATTGGTTTCGCAGGTGAGTGCAACATTGAGGACCAAAGGGCCTGTACTGCGCTGTAATATTTTATGGTCCAAGTTCTATTTTTGTGACATCTGCAAACTTGACTATTGTACATTTCAGGCAAAAATCCTTCCTGATGAAGGGCTTTTGCCCGAAATGTCGATTTTCCTGTTCCTCGGATGCTGCCAAACCTGCTGTGCTTTTCCAGCACCACTCTAATCTCAACTTACTTTCGCTGATAGTACATTCACTGTCCTCACCCACATTATTAATATACAATGTTAACAATTGTGCACCAGGCACCGGTCCTTTTGGTACTCCGCTAATTATACGTTGTGGCCACCCTGAAAATGTCCCCCTTATCCCAAATCTCTGTCTTCTATTAGTTAGCCAGATGATACTTTACATAAACTTATCCTCATAAGTTAGTTGGGCTTCAAAGTCCCTCCATGAACGTGGAAACTTGGCGATACTCCCAAGGGGTTGATCGATGCAAACATTTAAATGAAAGCAAAGAACCTGAATTTATTCAGCAGCTTTCAGAAGGATTTCACAGCCAGTCGCTGTGGCAATGCAGGAAATACCACAGCCAATTAATGCATAGCAAGCTCCTTAATGAGCACCGTCGTAACGACCAGATAATTTGGGTTCAGTAATCTTGATTGAGGGACAAATATCAACGCAGAATTCTCCCCACCCAGGTCTTGTTTGATATAGACCTCCTGCAATCATGCAGGAGAGGCCAACACAGCCTTGGGTTAATGCCTGATTGGAAGGACAACTCCTCAGACAGTGCTGTGCTCCCTCAGTATCACACAGGGGGCGGTCAGACTAGATTTTTCTCCTAATTGGTGTCATGACTTTGAAGAGTAATGCAGACGAGTTGGCACAGAGTAGAGCACTCTGCTCTGCATGCCAGCCAACTACATTAATTGCATCAGAGTGTCTGGTGGTGACTGCTGTCTCCCATGCTTGAACACAAACCGAATGCTATTTGATAGGATAAAGAATTCTTCAAAAGATGAAGATTCCCTCGCTCTTACTCTGAACATCTTAATGTTGCATGATTTGCTTCAATATTAATTTTTTCACCAAAACACTCTTTGACTGCCTTGCAGAAGGTGATTATCCATCTGCTTCCACAATGCTGAGATGTAAGAAATGACTGTCTATTCATCCTTTAACATATCTCTGCTGAACCACAAGTGATTTGAATTTGTTATCTCCTTTATTCCACAGAGCACTTTATTTAATCTCGACTCCACTCGATATTACTTATTTACATAAGTAATTTCAGACACAAAACACACTCTGCATTTTATTGGGTGTCTAAGAGATGAGGTACCACTTTCAACTGAGATGTAAATTACACACCTCTGCTGATAACTGGACTTCAATGGTTTAACCACTGCCTCACCAGAGTAAAGAAACTTCCTTCAGAGAAAAGATTTCAGTATATTCTTAAATAACACACACCTCAAGTTATTATTTTTTAAAACTACAATTAAAAACCTTGACCTGCTGGAGTGGGTGTTTAAACTCACATCATAGTCCAAGCTTTTGTGTTACTAGTCCATTAATATATCCATTAGGCAACAGGTGTGCTGAAAGAGTGTTGCATTGCCGTAAGGCCAGTACTGAGGGAGTGCTGCACTGTCAGAGGGTCAGTACTGAGGGAGTGCTGCACTGTCAGAGGGTCAGTACTGAGGGAGTGCTGCACTGTTGGAGGATCAGTACTAAGGGAGTGATGCACTGTCAGAGGGTCAGTACTGAGGGAGTGCTGCACTGTCAGAGGGTCAGTACTGAGGGAGTGCTGCACTGTCGGAGGGTCAGTACTGAGGGAGTGCTGCAGTGTTGGAGGGTCAGTACTGAGAGAGTGCTGCAGTGTTGGAGAGTCAGTTCTGAGGGAGTGCTGCAGTGTTTGGCATCTTTGGGATGAGACTGTAACCAGTTGGTCCTCTCATGTGAACTGCCACTGTTTTTGAAAAGAGCAAGGATATCCTTCCCTCTGTCTTGGGCCAATATTTATTCAATATTCAGCCAACATTACTGAGAACAAGTGATCTGATGGTGATGATATCACTTGTGAGGAACTCTTGCTGTGTAAAATTTTGCTGCAAAATTTCCTGTCTTGCAATGGTACATACAAACGTACTTTATTGCCTGTAAGGTGCTTTGAGATATTCTGAATTTGCAATGACATTATATAAATTAAAGTGCCCTTGTTTCTTTCTCTTCTGTGTTGAGGGACAAATCACACACCATCATATTTCAATGTTTTCTTGGTGTAATGAGCAAAGCCCACAGACTGAAGTGGTAACTCTTCCTGGCAGTCTCTGCGTCTGAAGACAATGGTTTATTTTAAGCAATAAAAGGTCATTGAATAGCTGTATTTCAAATCTACTAAATTTCAAACACAAGGTACGTATATTATTTATTCTGTGATGGAACTAGAATGAGGGAGAGAGAGTAAGCAGGGCACTGAAGGATGTTTCTGGCAAGTTATAAAACTGCAACTAAGATTCCTTGTTCAAGAAGAAAAAATAATTTCATTTCTATAGCACCTTTCACAACCTCACGTCCTAATGTGCTGAACAGACAATGAACAGTACTTTTCAAGTGTAGAGACTGCAGTGCTCTGAAGATGTCATACTGGACTCAAAATGTGAGCTCTGCTTTCCCTCCACTGATGCTGCAAGATCTGCTGAGTTTCTCCAACATTTTTTTTTGAATCTGTTTAAAATGTCCAGCATCTGCAGCATTTCACTCTTACTTTGTTGTGACTGCACCAGTGTGGGAAAAACAGGAACTAATTTCTGCACTAATCAAGTCTTTTTAAAGTCTCCCTCCTCTCACTTTAAAAATGTGCCCCATGGTCTTGAAATTCCCCATCCAAGGGAAAAGACAATTACCATTAACTCTATCTATAGCCCTCATTGTTTTATAAACTTCTCTAAGGTCGCCGCTCAACCTCCTGCATTGCAGCAAAAAAAAGTTCCAGCCTATCCAGCCTTTCTTTATAACTCAAACCTTCCATACCTGCAACTTCCTGGCAAGTCTCTTCTGAACCCTCTCCACCTTAGTAATATGTTTCCTGTAGCAGGGTGACCAGAACTAGAGCCATTCCTTGGAGAGGCAGCACGTTGGGAAGTGTAGCACTTCATCAGCACTGCACTGTAAGTCACATCCACAATTATTTACTTTGTTTGGAGTGGTGACTGAACCATGACCCAGTAACTTGGCAGCATGGTTGACACTGAGCTAGGCACAGAAGGTTGGGCATCAAGACCTTGAGCTGGGTGAAGTCATTTACTGCAACACAATCGAATACCTTTTGATTTAATAGCTATTGAAGTGTTGGATGGGTGAAAGAAATAGCCATTGGAGTAATTGGGGTTACTGGAGACAGGGAAACCATGCAATACAGCCCCTCAGGAATACCTCTACTGTCAGTGCTGCACTACCAGTCCAAGAAAATGGGAAAAGACAAGTTATTTAAATTTGCTTATGGGATGTGAGTGGCACTGGGCTGTGCCAGTACTGTATTTGTTGCCCATTTCTAGCTGTCCTTGAGGAAGTGATGATAAGCCACTTTCTTAAAGCTCCATCGTCCAATCATATAGAGTCATAGAGATGTACAGCATGGAAACAGACCCTTCGGTCCAACTCGTCCATGCCGACCAGATATCCCAACCCAATCTAGTACCACGTGCCAGCAACCAGCCCATTTCCCTCCAAACCCTTCCTATTCAGATACCCATCCAAATGCCTCTTAAATGTTGTAATTGTACCAGCCTCCACCACTTCCTCTGGCAGCTCATTCCACACATGTACCACCCTCTGTGTGAAAATGTTGCCCCTTAGGTCTCTTTTATATCTTTCCCCTCTCACCCTAAACCTGTGCCCTCTAGTTCTGCACTCCCCAACCCCAGAGAAAAGACTTTGTCCATTTACCCTATCCATGCCCCTCATAACTTTGCAAACCTCTATATGGTCACCCCTCAGCCTCCGACGCTCCAGGGAAAACAGCCCCAGCCTGTTCAGCCTCTCCTAATAGCTCAAATCCTCCAACCCTGGCAACATCTTTGTAAATCTTTTCTGAACCCTTTCAAGTTTCATAACATCTTTCCAATAGGACAGAGACCAGAATTGCACGCAATATTCCAACAGTGGCCTAACCAATGTCCTGTACAGCCGCAACATGACCTCCCAACTCCTGTACTCAATACTCTGACCAATAAAGGAAACCATACCAAACGCCTTCTTCACTATTCTATCTACACCACTTTCAATAAGCTATGAACCTGCACTCCAAGGTCTCTTTATTCAGCAACACTCCCTAGGACCTTACCTTTAAGTGTATATGTCCTGCCAAGATTTGCTTTCTCAAAATGCAGCACCTCACATTTATCAGTGCTGCATCTGCCACTTCTCAGCCCATTGGCCCATCTGGTCAAGATCCTGTTGAAATCTGAGGTAACCCTCTTTGCTGTCCACTACACCTCCAATTTTGGTGTCATCTGTAAACTTACTAACTGTACCTCTTATGCTCGCATCCAAATCATTTATGTAAATGACAAATAGTAGAGGACCCAGCACCAATCCTTGTGGCACTCCACTGGTCACAGGCCTCCAGTCTGAAAAACAACCCTCCATCATCACCCTCTGTCTTCTACCTTTGAGCCAGTTCTGTATCCAAATGGTTAGTTGAGATCTAACCTTGCTAATCATTCTCCCATGGGGAACCTTGTTGAACGCCTTACTGAAATCCACATAGATCACATCTACTGCTCTGCCCTCATCAATTCTCTTTGTTACTTCCATGATTTCCCACGCACAAAGCCATATTGACTATCCCTAATCAGTCCTTGCCTTTCGAAATACATGTAAATCCAGTCCCTCAGGATTCCCTCCAACAACTTGCCCACTACCGAGGTCAGGCTCACTGGTCTATAGTTCCCTGGCTTGTCCTCACCACCCTTCTTAAACAGTGGCACCATGTTTGCCAACCTCCAATCTTCCGGCACCTCACCTGTGACTATCAATGATACAAATATCTCAGCAAGAGGCCCAGCAATCACTTCTCTCGCTTCCCACAGAATTCTATGTTATACCTGGTCAGGTCCTGGGGATTTATCCACCTTTATGCATTTCAAGACATCCAGCACTTCCTCCTCTGTAATTTGGACATTTTGCAAGATGTCACCATCCATTCCCTATATCTTGCATATCCTTTTTCACAGTAACTACTGATGCAAAATACTCATTTAGCATCTCCCCCATTTTCTGCGGCTCCACACAAAGGTTGCCTTGCTGATCTTTGAAAGGCCTTATTTTCTCCCCAGTTACCCTTTTGTCCGTAATGTATTTGTAAAAACTCTTTGGATTCTCCTTTATTCTATTTGCCAAAACTATCTCATATCCCCTTTTTGCCCTCCTGATGCAGTAATTCTGTGTAACAGTGGTTACGAGGCCATTAGACTGGAATCACATGTAGGCCAAAATGGGTAAGGATGGAAGATTTCTTTCCCCACAGGACATTACTGAACCCGTTGGGCTTGTAACAATCAATGACACTCCTCATGGCACTATTGCTGAGAATTGCTTTATGTTCCAGATTTTATGAACTGAATTACAATCCTGCAGTTGACATGATGGGATTTGAACTCATGGTCTCAGGGCATTAACCTCTGACATTACCACGATCTCCCCTGTCAACACTACAGGGATAAGTCACCAACTGAGTGACTTGGATGTGACATCGATAGTTGCATCAGAATTCTCCACCCCAGAGAGCTGTGCACTGAGGCGTTGAATATATTGTAATGGTTGCAGCTGATCTGGATAAATCAGATCCCACACTGAAACCTGGCTTGATAGATCAGGCAAGGTGACCTTTCACTGAAACACAAACATGCGATTCAAGTTTCGCAATAAAAACAAATTTATTCTGCAAAATAAATGAAGATAAAATAAAATAAAATAAACCAAACTGCTTACAAATTTAAAGATTTCAAAACACATGGTAAATCACAATCCCATTAATCCCCAAAACACTCCTTGACAGTACTCACACCAGAGTTAATTCCATTCTCCATCACATCTAAGTTAAACTAATTTCAATTCCTAAACTTCAGAATCTGACAGTCTCTTCCCAGATACTTCATGAAACTGAATAGACTTCTGGATGTCGGTTTGAATTCCTAGAAGCATGGCATTCCAACCAGAACTCTATCAACAAACACATCGAGTTAGACCCCATCTACCACCCACTGACAAAAAGAACCGGAAATGACATCACCGCAGGAAATGACATCACCAACCCAAAGAAACCCAAACATATAAATAGAAAGCAGGAATCGTCAGTAGTGCTTCACCCAGAGGCCCACTGAAGATATTACCGTGCAGGGTGACGAAACGTCTGGAAATGAACTTTCCAACTCAGCGAGCAAACCTACATCCAGAACCTCAACCTGAGCTACAAATCTTCTCAAAATTCACTGAATATACTTGTTCAGCTTCAAATAAGCCCTCGTGGTTTTAACTAAACATTTGTGGTCTGGAACTAAATTCCTTGCACTGAAGAAACCTTAACAGCCTAAAACTGCCTCTCTTTCACAGAAGCAACAGTTCAGCTTCAGCCAAGACTTCTGGAAAACCTCCAAACTGAAACCCAACAGCTTTTTTCCAAGCTATGGGTGTTTCCTCTAAGGCCCAAAATAAAATTCCAGAAACTTCCAACTGAACGCCTCATACACAAGACTGTTTATTTTGTTCACTGGTAAACTCTCCCAAAGGTAAGAATATCCATTAGCCACCATGAACTATACCTCTCACACTGTTCATTAAACAAAAATGGCTACGGAAATAGCTCCATGTTAAACATTAAAGCCCTTCAGAAATATAGAAAATCCAAAAAAAAACTATAATATATAAATCACACAGTTTAGACCACAAATTATAAAGCTGGGATTGACAAACTCTTCAACAATGGTGATGGCAAGGTTGAGGGAGAAGATGCAGAAAAGTCATGATGAGATCAGGACTAAACGCAGCCTTGATCTTAGTGAATAATAGAGTATGCTCATGAAGGTCTGTGGCTTAATCCTGCTCCTATTTGTTACATTCTGAATGCATAATAATGACAGAATTGGATACTGGCCTTGCTAGTCCTTAAGAGGCAAGACAGTTACTGACTGAGCCATAGCTGGTAGTTGAAGTATGAAGATGATGAACATTCTTCTTCATTACCCACCCCCACACCCTCATGATGGTTTCGGCCTACTACCACTGCTTACATCCTCCATGTGTCAAAGTGATTGTCAGCAAATGTCTGCTACTAGAATCAGTGCAAAGGGCAGTGCAAGCTCTGTCATAATCACCATGACCTAGAAAACTCCAGTGCCACAATCTCTAGGTATCCCTCCATTGACAGGAAAAGTGAGGGAAGGGGAATGTAAAAAGACTGCTATCGCCTCCTCACACTAACTAGCATTGAATCTACATAAACAGTCTGAGCACTGGGCACTCAGTAACCCAGCCATTGCACGCCTCCCCTCCCCCGTGCACCTTCCGCACTCCTGCCGCAAGCCCTGGGATCAATAACTAATTTTGGAAGCTGATTAGGTTGCAGGCGGGGAAGTGGGTTTGAACTGAAATCTTGCCGGAGGACACAATCAGCTACTAAGTAAGTGACTTATAGCTCAACTAATGGCATGGCGATAGCAAGTACAGGAAAGAGCGAAGGAAGCATAGATATAGTGGGAGAATGTATGAAAGAGCTGAGGAGAGACCAACATATTCATCAGGAAAGGGAAATGCTGGCTGATTTGATAGCAAATGACTTCAAACTTTCAAGTAAAACCAACAGTTAAATTGGACTTACCTTGTTCTTTGATATCAAATGAACAAATGTGATTTGTGTTGACTGAAACTGATGTCAGGATGAGAGAATTATATGTACGCTTATATTGGAATGAACATAGACTTTTATATTGGCATCTTGTGAATCATTACATTGTAAGGTACTACAGCAGCCAATAAAGTCTTTGAACTGAACAGAGTCCAAATGAGGTTGCTTTCAATGAGGAAAATATGATGTGTCTGACTTGATGTAACATTGCCAGGAGATAGGTCATTTGATTGCAATAGGTGCGCAGGAGTCTACCTTTCACACTTGCCCTCATGACACTCAGTTATGGGGTTGACATTAGGGTACCGAGGTCAGAGATGCTTGAAGTATTAACAATGTAGGACAAAGACTGTGCGACTGGACAAGCGATCCCATAGGTCAATAGATGTGGAGCTGGAAAAGAACAGCAGGTCAGGATGAAGGGTTTGGACCCGAAATGTTGACCTACCTGCTCCTTGGATGCGATCTGACCTGCTGTGCTTTTCCAGCTTCACGCCTACTGACTCTGGCTTCCAGCATCTGCAGTCCTTACTGTCTCCTAAGTACTCCCATAAAGTAATGCTTGACAAACATTCTCTGGATGTGTCTCCATTTCAATCCCTCAGGCTTTGTGTAACCCCCGAATGAAACTGGAGGTGGGCTAGATTGACTTGCTGAGTGGGGGATAGGCTGTGGGCTCTGGCTAGTGTGGTGAGGTGAGTTGAAGAAGCAAAGGGGCTGGGGGTGGGGAGGGAGGAAGGCGAATGGGATGGCCATGAGATTAAATTAAAACTGACCTCATTTTACAAGCTATGGTTGTAGTGTAGGTCGTCAGAGAGCAGGCTATTGAGCAGCACCCAGTGACATTTGGGGAAAAAAAACGACCATTTACAGAGGCCTTATGCATTTTGAACTTCACAGACTCCTCTGCTGTGTCAGAGCTTAAAGAAGTAAGATGCATCCTAAGATTCCTCTCTGGGGGGGTGGGGGGGGGGGGGGTGGGGGGGGCATGATTTACAATTTGCGAAACTGTGCCAGCAAAGTTGGACTGATGATCCAGAGTATTCCTACCATGACAGTTTCACATCATTGATCTATTTAACAAAAAATGTCACATTTAAAGAACAAAGAAAATCTACAGCCCAGGAACAGGCCCTTCCAAATACATTGTCTAAACCTGTTGGTCAATTCCTAAGCATTTGTATCCCTCTGCTCCACACCTACATATACATCTGTCCAGATGCATCTTAAATGAATCTACCGTGCCTCCCTCTACCACCTCTGCTGACAACGCGTTCCCAAATGTCTACCACCCACTGTGTGAAGTACTTGCCGTGTGTATCCCCCTTAAACTTTCCACCTCTCACCTTGTAAGCATGACCTCTCGTTACTGAATCCTTCACCCTGTGAAAAAGCTTGTCTCTATCCACCCTGTCTATACCCTTCATGATTTTGTAAACCTCAGTCAGGTTCCCCCTCAATCTCCTTTTCTCTAATGAAAATAAACCTATCTACTCAACCTTTCTTCATAGCTAGCACCTTCCATACCAGGCAACATCCTTGTAAACCTTCTCTGCACCCTCTCCAAAGTGTCCACATCCTTTTGATAATATGGCGACCAGAACTGTACACAGTATTCTAAATGTGGCCGAGCCAATGCCCAGTACAATGTTAACATGACTTGCCAGCTCTTATACTCAATACTCCATCCAATGAAGGCAAGCATACATATGCCTTCTTGACCACTCTATCCACCTGTGCAGCAACCTTCAGGGTACAATGGACCTGCACTCCCAGATCTCTCTGCCCATCAACTTTTCCCAAGGCTCTTCCATTCATTGTATAATTCGCTCTAGAATTAGACTTCCCTAAATGCATCACCTCACATTTGTCTGGATTGAAAGCTATCTGCCACTTTTCCGCCCAACTCTCCAGTCTATCTACATCCTCCTCTATCCTCTGACAGTCCCTTTTGCTTTCTGCTGCTCCACCAATCTTTGTGTCATCTGTGAACTTGCTGATCATACCAACAGTGCCCTCTTCCAGATCATTTATGTGTATCACAAACACCAGTGGCCCCAACATTGACCCCTGTGGAATACCACTGGTCACCTTTCTCCATTTCGAGAAACTCCCTTCAACTACTACTCTCTGTCTCCTGTTGCTCAATCTGTTCTTTAAACCACCCAGCTAGAACACCCTGCACACCATGTGACTTCACTTTCTCCATTAGTCTACAATGGGGAACCTTATCAAACACCTACTAAAGTCCATGTATATGAACTCAACAACCTTTCCTTCATCTAACAACTTGGTCACTTCCTCAAAGAACTCTATTAAGTTGGTAAGGCATGATCTACCCCGCACAAAACCATGTTGCCTATCACTGATAAGCTCATTCTTTTCTAAATATAAGTAGATCCTATCTCTTAGTACCCTCTCCAGTAACTTCCCCACCACCGACATCAGGCTCACTGATCTGTAGTTAAGTCACAAAAACATTTGAAAACCCTAATTATGTCATAACTGAATGAAGAAATCTGCTGTCCTTACCTGACCTGGCCTACATATGACATGTGGACAATTGGTGATATCAGCTGTGCCTCACTGGGTGAAGGATTCTCATCCTCTGAACGTGAAGATCATGTTTGAAGCCCAAAATGAACCCAATTCCTGGACGACACTCCCAGTGCTGATGGGAGAGACATCAATGCAAGGTCCCTATCTGCCCCCTCAGGTGGATATACAGTAAAGAGCATTATTCCAGTGTCCCAAGCACAGTATTCATTCCTCAATTAGCAATGCAAAGATAACAGTTCACCTGGCTGTTAAGGCAGCTTCTCAAGCAGCCTGAACACAACAATAGTGTCCAAACTTCCAAACCTATGTCATTAGCCACAAAGTCTTTCGGATGTCCTTGGGTTACGGAGGATCAATCTCACAACATTTTCGCTTCCGGTAAAATGAAGAGGGGGACTTATTTTGAAAGATGTTGGCACATCTGCGTTTGACATGCTTCCCTGAAGAGCGGCTAAGGGCAAGCAGCTCTCCAGGTGTGAAGCTCTTGCTAATTTTGTAACAACAGCAATTATATTTAATCAATATGTATTTTAAGTACAGTATCCCTCTGTAGTGCCTTTGGCTTAACCAGGCCACACTGTGCCTATAAAATACTTGAATAAAGAGATGTTTTGACTCTGAGCTCAAAAACTGCATGAATTTATGTAAAACTCTGTTATCTCACTTTTTAGATTAGAATCAATCTAAACATCAGGTCATAGACAGAGAACACAGGGGGCTAACACCTTCAACATATTGTCTAGCTGTCACCATTGTTAACAGCTAACCCGAGAATGCAACTTTTAAAAAAAAGTTTTGTGATTTATACATGAAAGAATTTAAACTATCACTGTATTCTAACAGATGAAAGGCTTAACAGACAATCAATTCTTCAATGTATAATTTCAGTTACATCACACTGTAAATTTTTGCTATAAATTCTGTTTTACGATCGAGCCCTCCACTATCACCTGATGAAGGAACGTCGCTCCAAAAGCTAGTGTGCTTCCAATTAAACCTGTTGGACTATAACCTGGTGTTTTGTGATTTTTAACTTTGAATAAAGAGAGACTTGTGTTTATATTGGGTTCTATTATGCTGTGGAAAAATGTTTCAAGTCAAAATATTTCACGTGCAAAACATTATTCTTTGAAGTCCAGTTACTGTTAATAGGAACACAGGAACAGCAGGAGGTCCCTTGAGCCTTTCTGTCAGTCTTTAGATTATGGTTGGTCTAGAAACAAATCCATCTAACCATATACTTAACCCTTCATTCATTTCACTGAGGAAAAACCTATCGATTGGGTAAAATTGAAATTTTTAATTGATCCCCACCCTCTATCATCTTTTCAGGGTGAGGGAGTTCCAGATTTTCATGCCCATTTGTAAAACAATTTGCTTCTTGACATCACCCTTGAACTCTCTTGATCCAAATTAATGGATCTGCCCCCGTGTTCTGGAACTCCCCGCACACAATCTCAGAGGAAGTAATTTCTTTCGATTTCCCAGAAAGACAAGGGCAGCAGATACATGGGGACACTACCCTGTGCAAGTTCCCCTCCAAGCCATTCACCATCCTGACTTGGAAATAAATCGCTGTTCCTTCACTGTCACTGGGTCAAAATCCTGGAATTCCCTCCCTAAGGGCATTGTGGGTCAACCGCACATGGACTGCAGCGGTTCAAGAAGGCAGCTGATCACAATCTTCTCAAGGACAATCAGCAATAGAGCAAACAGCCATGTCCCATGAATGGGAACATTTTGCACAGTTGTAGTCTTCTCATCTGATACAGGATGATCTGGCTATAGAGGAAGCACAACAAAGATTTACCAGATTGATTCCTGGTACGGCAGGACTGATGCATGAAGAGAGACTGGATCGGTTAGGACGGCATTCACTGGAGTTGAGAAGAATGAGAGGGGAGTGTCATTGAAACGCATAAAATTCTAACAGGACTAGATGAGGTAAATATAGGAAGGATGACCAGGGAATCCAGACCAGGGGTCACAGTTTAAGGATATGGGGAAAGCCATTTAGGACTGAGATGAGGAGAAATTTCTTCACCTAGAGAGTGGGGAACCTGTGGAATTCTCCTCTTCAGAAAGCCAAAATGTTGAATGTTTCAAGAAAAAAATTAATTATTAGGGGTAAAGGCATCAAAGGGTATGGGCAGAAAGCAGGAACAGGCGACTAAGTTGGATGATCAGCCCATGATTGTATTGAATGGTGGAGCAGGCTCGAAGGGCTGAATGGCCTCCTCCTGCTCCTGTGTTTCTATGAAAGAATAAACTCCACAGAAAGATGAGACATCCAGATGAGAATTCTCTGCTATGATGAGCAGAGAATTCAAACAAAGACATTAGAAAGAGTCACTTTGAAAGCTGTTTCAGCTTCAGCTTTCATTTAAAAAAAATATTAAAAGTGACAGCGGGAGTGTAAACAGAAGATAAAACGGTTTAATTTTCTACCAATTGAATTATAGAGTGTGCAGTCTCCTTGTTGCTCAGTCTCTGTTAGTTGCGTTTGTTCCTGAACCCTGAGGCTATTTAACCTTTATTAAGAAAATAATCTTTCAGAAGGAAGACATTGACTTTTGTGTGTTTTTTTTTCAGCTTTTGCCAGACTGATACTTAATGACATCGAAGTGGTCTGGACTGGATTATATTCATGGTTGTAATCACAGTTATAATATAGGAGAGAGCTGGAATGCTTGTAAGTATTAACATGTACATCTCGATGTGTCCACTGGTTAATACCCTCTCTCTCTCTCTCATATATATATATATGTCTGTCTTTCATCGCAAATAGCATCTTACCTTCGTCATAAATACAGATTTATGGCATATTGCCTGACAAAAACAGTAGGACTGCAGCTGAGGAACTCATGTCTGTGCACATACATATGTATAACTATATCCTTATATTTACTGTTCGATCTAACGGTGGAGAAGAGAAATAAGGGAACTTGCACATGATTTACACGGTTATCAACGCATGCCATAAAATTCGAAACAAGATTAAAAACTACAACTAGTTATAAAAAGGAAGGAAATGTAGGGGTTGGAGGGGAATACAGTACAGACAACACAGGAATGCAATCAGGACTTAAAAGGTTAAAGGGAACAGTTTAATAGATGAGGCTTTGTATTTACCCAAATACTGGAGACTAAGGGATGATCTAATTGAGGTGTTTAATGTGAATACAAATTAATATCGTGAAAGTTCACCTTGTCCCTCAGGCGTTTCACATTTCATAAAGGGATCAAAGGGTATGGGGGAGAAAGCAGGAACAGGGGACAATTAGCCACGATCATATTGAATGGGGAAGCAGGCTCAAAGTGCCGAATAACCTACTCCTGCTCCTATGTTCTTTGTTTCTGTGATAAGAGGGGAGGCAGGTCAATAGTCACAACCACAAACCACAATGGGCATTACGAGACAGAGACAATTGGGGCAGCACAATGGCTCGGGACCCCAGTTCCATTCCAGCCTCAGGTGACCGTCTGTGTGGAGTTTGCACATTCTCCCCGTGTCTGCGTGGGTTTCCTCCGGGTGCTCCGGTTTCCTCCCACAGTCCAAAGATGTGCAGGTTAGGATGGATTGGCCATATTAAATTGCCCTATAAAGTCCAGGGATATGCAGGCTCGGCAGATTAGCGGGATGCTCCTCGGAAAGTCAGTGCAAACTCGACAGACCGAATGGCCTCTATCTGCACCATCGGGATTCTATGAATTGGTTACTTAGAAAATCTGGAACTCTTTTCCCCAAATAGAATCAAATGAAAATTTCAGACAGGAACAATAGTCTTTTTTGGTAGGTAACAAAGTGCTATAAGGTTTACATAATCTTACATTCAATGAGATTATGGATCTGTGGCCCAACTCCATATAACTGCCTTTGGTCTCCCTTCACTCTTTTGCTAACAAAGATTTATCTATCGCAGATTTAAACTTAGCAACTGATCCAGCATCCATTACTTTTTGTGGAGCAGAGTTCCAAACCTCTGTCATTCTCTGTGTGTGGGAGTGCTTCCTAATGTCTTCCCTGAATGGTCCAGCCCTAATTCTCAGACTATGCTCCTAGTCCGAGAATTTCGAGGAACCCAGAACCAGGGATCACAGTCTAAGAACATAAGGTCAACCATTAAGGACTGAAGTGAGGAGAAATGTCCTTACTCGGAGAGTGGGGTGCCTGTAGAATTCTCTGCTACAGAAAATGGTTGAGGCCAAAACATTGGATGTTTTCAAGGAGACAGATATAGTTCTTAGGACTCAAGGGATCAAAAGGTCTGGAGAGAAAGCAGGAACAGGGGACTAAGCTGAACAGCCAGTCATGATCATACTGAATGGCAGAGCAGGCTCAAAGGGCCGAATGGCCTACTGCTCCTCCTATTTGCCTATGTTGATATTCCCCCAGGATTCTCTGGAGTTAGGTTAACAAATAGTTAGCAAGTCTTTCCTCATCCTTCACATGGACAAACTGGAAAGCAACTCTTTAAATCCCGTTGATATTCCTTTTGTTTTGATCTGAACACTGCAATGTTAGAAGATTTGTTTTCATGCAGTCAGGAAAAATTCAGGTGGTTCAGACTCACTTATCCTGGAAAAACAAGTCAAGCCCATCAAATATTCCACCTCATTCACAGATAGTATGTTTCAATCCCTCCATCATGGCTAGAGATGAACTATGATACAGTGGCTTGGAGGACTGTATTAATGTCAATACCTAACACAGTGCTGTCCCTGTCCCGGGAGTATTTGATGGGGACAGTGTCAAGGGAACGTTTATTTCAGTTTAAAAGCTTTATTTTCTGTTTAAAAACATAAAGGAAACTTTACTCTACAGCTCACCTAACCCCATGCTCTCTGGGTCCTGGGAGTGTTTCATGGGGACAGTGTAGACAAAGTTTTTCTTTCATGTTTAAAGAGTGTTGGGACATTTGTTTCCAGTTTAAATAGTGGAGGGAACTTTAGAGGTATGGCACGGTGGCTGAGTGGTTAGCATTGCTGCACCAGGGACCCAGGTTCAATTCCAGCCTCAGGTAACTGTCAGTGTGGAGTTTGCACATTCTCCCTGTTTCCTCTGGGTGCTCTGGTTTCCTCCCACAGTCCAAAGATGTGCAGGTTGGAGTGAATTGGCCATACTAAATTGCCTGTAGTGTCCAGAGTTGTGCAGCCTAAATGGATTAACTATGGGAAATGCAGGGTGACAGGAAGACAGTGGGGAGTTGTGTCTGGTTGGGATGCTTTTCAGATGTTCAGTGTGGAGTTGATGGGTTGAATGGCCTGTTTCCATACTGTAGGGATTTGAGATTATCTATGATTCATTCTGTATCTAACCCTGTGTTGTCCCTATCTTGGGAGTGTTTGATGGGGGACAATGTAGAGGGAGCTTTATTCTATATCTAACCCTGTGCTGGCTACTGGCATTGCACCATGATGCATTCCACAGCTGTAGCCTTACCTTTTTTGACAAAAGTTACTCTTTCTGTCACAGAATCTCACTCTTTAAATTGTGCTGGCTGTGAACCGTCAGGCTACGATGGGATGCAGACACAGTTCAATGTCTGCCTCACTAGAAATACTGCAAGATAAGAGATAAAGTGTATTGTCCAACAGATGGAAATTCAAAAGAGCAACATTTTCTGGTTTGGATATGTTGCTTTCTGCTGATTATTATTGCAATCAGAAGTTTCAAAGGCCATTGATCCCAGTTTGCCTGCAATTTCTCTCAGCCATTTCTCTCCTCTCAGTGATGCATACACACAGCATCATTCCCTCAATCTCCCCACAGCCAGCCAGGAATGTCTGGGTCCTATTATTCCGTTCCATCAGCCCCTGACTGCATGCTACTGGATTGCCGTGCAACAAGGTCCAGATCCATTTCTACTCACAAAACAGGTCTGTTGGCCTGCACTATGCATTAGATACAGTGAGCTTCCCCACTGTCACTCAGCTGATGGGTCTGCCCTCACCTCGTTCAATACTGCTAGCCTATTCATAGCCAGAAAACCACCCAACCCAGCATCTTTTCTCAGCCCTGCACTGTCACCTCTGGTGTCCATCAAACTCACCGACTCCAACAGCTTCCCATCAACAGTACGGTTACACTGCCAATAACAATACAGTTCTTGGAGGATAGTTGGCAGCTACAGATGGGACACCTAAAATCTCCACACTACCCCCAGTGCAATAACCAACTTGCTGTTCAATGTTCTGCCAGGAACCGCAACCTCATGCAAAGGGAGCATTAGCCAAATCAGGACCAAGGTCCACTTTCAGTGCCAAAGAATCATATGACACAGGAGGCAACCATTCAGCCCCTCATCATTGCACCATCTGCTTTCTGAAGCAATTCCAATAAGCACAGTCCCAGCCCTTACCCCACAGATCAATTCCTATCAAAGTGCTCATTTGTTTTAATTCATTCATGGGATGAGGGTGTCACTGGCTGGGCCAGCATTTATTGCCCATCCCTAATTGCCCAGAGGGCAGTTAAGAGTCAACCACATTGCTGTGGGTCTGGAGTCACACGTAGGCCGGACCAGTTGTCTCTCCTAAAGGGGATTGGTAAACCCGATGGGTTTTTCCAACAATCGGCAACTGATTCATGGTCATCATTAAACTCGGTCAAAAATCACACCACACCAGGCTGTAGTCCAACAGGTTTATTTGAAAATGCTAGCTTTCAGAGCACTGCTCCTTCATCAGGTGTTAGTGAGAGCTAGAACCTGATTTCTGGTGTGATTTCTGACCTTGTCCAACCTAGCAATCTCCACATCATCATTAGATTCGTAGTTCCAGATTTTTATTGAACTCAAATTCCACCATCTGCTGTGACAGGATTTGAACCTGGGTCTCTGGATAAACAGTCCAGCAGTAATATCATTAGGCCATCACCCCCACCCCCTGCATGTGACTCTCTTCCAAACTCTCAAGCAGTGCCACCTCGTGCCCCCAGCTTGTGAAACACACCTTGCAGTGTCCGTTTTGTGGCTCGGGGTGGAACCTAAAGGATTTTGCAGCCAGAGCGTTCAATCCAGGTTGGAAGTTAACAACCATATTCATCCTCGCCAGCTGAGAATCAAATCCTGTTCATTTATTCCCGGTCTGTCTGATTATCTGAATTATCACGGCTGCAAAAATACGCAGACTGACAGAGACAATGCAGGACAAATCCCTTCAGGCCTCATTAGAAAAGAAAAGGAGAGGAATGAGCATTCCGAAGTATTAAATTGGCTACAGATTTATCTCCCCAGTCCTCAGATTCTGATCGGACTTTTTCCTGCAGACTACACATTTATTTCCTGCATTACTCTTTTCGTTCTCCCCAGAGTGCTTGAAAAATCCAAGATAATGCAAATTGTTCTGACAAAGTGTAGAGACATGCAAGAAACTGTGCTGAAACCAGACAGAAGACCCTTTCAGTTCAATGGGTGAGTAGGTGTCACAAGGGTTGAATCCAGTCTTCACAGTTGCCAATTCCTCCAGGATTATTGCAGGTGAAACATTAATCTCTCAGACACCACTGTGAGCAAAACCAGGAAGGAAGATCACCAGGGGCTTGAAGGAAGGTGTGTTTCTATTGCGCCGTTGTGTGCCCTCCTTATAATGTTGCAGATGGCAGGGGATGGCAAATGTTGTTTGACACACAGTCATGAGGAACCCAAAGTTCACTTTCTGATTCTCCCCAAAACCCTTTTGTCATGAAAAGTAATTAAAGTCTCATTTTGGGGCTTCCTTACATTTCAGTGCCCTTTGGATTTAGTTCAATTTAGTTTAATTTGATGTGGAGATGTGTTGAATTGGACAGTTGATGTGTTGGACTGACGTGGACAAAGTCAGAAGTCACACGACGTGGGAGTAAATTACTGCAGATGCTGGAACCTGTACTGAAAGCAACAAATGCTGGAGATCACTGCGTGTCAGACAGCAACCATGGAGAGAGAGGAAGCTAACGTTTCGAATCGAGACGACTCTTCATCTGTAGCTTGCTTTCTCTCCATGGATGCTGTCTGACCAGAAGTTGAAGAACAAAGAACAAGAAAACTACAGCACAGGAACAGGCCCTTTGGCCCTCCAAGCCAACATTGATCCAGATCCTGTATCTAAACCTGTTGCCTATTTTCTAAGGATCTGTATCCCTCTACTCCCTGCCCATTCGTGTATCTGTCTAGATACATTTAAATAATGCTATCATGCCTGCTTCCACCACCTCTGCTGGCAGCATGTTCCAGATACCCACCACCCTCTGCGTAAGAACTTTCCATGCATACCGATCTTAAACTTTTCTCCTCTCACTTTAAACTCGTGACCCCTCCTCCAATTTGGGAAAAAGCTTCTTGCTATCCATCCTGTCTATGCCTCTCATGATTTTGTAAACTTCAAACAGGTCCCCTCAATCTCCGTCCTTCAAATGAAAATAATCCAAATCTACTCAACCTCTCTTCACCTCTCTTCCGTACCAGGCAACCACCGAGTGAATCTCCTCTGCACCCTCGCCAAAGCATCCACATCCTTTTGGAAATGTGGCAACCAGAACTGTGTGCAGTATTCCAAATGTGGCTGAACCAAAGTTTTATACACCTGTGACATGACTTGCCAACTCTTATACTCAGTACCCCGTCCGATAAAGGAAAGCATGCCATATGCCTTCTTGACCACTCCAATGACCTGCTTTTCCACCTTCAGGGAACAATGGACCTGAACACCCAGATCTCTCTGTACATCAATTTTCCACAGAGCTTTTCCATTTACTGTATAGTTCGCTCTTGAATTGAATCTTCCAAAATGCATCACCTTGCATTTGCCCGGATTGAGCTCCATCTGCTATTTCTCCGCCCAACTCTCCAATCTATCTTTCTTCTGCTGCATTCTCTGACAGTCCCCTTCACTATCTGCTACTCCACCAATCTTAGTGTCATCAGCAAACTTGCTAATCAGACCACCTATGTCTTCTTCCCGATCATTTACATACATCACAAGCAACAATGGTCCCAGCACGGATTACTTTGGAACACCATTGGCCACAGGTCTCCATTTTGAGAAATTCCCTTCCACTACTACTCTGTTTTCTGTTGCCCAGCCAGTTCTCTATCCATCTAGCTAGTACACCCTGGACCCCATGCAAATTCACTTTCTCCATCATCCTACCATGGGGAACCTTATCAAACGCCTTACTAGGGTTCATGTACATGACATCTGCAGCCCTTCCCTCATCAAGCAGCTTTGTCAATTCCTCAAAGAATTCGATTAAGTTGGTAAGGTATGACCTTCCCTGCATAAACCATGCTGCCTATCATGATAAGCCCATTTTCTTCCAAATGTAAATAGATCCTATCCCTCAGTATCTTCTCCTGCAGTTTCCCTACCACTGAAGTCAAGCTCACAGATCTATAATTGCCTGGATTAGCCCTGCTATCCTTCTTGAACAAGGGGACAACACTAGCAATTCTCCAGTCCTCCAGGACCTCACACTTGTTCAAGGATGACGCAGCAATATCTGTTAAGGCCCCAGCTATTTCCTCTCTTGCTTTTCTCAGTAACCTGGGACAGATCACATCTGGATCTGGGGACTTGTCTACCTTAATGCCTTTTAGAATACCCAACACTTCCTCCCTCCTTATGTCAACTTGACCGAGAGTAATTAAAGATCTATCCCTTATCTCAACATCTCTCATGTCCCTCTCCTCGGTGAATACCAATGCAACGTACTCATTAGGAATCTTATCCATTTTCTCTGACTCCCCACATAACTTTCCTCCTTTGTCCTTGAGTGGACCAACCCTTTCTCCAGTTACCCTCTTGCTCCTTCAATATGAATAAAAGGCTAAAGATAAATCATGACCCATGTTAACTCTCTTAATTCCTCATTTCAGATTGGTCCTACATTCCCTATATTCTTCCAAAGCTTCATCTGTCTTCAGTCGCCTAGAACTTATGTATGCTTCCTTTTTCCTCTTAGCTCGTCTCACAATTTCACCTGTCATCCATGGTTCCCTAATCTTGCCATTTCTATCCCTCATTTGCACAGGGACATGTCTTTCCTGTACTCTAATCAACCTCTCTTTAAGATCCTCCCACATATCAAATGTGGATTTATCTTCAAACAGCTGCTTCCAATCTACATTCCGCAGCTGCTGCTGAATTTTGCTACAGTTGGCCTTCCCCCAATTAGGACTACTCTCATCTTTGTCCATGAGTAGTCTAAAACTTATGGAATTGTGATCACTATTCCCAAAGTAATCCCCTACTGAAATTTCAACTACCTGGCCTGACTCATTCCCAACGCCAGTATAGCTCCTTCCTGAGTTGGACTATTTACACATACTGCTCTATAAAACCCTTCTGGATAATCCTTACAAATTCTGCTCCATCTAGACCTCTCACCCTCAGTGAATCCCAGTCAATGTTGGGAAAATTAAAATCTCCTCTTACCACCACCCTGTTGCTCCTACATCTTTCCATGATCTGTTTACATATTTGTACCTCTGTCTCACACTCGCTGTTGGGAGGTCTGTAGTACAGCCCCAACATTGTTACCACAACCTTCCTATTTCTGAGCTCAGTCCATATTACCTCACTGCCCGAGTCCTCCATAGTGCCCTCCTTCAGCTGTGATATCCTCTCTGGCCAGTAATGCAACTCCTCCACCCCTTTTACCTCCCCCTCTATCCCACCTAAGTCACACGACTCTAGGTTATAGTCCAACAGATTTATTAAACATCACTTCTCCTGATGAAGAAGCAGCGCTCCGAAAGCTCGTAATTTTAAATAAACCTATTGGACTATAACTTGGTGCTGTGTGACTTCTGACTTAGATTAGGTTGGATTAACTACTCTCATCCAAAACAATGTAGTCCCACTTGCTCCGGAGGTGTGTCAAAACACATCCAAATAGTTCGAAAATAATGAAAACTAGTTTCCCTGGTCAAGCTGGTCATTATCTGATCAAGGCTACACACTGGTGATTGTACCCAGCTGCTAGCTTGCTCCCTATGTTATGCCTGTACACAGTGTCCATGGAGAGAGAGCATGCCATGTCTACTTGCACACTTCAGATCTTCCAGGACTGGTGGCCAACACCAAGGAGAGAGTGCTTCATTGCCTCCTCAAAACCAGATTTCAATTTCAATTTAGTATGCTATATTTGTGATATTGTCTTCTGAGCAATCTCTTCTATAAAGGATTGTAAGGCTAGTCTAAATAATGTCAGCCATAAAACTCACATTGATTGATTCATTTGGGTGGTGGTGTTCCCCATGCATCTGCAGCCCTTGTGCTTCCAGATGGTAGAGGTCACAGGTTTAAGAGAGTACTGTCCAAGGAAACTTAACAAATTATTGTTGTGCATCTTATAGATGGTACACACTGCTGCTACTGAGAATCATTGGTGAAGGGAGTGGATGTTGAAGGTCATGGATGGAACAGGCTGCTTTGTCCTGGGCGATTTCAAACTTCTTGAATGTTGTTGGAGTTGCACCCATCCAGGCGAGTGGGGAGTATTCCATCACACTGCTGGCTTGTGCTTTGCAGATGCTGGACTAACGGCCATTATATATAGGAGCAGAATTAGGCCACTGGGCCCATATCAAGTTAAGGGATCATCAACATAAAACAGTCATTGATAAATCCAACAGACAATTGAGGGGGAAAAAAATCCATTCCCAGAAATGTTGAGAATTTGGGACTCGAAACCCGTGGAAGTACTTGAGGTGGACACAATGGATATGATAAAAGGATGTTAGATAAATATGTTAGGGAGAAAGGAAAGAAAGATATGCTGATCAGGTGAGACAAATAAAGTTGGGAGAGGGATCATGGGCAGCATAAATGAGTCAGACCGAATGGCCAGTTTCTGTGCTTTGAATTAGATTTATTCTACACTGTACATTTTAATGCTGATTCTATCAAGGGGACCTCAAGGCTACATGCGACATCAGACTCTACTTGATGTTTTGCACAAGTTAATCATTTTGTATTTACTGTATTTTTTTAGTCCTCTTGTTATAAAATCCATTATGCTATTGGCCTTTCCTTTTACGTCCTTATCCATCTGCACTCATATTTTAATGACTTCCTATTAAGCACATGTTCTACTCCCTGCTTTTCCTTCACCAAAGCTCTCTGTATTCAAAACATCTACCAATAGCATCTCAGCTGAACTGATACCCCTCAATGCCTTTACTTCTCATCAGTGTTGATAAATATACTTATCCACTTTATTAACAAAAACAGGAAGGCGGCTTAATATTTGAATGGCAATAGATTGGAAAAGCGGGAGGTGCAGTGAGACCTGGATGTCTCTCAACACCAGTTCCTGAGTGTAAGCATGCAGGGACAGCAGGCAGTGAAGAAAGGAGAGGATGTGTTAGCCTTCATTGTGAGAGGATTTGACAGTGAACAGGATCAGGAATATTTTTCAGCAATTAAATAGAGCCTTGGTGAGGCTACACCTGGAGTATTGAGTGTGGTTTTTGGGTCTCTTAATCTGACGAGGGATGTTCTGTCGATGGAGAAAGTGCAATGAAGTATACCAATGAAGGATTCCTGAGACAGCAGGACTGAAGTCTGAAGACAGATTGGATCGGTTAGGACAATTAAGGCCAAAGTTGTGTCACCACAGTCTCACTGGACCATATGGCTGCTCTCTCTCTCTCTCTTGCTGATTCAGAAGTCAATGCTGCAATTGGTGTGTGCCAATGGCAATCACCGTGCATGGAACATTGGAACAGTTGAACATGATTGAAAGTGAACAACAGACTAAACAGCCACCCGTCAACTCTCTCCAATGAGAGAGCACTCCTATGGTTCTCTAGGAATATAGCAACTCTATTAATCTGAATGGCACTGCAGACTCAATGGGTCAAATGGCCTGCCCTGCTCCTAACTTGCAATGTGCCCATCATAAATGCTGACAATCTACCAACATTAATTTCAGCAATGCCCTCATTCTCATCTTCCAAACTCGAATTAGGTTACCATTAGGGAGCATGAGCGGAATAATAAAGGAACTGGACTCTGCCTCGGTAAATGAGAAACATAGGTAAAAATCAACAAGGTAAAAACCTGATGAAGGGCTTTTGCCCGAAACGTCGATCTCGCTGCTCGTTGGATGCTGCCTGAACTGCTGTGCTCTTCCAGCACCACGAATCCAGTAAATGAGAAACATAGCCGCTTCATGAATGACATGCAAACCCAGAATTCCTGAGCCGTGCAAACACAGGTGACACCCTGGCCAAGTGACACTGTTTTTAACAGGGCTTAGTGCAGTTACAGATTTTCTTAAACAACTTCTCATACTGTGCTTTGAAGTAGCAATTAAATCTGTTCTCTATCATACAGACTTTAATTCCTCAGCTGGGTTTAATCATCAACCACTGCTGAAAAATGTGTTGCTGGAAAAGCGCAGCAGGTCAGGCAGCATCCAAGGAGCAGGAGAATCGACGTTTCGGGCATAAACCCTTCTTCAGGTGATTCCTGAAGAAGGGCTTATGCCCGAAACGTCGATTCTCCTGCTCCTTGGATGCTGCCTGACCAGCTGCGCTTTTCCAGCAACACATTTTTCAGCTCTGATCTCCAGCATCTGCAATCCTCACTTTCTCTTAATCATCAACCACACAGCAACCATTGATTAAAATCCCCAGTCTGCAGGGTGTTGTCCAGCGACTCTGCCTACAGAACAACCAGAGGTTAAAGAATGTAAGTCCTTTAAATTTAACACCACATAAAATCAACTCCTCTTAACACACTAACAATTCTTCACTTTAAAATGCAGTATTGACTTTTTTTTACATAAAACAGGCTCAGCTATCAGCTTGCGAGAAGTCATTCATCACAACTAGAGAAAGAAGGGATGGCAACATGAGGACAATGTTGTGTTAGCAGCAAGTCGTTACGTTCTGGAGTGCAGTGAGAAAGCAGTGCAGGCAGATTCAATCATGGTTCTCAAAAGCGAATTGGATAAGTAGCTAAGTCAGAAGAACAATCCTGAACAATCCATACGGGAAACCATCACCGTCCCTCCCAGCCCTGCTCTGTCTCAGAACCCTGATTCAGCCCCTTGATCCAATTCAGCCATCCAATGTAATCGTGGATGAGGTTTAGCCTAACTCCAAAAATCCTTCCCTGTCCCTTTTCCTGTAACACCTTTGGTTCACAAGAAAAAAAACTCTTCATCTCAGTTATTTTTGGAAAAGCGTTCGAAACTGTGACAAATCCTGAGCATGGAGAAATGTTTTATATTCTCCCTCCTGAATGCTCTGCCCTCACACTTTGTACAAAACCCCCTCATTCTCCACTCCCCAGTCAGCAGATAAAGCTCCCTCCCAAATTATCTTCTCTATTCCCCTTGATAACTCTAAAATCTTTGATCAAATCACTCTAAACCTCCTAAATTCCAGGGAATACAACCTTCACTTGTTCACTCCCTCCTCACAGTTTAACCTGTGGAGACTGGGTATCCATTCGCTCCCCCTCCAAAGCCAAGAGAGCCTTCCTAAAGTGTGGCTCACAGTCACTCCAGGTGTGGTTTAACCAGGGCTTCGTAAAGCTGAACAGAACGTTCAGGAGAAACCCAACAAATCCTGAAGCATCTATGGAGTGAGAAACAGAGTTAGCACCTTTCAGTGCTGTGAACAGTCATGTTGGACTCGTAACACTAACTCATTTTTCAGATGTTTTCCCAGTGCTTTCTGTTTTTATTACAGATTTCCAGCATCTGCAGTACATTTCTATTACCCTTGGATTATATTTACTTGAAAAAGGATGTTCTAGCATTGGAGGGGGCACAGAGGAGGTTCACTAGGTTGATTCAAAGTTGAACGGGCTGCTTTATGAAGAAGGATTGAGCACACTGGGACTATACACATTGGAATTTAGAAGGATGAGGGGGAAAACATACAAAATTATGAAGGGAATAAATAAGATGGAAGCCGAGAGGTTATTTCCACTGGTGGATGAAACTAGAACTAGGGGGCAGAACCTCAAAATAAGGGGGAGCAGATTTAGGACTGACTGATCCGCTTTCCATAAAGACCATTCCTTCCGTAACTACCAGATCAATTCCACACCCCCTAACAACCCACCCTCCCCTCCCGGCACCTTCCCCTGCCACCACAGGAATTGCAAAACCTGCACCCACACCTCCCCCCCTCATCTCCATCTAAGGCCCCAAAGGAGTCTTCCACATCCATCAAAGTTTCACCTGCACTTCCACACATGTCATTTACTCTATCCGTCACTCTCGATGCAGTCTCCTCTACATTGGGGAGACAGAATGCCTACTCACAGAGCGCTTCAGAGAACATCTCTGGGCCACCTGCACCAATCAACCCCACCGCCCTATGGCCTAACACTTTAACTCCCCCTCGCACTCTGCTGAAGACATGCAGGTCTTGGGCCTCCTCCATCTCCACTCCCTTACCACCCGACACCTGGAGAAAGAATGCCTCATTTTCTGCCTCGGAACACTTCAACCCCAGGGCATCAATGTGGACTTCACCAGTTTCCTCATTTCCTCTTCCCCCCACCTTACCCCAGTTCCAACCTTCCAGCTCAGCACCATCCTCATGACTTGTCCCACCTGTCAATCTTCCTTCTTACCTATCCGCTCCACCTTCCTCTCCAACCTATCACCTTTACCAACACCTCCATCCGCCTATCTTCTCCCAAGACCCACCCCCCCTTCCATTTATCTCTCCACCCCCAAGCCTCACTCCTGATGAGGGGCTTTTGCCCGAAACGTCGATTCTCCTGCTCCTCAGATGCTGCCTGACCTGCTGTGCTTTTCCAGCACCACACTCTTGACTCTAATCTCCAGCATCTGCAGACCTCACTTTCGCCTTGATGAGGAACTTCTTCATCCAAAGGGATGTGAATCTGTGGAATTCCCTGCCCAGTGAAGCTGTTGAGGCTACCTCTTTGAACTATTTTAAGGCAAAGATAGATAGTTCTTTGAACAGTAAAGGAATTCAGGATTATGGTGAGAGGGTGGGTCAGTGGAGCTGAGGCCATGAAAAAAATCAGCCATGATCTTATTGAATAGCAGAGCAGGTTAGATGGGCCAGACGGCCTACTCCTGCTCCTATTTCTTATATTCTTTTAGACATAGGAAGCAGCATTCCATTAGCCTTTCTGAGTACTTTTTGTACCCATCCATGATGCATTAACAATCTGGGGGTCAATTAGCTCAGTTGGCTGGATGGTGGGTTTGCAATGCAGAAACCAACACTGACTGAGATTATCGTGAAGGACTCTCCTTCTCAACCTTTCCCCTTTGGCTGAGACATGGTGACCCCCAGGTTAAACCACCAACAGTTGCCCCTCTCTCTCAGGTGAGACTAGAGTAACTTTATTAATGATCATTCTATCTGGAGCTCCGAGTCTCTGAATTGAGTTCTGACTGGTGATGCTTCAGCTCAGGTATAAGGATGGACCTTCCATAATGCACGAGTTGAAGTGTGTGGTGCTGGAAAAGCACAGGCACTATCCGAGGAGCAGGAGAATCGACGTTTCAGGCATAAACTCTTCATCAGGAACACAATAGTGTATGGATCATGTCGAGTATCTGACATTCGACTCATACTCCAGAGGTGGGTGAGTTCAAATTGAAATTTGGGCTGTTTGAACATTTGAGTTCAGTTAATAGATACTGATATGATGGGCTGGAACCATTAAAATTAAGTCATCAATGAAGTTGTCAGGTTGTTATAAAAGCTCAACTGGCTCTCTGATGTGTTTTTATGCAGGACATTTGTTGGCTTAACTCAATAGGGTGACACAACTCTTGAAGTGCATCAGAGTGGTTGGTTTTTAATGACTGGTTGAAATAGCTCAACGAACCACCCTGTAGCAAGTTGAAAAATGTGGTGCTGGAAAAACACTGCAGGCCAGGCAGCGTCTGAGGAGCAGGAGAATCGACGTTTCGGGCATAAGCCCTTCTTCAGGAATCCAGGATGCTGCCTGGCCTGCTGTGATTTTTCAGCACCACATTTTTCAACTCTGGTCTCCAGCATCTGCAGTCCTCACTTTCACCCTGTAGTAATAGCAAGCTATTGTTTGAGGGGAATCTTCATTACATGGGGCTTCAGGAGTTAGAGTCATTGAGTTATAGAGATGTACAGCATAGAAGCAGACCTTTCGGTCCAATTCAGCAATGCTGACCAGATATCCCAACCCAATCTAGTCCCACCTGCCAGCACTTGGCCCATATCCCTCCAAACCCTTCGCATTCATATACCCATCCAGATGCCTTTTAAATGCTGTAATTGTACCAGCATCCACCACTTCCTCTGGCAGCTCATTCCATGCACACACCATCCTCTGTGTGAAAAAATTGCCCCTTAGATCCCTTTTATATCTTTCCCCTCGCACCCTAAAACTAGGGCCTCTTGCTCTGGACTCCACCACCCCAGGGAAAAGACCTTGTCTATTTACCTTATCTCTGCAACAACAAAGTGTAAGCCCCTTTTGAAGGATAGAGTCAAGATTAGATGCTGCTGGAAAAGCACAGGATCTGAGGAGCAGGAAAATTGTCATTTCGGCAAAGGCCCTTCATCAGGGAATATGGATTTTCCTGCTCCTTGGATGTTGCTTTTCCAGCACCACTCTCATGTTGACTCTAATCTCCAGCATCTGCAATTCTCATTTTCGCCTTTTAAAGGGGTAGCTGAGGGCTGCTACCAAGTTTTCAGCACAGAGGCAATGTATCCATCAAGTCATGGTTTGGGTTAAGTGCCTCAATGATGAGGCAAAGTGACAGCAGAGATAGATAGAGGAGAACAGCAATTGCGCAGTGCGGGTCCCACTGCAGCATGGGATGTCCTGCTCCATGGGCCCAAAGGTCTGAGCCGAGAATCAGTCACTCACATGAAGACCCACAACGGAAACACATGACCCTGAGCAGACATCATCCTCGGACCCAGAAACAACTAGCGCTCGGAATTGACAGTAACTGCCTGCTTCAGCAACACCCACAACCACAGAACAAATTTGTTCATTGCAACGGTGAAAATGCCTTTTGCAGATCTGCAGTGACTGTTACTTGAGCTGGTGTGACTCAACCAGAGCTCTAACAGGCCGTAACTTATAACTTCTTTTTAAAATTCTAGCTGACGGCAGTTGGTATGCCATAAGCCCAATGTTTTCACATACCCTTTTTACAGCTTGTGTGCACAATAGGTCAGGCACGAGAGCAGCCAGGTAATGGAGCAGCAAAACAAAACCCTCTTTTGATGAACAGCTCCTTGTGAGAAATTTGGCTGTAATTAGCGCTGACACGCACCAGTGCCAAGACACTGTATCAAATTCCCTTTCCTGTTTATATTGTTGACATGCAGATTGGAGGCGCATTTGACCCAAAGTTTTCTAAAATTTATGTTTTTAAAACATTTCTTGATGTGCAGAAGGGCTTCTCTTCAACAATTCTTTGCTGTTGGATGGTTATAATAACAATAACTTGCTTTCTTATAATGTGCTGGCCTTCCAGAGTGATTGTGAGGTGGAGAGAGGTAGGGAGAGATTTCAAGAGCTTAGAGCTGTGGTGTCTGAAGGCACCAATGTCGAGCTGATAGCGATGCAGAATGCAGGTACATGGAGCAGACAGTGTAGGGCAGGAGGAGGTTACAGAGAGAGGGGAGGGAATGGAAAGTGATAATTAGAATGGTTATAGGGCCAGAGTCGGTAACAGAGACACAGGGGAGGAGAGGCAATGAGGAGGGTGGTTGTAGGGCAGGGGGAGATTACAGAGAGGCACAGTAGTGAAGGTGATGAGAAGGATGGTTGTAGGGCAGCAGGGAGGATATAGGGAGAGTGTGGGGAAGGGATGATGAGGGATTTGGAAATAAGGAGGAGAATTTCAGCATCAAGGTGTTGCCATATTGGGTTCAGAAGTGGATGATGGGGGTAAATGGGATGTAGGATGCAGGCAACTGAGGTTTGGGTGAGCTCTAATAATGGAGGGTACATCCCAGCAAGGGACAAAAGGAGGTCTGCTGTGCTAAATCAATAAAAACATGGCTGGTCTGAATTTCACCTCGACTCTACATTCCTACACATCCCTGACAATCTTTCATCCCTTTGGGAATCAAGAATCTATTTACCTCTGCCTTAAAACTATTTAAAGATTCTGCATCCACTGCATTTTGAGGAAGGGAATTCTAAAGACCCACAACCCTCTGAAAGGGAATTATTTCCTTACCTCTGTCTCAAATAGGTAACTCTTTACTTTTAAAGTGACCCCTAGATTTAGATTCTCCTACAAGAGGAAACATCCTTTCAACATCCACTCAGTCAAGACCCCTCAGGATCTTTTATGTTTCAGTTGAGTCACCTTTGACTCTTCTGAACTCTAGAGGATAAGGGCACACCCTGGGTAACCATGTTGTGGAGGTGCCAGTGTTGGACTGGGGTGGACAATTAAAAATCACATAATACCAGGTTATAGTCCAACAGGTTTATTTGGAAGTACTAGCGTTCAAGTGCCACTCCTTCATCAGATAGCTGTCCTGATGAAGGAGTGCTTCCAAATAAACCTGTTGGACTATAACCTGGTGTTGTGTGATTTTTTACTTTGTCCATCCTTGGTAGCCTTTCCTCATAAGGCAATCCATTCATTCCAAGTAGAGATTGAGTAAATCTTCGCTGAACTGTTTCCAAGGCATTAACATCCTCTCAGGTAGTGAACAGCCCCCAGTCTTTCCAGTTGGAGATGCCTTAGCACTATACCATCAAGGCGTTTGCATATCTACTTTGGACATAAAGAAAGAGCAGCATCCTTCCTCAATGATGAAGGGTAAGAGCTGTGGAGGATTTGAGAGTCAAACTCAAAGACAAGAATAGAAAGAAGATGGACAAAATGTTAGCCTTAATCTAAAGGGGCTGAAATATCACAGAGCCAGGGTCCCAGGTTCGATTCCAGCCTCGGGTGACTGACTGTGTGGAGTTTGCACATTCTCCCAGTGTCTGCGTGGGTTTCCTCTGGGTGCTCTGGTTTTCTCCCACAGTCCAAAGATGTGCAGGTCAGGTGAATTGGCCATACTAAATTGTCCACAGTTTTAGGTGCATTAGTCAGAGGGGGTTGGTTACTCTTCGGAGGGTCAGTGTGGACTTATTGGGCCAAAGGGCCTGTTTCCACACTGAAGGGAATCTAATCTGAATCTAATCATTACAGAATCATGATAGCATTGAAGAATGTGATTTGGCACATTGTGTCTATGTTTGTTCGCTGAATGAGTGTTTCACTTGGTACCATTTCCTTCTCCTTGTAGCCCCTGCACATTCTTCTTTTTCAAGTAACAGGTTAATTCTCTTTTGAATATTTAAATTAAACCATGCCTCCACTGGACAATGAATCATGACCTCAGATCTTTTTACGGACAAACCTTTAATTACAATGGGTTTCTTTGATATAGTGGACATACAACTAAAATAATAACTGCATATGTAAATTCAGTGACTGGCAAAATCCAGAGAGGTTCCATGGAGTGTCATAATTGAAAAGGTGCCAAGGGAACTTCAAACAGCAGCCCGAGAAAGGGAAAAATGTGGTTCAGACCTGGACTATGCTGCCGTGTGGCTTCAGTGATAACAAGATCTTTGAGTCAAAGAGATGTACAGCATGGAAACAGACCCTTTAGTCCAACACGTCCATGACGACCAGATATCCTAACCTGATCCAGTCCCATTTACCAGAATTTGGCCCATATTTGACCCTTCCTATTCATTAACCCAGCCCGATGCCTTTTAAATGTTGTAGTTGTACCAGCCTCCACCACTTCCTCTGGCAGCTCATTCCATACATGCACCACCCTCTGTGTGAAAAACTTGCCCCTTAAACCCCTTTTAAATCTTTCTCCCCTCACCTTAAATGTATGCCCTCTAGTTTGAGGCAGTTCTGACAACCTATATCAATAGAAATCCCTCGTCTGTGCATTATGTTCCAAAATGCAGGCATATTTGTGTCTTACCCTTCCAGGAATATACACATAAGATGATTAAAAACTTGCAATCCCATAATTGAGTGCATTTCTGTGCTGATATGCTTGTGTGGACGAGTGTGCTTGTGAGAATGTCACAGGTTGAGGCCAGCCATTAAACATGCCTGAACTGTTGGTAAAGAAAGACTCTCTCTCCCTCAGTCTGAAAGCCAGGTAAGCCAGTGAAGATACCAAAAGAAACAAAGCAAAAATCTGCCCGTTAATCTGCTGAGCCAAAAGTCTTAAATTCAGTTGCTCCACTATCAATGTCAATGTTCGCAGTACCATCCAAAGTAACGGTCAGGACGTATCACCATGAACCCTTCACAGGACCCAGAGACTGATTGATCTATCTTTTTAACTCTTTTACTATTTTTTTCTTGCTGTTAGTAGATAATAAATTCAACTTTAACTCAACAAAAAGTGGTTGGCAACCAATATATTTGGATTGAGAAAGTTCCCTTCCATCACTGAAGGGCCCCTCTTCAAATTAACTTTGTTATGACCCACTGAGAGAGAGGGTGAATCAACAATGAGAGGCGATTTGTTGGTCCTCACCTGGGAGCATAACCATTTGGGTCCATTCATCTGGGGCATTATGAACTAGGATGCAGTCAACCTTTAAGACACATTTTTGTTCTATCACCCCTATATCATTGCATGAAGGTTTCAAACTCTATCTTATCTTTGACCCCTTGAAGCCTGACTTGCTGATACAAGCTTGTTACTGATTGTAACTGAATAGCGTATTATTGGCCTAGGCGCTGAAGTGACTGTGGCTGTGATGTATGCATGTGTGCAGCTCTAATAAACATCTGCTGAATCTTTCAATACCACGTTACCCACTTCTAGTCCTTATGGAGTGGGATCTTTCATAAGCATTGCCACATCAACTACAAATACCCAAATGGGGACAAAGCCCACACCACAACAGCGAATCATCTACCGTACACATTGGCAATCCATGCCAAACCCCCAAACACTTGTATGACGAAGTTCTTTTTTTTCTCATCTCACTTGTGTTAACTTAACCAATTATTTTAAGTCTCTACTCTTGGTCCCTTCATTGCTGGGAAGAGGTTTCTCCCTGTCTTCAGAAATTGCTGGTGAAACTCGCCAGTGTGTGGGAAGGAATTGGAGATTACGTTTCAAGTCCGGTGACTCTTCATCAGAACCCCTCACAAACAGCTCGTTGACCATGCTCCTGGATTTGCTGTAAGACAGCCAACCAGGCATGGAGGTCAGTCCAACATTTGTTGAATGGTTTCCCCTTGTTCTGTGACTGCTGATAAAATACAGTACAAATATGTATAATGGAAATGAATAATTTTGAGTACCGATTCTTAAATAAATTATAACTCATGGAGAACTATAAAAGAATAATACATGCTGATACAGAAATGAATAATTGCTTGCACTGATACATCAATGACTAATGGCACATACTCTTTCAGAAATGAATAATACAGGGTCATGATACATAAATGAAGAGCACATACTGATAGATGCATGAATAATACAGGCAGCTTTATTACACTCATGGCACAAGATAACCACAGCTCAGCATCATCTAACTTCAACCTGTTTTACTTAGCCTGCTATAATCAAACACTGGCCAAATGCAGTCTAGCTGTACTCTAATACAGACTGCTTACTGACCACTGACATACACCCAAGAAAGGAGAAAGTGAGGACTGCAGATGCTGGAGAGTGTGGTGCTGGAAAAGGACAGCTGGTCAGTCTGCATCTGAGGAGCAGGAGAGTCGACGTTTCGGGCAAGATCCTTCATCAGGAATGAGGCTTGTGGGCCAAGGGATAAATGGGAGAGGGGTGGGGCTGAGGGGAAGGCAGCTGAGAATGTGATAGGGAGATGAAGGTGGGGGTAAAGCTGTCAGGTCAGAGAGGAGAGTGGAGCAGATTGGTGGGAAGGAGGATGGACAGGTAGGACAGGTCAAGAGGGTGGTGCTGAGTTGGAGGGTTGGATTTGGGATAAGATGGGGGGAGGGTAAGTGAGGAAACTGTTGAAATCCACATTGATCCCATGTGGGTGGAGGGTCCCAAGGCAGAAGATGAGACGCTCTTCCTCCAGGCGGTGGGTGGGAAGGGTTTGGTGGTGGAGGAGACCCAGGACCTGCATGTGCTTCGAGGAGTGGGAGTGGGAGCTAAAGTGTTCAGCCACAGGCTGATGGAGTTGTTTTGTGCATATGTCCCGGATATGTTCTCTGAAGCATTCCGCAACTCGGCTTCCTGTCTCCCCTGTGTAGAGGAGGCCACATCAGGAGCAATGGATACAGTAAATGATGTGTGTATAAGTGCAGGGAAACTTCTGATGGAATTACCTGCACATCCTAAACCTTGATTCTCCTGCTCCATGGATACTGCCTGACCGGCTGTGCTTTTCCAGCATCATGCTCTCGCCAGACCTCCAAGAAACTCACTTGGCAGCACGTCTGTGCTGATTGGACCCTGCCACAACCTACTCTGCATGAATTTACTTCCAGTTCCTTAAAAGTATTTCCCAGTTTGTTTTTTGTCTGTTGGCAAATTTTGTGTCTGCTCAGGGTAAGGAAGGTAGGTTTGTTCAGGAATATGGGACATCTCCCATTTCAGACGTAGACATTCCGAGGTCAGGCATGTTGTAGGTTAGGATCCCTGTGTCCCGTGGGGATTCCCCAATATCCCAACAAAACCTGGAAAATGGCAAGTGATTTTCACTGCGCTGGTGAAGGTCGGGAGTTGGGGCAGGAGGTTGAAAAAAATCCTTATGGAATTTCATGGTTAAAATCCAGTGCTACAATATGATGTAACTAAGCACCAAACATAGAATACCAAATAAAAGCCAAATACTGCAGGTGCAATAAATCTAAAATAAATATAGGAAGTGCTGGAGCAACTCAGCAGGTCTGGTAGCACCTATGGAACAAGATAAAGAGTTAACATTTCTTCTTCAGAACAGCAACACAGCCCATGTCCCTGATGTGAGAGTTGCTTCCCCTTTCCACATCATAGCATACTAGCGAGATGGCTATCCTGGCTGCAGGCTTGGAGCAGTTGTATATAATGGGACCGTGCCAATAGAGGTCTGACTGTACACTGTCCAAATATATTTCATGCCTTGAGGAGGGATGTAGTTGTATTGGAGGCAGTTCAGAGGAGGTTTGTTAGATTGATTCCAGAGAGGACGGATTTGTCCTATGAAGAGGGATTGAGCAGTTTAGGCCTACAGCCTGTTCTGATATGATGCGACAGTTCCATTCCTGTGTGATCCCATGTTATTAGAAAATCGCATCATAGCAGTACCATTTAAACCAATGGTTCCAGAATCACCTTTTAACCAGTACAGCCTAAGGAAAGTTCGCGATCTACAAATAATGCTCTAAATTCTTCAATCATGTGATAGCCAATTCACATTGAAGACACACATGTGTCGGCAAAATCAACTGTCTGCTCTCTGGAGTTTAGAAGAATAAGAGGTGATCTAATTGAGATATACAGATGCGAAAGGGGATTGACAATGTAGGGGTGGAGAGGTTGTTTCTGAAGAAGGATCACTGGAGCAAAAACGTTAACTCTGCTTCTCTTTCCACAGATGTTGCCAGACCTGCTAAGTTTCTCCAGCAATTTCTGATTTTGTTTTGGATTGCCTGCGTCAATGTTTTCTTCAGTTTTTTTTTGTCGAGAGCTTGTTTCCTCATGTGGGGTAGTCCAGAACGTGAGGTTGTAGTTTTAGAACAGGGGATGACGGATTTGGAACAGAGATGAGGAGGAATTACTTCTCTCAAAGGGTGTTCAATTTGTGGGATTCACTCCCCCAGAGTGCGGTGAGACATTGAGTAAATTTAAGGAGGAGATAGACAGATTGCTAATTAGTAATGCACTGAAGAGCAGAAAGTGGAGTTGAGGCCAAGTTGAAATCAGCCATGATTGTATTAAATGTCAAATGTTGGAGCAGTCTCGAGGGGTTGAGGGTCTACTCTCTGCACCTTGAGCTGTTGTTTTACTCCTTACTACCAACACAGGTGAGACATTCCTGCCATTGACCTGCTCTGCTCTTGGGCTCAGTTCCTGGAAAACATTGACGCACATATTTTTCGATCGTAATAGTGTGGCATGGTGGGTCAGTGGTTAACACTGCTGCCTCACAGCACCAGGGACCCAGGTTCGATTCCACCCTCAGGCAACTGCCTATATGGAGTTTGCATGTTCTTCTCGTGTCTGTGCGGGTTTTCTCCGGGTGCTCTGGAATCCACCCACAGTCCAAAGATGTGCAGGTCAGATGGATTGGCCATGCTAAATTGCACCTAGTGTCCATGGTTCTGCAGGCTAGGTGGGTTAGACATGGGAAATGCTGTGTTACAGGGATAGGAGAGGGGTGGGTCCAATGGAATGTCCCTTGGAGGGTCAGTGTGGATTCAGTGGGCTGAATGGCCTGTTTCCAAACTGTAGGTATTCCATGATTATGAGCATTCAGAATGGAATAGAATCTCTACAGCATGGAAGCAGGCCATTTGGCCCATCGAGTCCACACCAAACCTCCAAAGGGCATCTCATCCTCCTACCCTATCTCTGTAACTCTGCATTGCCCATGGCTAATCCACCTAGCCTTGATACTACAGGCAATTTAGCGTGGCCACTCCACCTAACCTGCGTATCTTTGGACTGTGGGAGGAAATTGGAGCAGCCAGAGCAAACCCACATGAACACAGGGAGAACATGCAAACTTCAAAAGGAGAGTCACCCAAATCTGGGTCCCTGGTGCTGTGAGTTAATGCTTTGAGACTCCTCTTCTTTGGGAAGGAGTGACATTGGGCTGGGACTCTGATTTTCTCTCCATGGAGATGATCCCAGATCACTTTAGCCTTTCACTTCAGCATCCACAATTCTTTATTTTATTTTAACTTCTTTAGCACTCTCAACATAATAAAATGCCCCAAAGTGCTTTACACCAGCACATTATAAATATGATCCATGTAAGGAGGTGTAAGGTCGGATGAGTAAAAACTTGGTCAAACAGGGAGGTTTTAAGGAGCAGCAAATGGCATCAAGATCAGGAGAGGGATAGCAAGGGAGAGAGATCCAGAGGTTGAGGCTGAGGCAATTGAAAGCACAGCTCCCAATGTTGGTTCAATTAAAGTCAGGGAATGTTTCTCAGGCAGCATCCGTGGAGAGACAGCAAGCTAACGTTCGAGTCTACATGACTCTTCATCAGACCAGCTAAATTACCCATAGTGTCCAGGGATGTGCAGGCTAGGTGGGTTAGCCATAGGAAATGCAGGGTTACAGGGATAGAGTGGCTCTGGGTGGAATGCTCTTCAGAGGGTCAGTGTGGCCTGCTATAGTCTCTAGCATTTCAGTACAGATTCCAGCGTCTGCAGTAATTTGCTCCCTGGGGATGCTTCTTTATTTTTAAGTTTGTCCACCCCAGTCCAAGGGAGGAAAAAGTGAGGATTGCAGATGCTGGAGATCAATGTTGAAGAGTGTGGTGCTGGAAAAGCACAGTTGGTCAGGCAGCAGCCGAGGAGCAGGAGACTCCACGTTTCAGGCATAAGCTCTTCATCAGCTCTTCAGCATTCCTGATGAGGGGCTTATGCTCAAAATGTCGACTCTCCTGCTCCCCGGATGCTGCCTGCCCGGCTGCGTTTTTCCAACATCACACTTTTCGACTGATCTCCAGCATCAGCAGTCCTCACTTTCTCCCAATGCTTCTTGATGGTTTGGGAAAAATGGCTGCCATCCTGTTTGGATCACAGTCTCGCTCCAGTTCTTCCTCTGAGTCAGAAGGTCATGGTTTCTAGGACGAATGTGAAGACGTGAGCACCAAACCTAGGCAGACAAACCTGGGTACTGAAGGAGTGTGGCACTCTCAGAGGGGTCACCTTTCAGGTGAGGGCTTAAAATGAAGCCCCCAGTGCCCTCTGAGTGGATGTGACCCAGCTAATGCACTGGGGACCCAAGTTCGAATCCCACCACGGCAGATGGTGGAATTTGAATTTAATAAATATCTGGAATTACGAGACCAATGATGACCATTAATCCATTGTTGCTTGCCAGAAAAAAAACCCCATCTGGTTCACTAATGTCCTCCAAGGAAACTGCATTGCTTACCTGATCTGGCCTGCATATGACTCCAGACCCACAGCAATGGGGTTGACTCTTAACTGCCTTCCAGGCAATTAGGGATGGACAATAAAGGTTGGCATAGCCAGCGATGCCCGCATCCCCTGAATGAACAAAACAAAACCGAAAACACTGGCGGCTTGTGAAACTTTGCTGTGCAGAAACTGGCTGCCAGCTGTCCCACATTACTGTCCAAAAACTTTCACCAGCTGCAAATCACTTTGAGGGTGCCCGAGAGGCCATTAGAGGTGCCACATAAATGCAAGGTCTTTCTCCATTGTTGGACAATCGCAGAGAAAGAGATCGTGAGCTAGGCAGTAGCAGCTGGAATTAGTTTGCGTGAGTATGTGTGCCGGAGGGAGCAAATCTAGTCCATTGCATAAAGTAACATTAAACTACACTGAATAATGAGTTTTTTGCTGCTCCAGAGGTTGCAATTACTAATAATTGGATTTGTCCTCCTGCCGCGCTTCATTAGGCAAGAACATGACCGAGATCTGAAAAAGGTGAACAGAGGCTAGCAGTTCTATTTTCTTTTAAATTAATTGCTAAATTTGTCATCAGCACCACACGGGGTAAAGAGAACCATTAAAACATCTTTAACATAGAGGAGTGTAAATGGTGTGAATATGACTCGAGCGCTTGTGCAGAACGGAATCAACTACTGGTCCAGTGCTTTGTCCAAATCACAAGAAGAAAGTTAGATCAAGCACAGAGTGGGTTAATCAATTCACCGAAAATGAAAGAAACATTACGAGACTAAGAAAGTTTTATACAGCATTAGCCCATCACTTTCTGCATCCTCCTGGTGCCTCAAATGCTTCAGAATTATCCACAAAGAAATCTTTATGCCACTGACCCGTACTAAGCACAACTTTCGTCAGTGTTGCTTCAATCAAAAGAGCACCACGTCAACAAAAGAGGAGCCTGGGACGATGAAGGAATGTCAGGGATATGTTATGAGGGAAGGATGAGGATACTTATGGTGCAATGGTAGTATTGAGCCAGAGGGCCTGGGTTGAAGCCCCACCTGTTCCAAAGGTGTGTCATTATATTGCTGAGCAGGTTGTTTAGAAAATGTCCATGAGAGAGGACAGTTATAATGGGGCCAACAGAATATTATTTACATTTATGGTAAAAATTGTGATTGAAGCAAATGTTGGGTGGAATTGAGGGATATGGGGAGAAACTGAGTGGATGGGATTGAGAGAAATAAGGAGAAGGTGTGTGGTTGGGATCGAGGGATATGGGGAGAAACTGAGTGGATGGGATTGAGAGAAATAAGGAGAAGGTGTGTGGTTGGGATCGAGGGATATGGGGAGAAACTGAGTGGATGGGATTGAGAGAAATAAGGAGAAGGTGTGTGGTTGGGATCGAGGGATATGGGGAGAAACTGAGTGGATGGGATTGAGAGAAATAAGGAGAAGGTGTGTGGTTGGGATCGAGGGATATGGGGAGAAACTGAGTGGATGGGATTGAGAGAAATAAGGAGAAGGTGTGTGGTTGGGATCGAGGGATATGGGGAGAAACTGAGTGGATGGGATTGAGAGAAATAAGGAGAAGGTGTGTGGTTGGGATCGAGGGATATGGGGAGAAACTGAGTGGATGGGATTGAGAGAAATAAGGAGAAGGTGTGTGGTTGGGATCGAGGGATATGGGGAGAAACTGAGTGGATGGGATTGAGAGAAATAAGGAGAAGGTGTGTGGTTGGGATCGAGGGATATGGGGAGAAACTGAGTGGATGGGATTGAGAGAAATAAGGAGAAGGTGTGTGGTTGGGATCGAGGGATATGGGGAGAAACTGAGTGGATGGGATTGAGAGAAATAAGGAGAAGGTGTGTGGTTGGGATCGAGGGATATGGGGAGAAACTGAGTGGATGGGATTGAGAGAAATAAGGAGAAGGTGTGTGGTTGGGATCGAGGGATATGGGGAGAAACTGAGTGGATGGGATTGAGAGAAATAAGGAGAAGGTGTGTGGTTGGGATCGAGGGATATGGGGAGAAACTGAGTGGATGGGATTGAGAGAAATAAGGAGAAGGTGTGTGGTTGGGATCGAGGGATATGGGGAGAAGTTGCAAGTGATCTGTTGAAATTGAATGGGTGTTTGGATTTAATAACAAAAATTGTTGCCATCTTCTACTGTAACCTACACTTTCTCGTAATCTCAAAACTGTGGCAGTGCTCAGCTCCGTGATGTTCTTTTGCTCCAACATGAGACGATAAGAAATAGGCTCATGAATCAGCCAATCTGCAACTCCTGCCTGAGACACCATTCAATATGATAACAACTGAACTTCCACCACAGCTGTCTCACAGCGCCAGGGACCCAGTTCAATTCCCACTTTTGGCAACTGTCTGTGTGGAGTTTGCACATTCTCCCCGTGTCTGCGTGGGTTTCCACTGGGTGCTCTGGTTTCCTCCCACAATCGAAAGATGTGCAGGTCAGGTGAATTGGCCCTGTTAAAATTGCCAATAATGTTCAGGGATGCATAGATTAGGTGTATTAGTCTGGGGTAAATGTAGAGCAGAAGGAGAGGGTTGGTGTGGATTTGTTTCCACACTGTAGGGATTCTATATCATTTTATTCTATATCAATTCCTTGATGCTACATTGATCTTAGCATTGTGGATACAAATGTACAAACAGGAGCTGAACATGGCTATTTGGTCTATCAGGCCTGACCTGCCATTCAGTATGATCGTGGTTAATGTGCTTGTGTTTCGAATTCTGCATTCCTATCTATCGGCCTTCAAGTAATCTTTGATTCCCCAGCTTAATAAGAATCTATCCACTTCGGTTTTCAAACTATTGAATGACTCTGCCTCCTCCTATTCTGGTATAGTTTAGAGTGGTGCTGGAAAAGCACAGCAGGTCAGGCAGCATCCAAGGAGCAGGAAAATCGATGTTTCGGGCAAAAGCCCTTCATCAGGAAGGAGGCCTCGTTTCCTGATCCTCGGATGCTGCCTGACCTGCTGTGCTTTTCCAGCATCACTCTAAACTAGACTCTGATCTTCCCCCTTCTCTGGTGCTAAGTTCCAAAACTTGCACACTCTCTGTCAAAAATAAGTACTTCTCATCTCTATTCAAAGGATAATTTTAAAGTAGTGCTCCCTCATGTAGGACTTCTCCACCAGAAGAAACATCTTTTTCCCTTCTCCACCTGGTTGAGGATCTTATACACTTCAATCAAGTCATACCTTCATTTTCCCAACCCCAATAATAGAAACAAGCCCAGTCTGCCCTACCTTTCCTCACAAGACAAATCAATCATCTCAGGTATCAACCCGTAAACCGTCTCTGAAACATCTCCAATGCATTTACATCTTTTCCTAAAATAAGGAGACAAAACTGCACATGGTATTCAAGCTGTGGCCTTGCCAACGCTCTGAATTTAAGCATAACATCTTGACACTTACGTCTCACAATAAAGGACAGCATCCCATGAGCCTTCTTGATTCTACGCCATACCTGGACATTGCAAACAGGTGATTACACTGGAGGGGGTGCAGAGGAGATTCACCAGCATGTTCCCTGGGATGGAGCATTTCAACTATGAACAGAGGCTGGATAACCTTGGGTTGCTTTCTTTGGAGTTGAGGGGTGACCTGTTGGAGGTTAAGAAGGTCATGGACAGGATGAATAGAAAACAGCTGCTCCCCTTAGTAAAAGGGTTAATAACAAGGGGGTGTCATGCCGCAGGGAGTGCAGTGCATTATTTCTCCCTCTAATTTCATTTTGATTTAAATCCCTGCCCTCCCCTTCACTGTTTGATCACGCAGCAATGACCTTTGATGTGAAGGGCACTGCTTGTCACTGGCCACCCGAGTGTTTCTTTTCTTCCTGGTGGTGGAAACTGAATGAAGATTTGTACACCTTGTGTTTCTCACTGTGTCTCACACCTGCACACACACAACACGGGTGCTGGGGAAAAAATAAGCACTACCGCAGCTCGGCAGAAGTGTGAAAAAGAAAATAAAAATAAGAAAAAGATAAACAGGAGTGAAATAAAAGAAAGGGGGCATCATTTAAAGTGAAAGTTGGAAGGTTTAGAGGTGATTTGGTGAAATGTTTTCCCACTCAGAGGGCAGTAGGGGTGTGGAACGCACTGCCTGGAAGGGTAGTTGAGGCAAGAAACCTCACAACCTTTAAAAAATAACTGGATAAGCACTTGAGGTTCCATAACATCCAAGGCTATGGGCCCAGTGCGGGAGAGAGGCACCAGTGTAAGTAGTATTGACAGTACATACTCAATGGACCAATTCTGTACTGTATGATTTAGTAATAATGTTTTGAGACTCATGCACCAAACACCCAGATCCCTCTGCACTCAGAATTCCACAGTCCTTCTCCATTTAAATAATACAGGCAGTCCCTGGGTTATAAAAGATGCCGGTCCTTAGTATACTCATAAGTGTCCTTTGTACTCAAGTCAGAACTCAACACAGTACAATATAAAAGATCCATCCACATGTACAATCAAAGATTCGTATGTCAGATCCTTAAATTAATATTGATATCGGATCTTGTTCGTAAGCACGTCGTGAGCATTCGTAAGTCAGACATGCTTGGCTTTTCATTCATTCCTCTTATGAAATGAATAACTTCATATTTTCCCACATTCTGCACTATCTGCCTGATTTTTCTGCCCACTCACTCAAACACTTCAATTCAGTCTGAAGCTTCCTTATGTCTTCTTCACAAAATACCATCTTACCTAACTTGGTGTTGTCTGTGAATTTAGTTGCCATTTCTTTGGCCTTTGCATCTAAGTTATTGAAGTAAATTGAAATAAAAAGTCAAAACTCCAGAGCAGAAATCCACTCGCCACATCTTTTTCAATCAGACAAAGGACTGTTTATTCATCTTCTCTTTGGATATGTTCAACAATGGACCATCCAAAATCCTCTGGAATGGTGAGTTCCAAAACCGCTGAATCGTAGAATCCTTATAATGTGGAAAGAGGTTATTCAGCCCACTGTCCTCACACTGACGCTCCAAAGAGCATCCCATCCAGATCTAGCCCCTTACCCTGACTAAGGCATCTGACTTGCATATCCCTGGATACTACAGCATGACCAATCCACATAACCTGCACGTCTTTAGACTGTGGGAGGAAACCGATGCAGAAATGGGGAGAAAGTGTAAATTCCACTCAGACAGCTACTCAAGGCTGGAATTGAACCCAGACTGCTGGCATTGTAAAGCAGCAGTGCTAACCACTGAGCTACCACACTGACTCTGAGCAAAGATATGGTTGTTTCCTTATCCTAGTGACTCTGAGTTTGAATCAGGGGAAACAGCCTCTCAACATAGAATCTCTCAAACCCATCTTCAATGTATCAGCTGGAATTGGCAACACTCCACCACAACCACAGCAGTCTGCATTTATGTAGCACCTTTAATATGACAAACCTCCCTGAGGCATCAACCTGTATCACTGATTCACCTTCTCCCTGCTGTTAGGTTTTTGAATCTTGTACAGAATTATATGTCGGGAAGCCACAGTACAGGAACTGGTCTCTCAGTTGAGGTCTGTGTCAGGCTCTGTAATTCACCACGGTTTCCTCCCTGCTCTTATCCCCTATCCCACTTACTCCATTCCAAACTTGTTCCAGTATCTCACCTCCCCTGAGAGGCCATACCACTGAGACCCTCATGCTGTGTGAAAAACACACACACAGACACACAAACAGGTGCACGTGCACACACAATCAGACACATTCACACACACAGATACACAACATAGATACACACACAAACAGGTGCATGTATACACACACACACACAGAGTCAGACACATTCACACACACAGTTACACACACAGACAGGTGCATGTATACACACACACACACACACACACACACACAAACAGTTAGACATATTCACACACACAGTTACACACACAAACAGGTGCATGTATATATACACACATACACATACACAGAGTCAGACATATTCACACACACAGATACACACATACAAACAGGTGCATGTATATGCACACACACATACACAGAGTCAGACATATTCACACGCACAGATAGACACACAAACAGGTGCATGTACACACATACATACACATACACACACACTTCTTCAAGAGGATGGATAACATAAGAAGTGACAGTTCACGGAATCGGTGCAGACAACACTGACCGAATACCCTCCGTCTGCATTGTGATAATTCCGTGATTCCATGATTATGTCCTCGCTCACCAACTCAAAAACTGACAGGCTCACAGAGCAACATCCTGAGGAGGAAGAGAAACTCTCAGTTTATACTGAAGAAATCTGCTGGGCTCTATAATGCACGCAAGAGAAAGCAATTCCTCAATTTATAAACAATAACCTCGGCAAGACTATAAAGACAAATGCAAATTGGAACTTTTCAGGGTGACAGGACAAGTGATATTCCTTCAATTTTATTCAGTTAATGATTTATTCTTGTTGCACAGTTCCCTTCGACGCAGCAACAGTGATTCACCCAGTCCCAGGTTCGACAATTATCCATTTGATGTGGCTTTCCACTGGAAGATTTCTCATTATGCAGCATCACTTTTCAAAAAGGGTTGTAAATCTTTTCCGTACACTATCAACAAAAGATGTATATTTTGCCTGACACCTCGGTGCCTCTCCATCCGGAACCTTCCCTTCCCTGGTCTGTAATTACACGCACTCAGCAGCCTTATGTAGAAGCTTTCGGACCTTCAAATACTCCCAACGTCTCCACTAAGGGAATCGGGGGTCCCAAAATCCCATCTGCCCTCTCAGATGTAGCTAAAATATCCCACAGGTCTGACATTAAGATTTCCAGCCAGTCGTCCACAATATTTATCCCTCAACAAAGGCCGAAACTCAGACTGCTTATGGGAGCTTACTGTGCACAATTTGGCTGCTCAGTTTCCTGCATTACAAACAGTGGCTGCACTTGGAAAAGTGACTAATTGGCTGCAAAGTTCTGAGGAGTGAATTGAAGTTATGAAAGGCGCTATATGAATGCAAGTCTTTCTTTTACAAGCTGCACTGTGTCTCAAAGAGGTAGATGGCTGATTTAGTCACACTGCCTTTTGTTCTTTTTCTTTCCGGGATTGTCACACAAGTAAGTGGCTGCAGGCTTGAGGCAACTGCACCTTTTTTAAGAGAAAGTGGATGGGTGTGAGAGAGGAAAGTGAGGGGCAGGGGGGAAGAGATAACGAGAGGGATTGAATTCATTAGCAGAGGGATTGAATTCAAGAGTCGTGAGGTGATGTTGCAGCTGTACAGGACTTTGGTTAGGCCACATTTGGAGTACTGTGTGCAGTTCTGGTCGCCTCACTTTAGGAAAGATGTGGAAGCTTTGGAGAGGGTGCAGAGAAGATTTACCAGGATGTTGCCTGGAATGGAGAGTAGGTCATACGAGGATAGGTTGAGAGTTCTCGGCCTTTTCTCGTTGGAACGGCGAAGGATGAGGGGTGACTTGATAGAGGTTTATAAGATGATCAGAGGAATAGATAGAGTAGACAGTCAGAAACTTTTTCCCCGGGTACAACAGAGTGTTACAAGGGGACATAAATTTAAGGTGAAGGGTGGAAGGTATAGGGGAGATGTCAGGGGTGGGTTCTTCACCCAGAGAGTGGTGGGGGCATGGAATGCGCTGCCCGTGGGAGTGGTAGAGTCAGATTCATTGGCGACCTTTAAGCGGCATTTGGATAGGTACATGGATGGGTGCTTAATCTAGGATAGAAGTTCGGCACAACATCGTGGGCCGAAGGGCCTGTTCTGTGCTGTATTGTTCTATGTTCTATGTTCTATGAGAGGGATCGAGGGAACAATGAGGGAAGATGGAGACAGAAAGAGAAAGATGGGGTGGGGAAGGAAGAGGAGACAGACAGATAATTTGGACAACTTTAGCAAAGTGCTGTCCCGCATATAGGAGCAAGAGGAAACAAAACAGCTCCTATGTGACGTAATAGAAGCCGATCTGAAAGTCAACACCTTTTTCTCCATATCCTTTCATACCAGCTGACTTTAATCTATCAAACTCCAATATGAAACTACCCCTCAGCCTCCACTGCCTGTTGGGGTAGAGAGGTTCAGATTTCCACTCCCCCAATGTTCATGAGAAACTGCTTTCTGATTTCTCTCTGTCATGGGATGCCTCTCATTTTAAGATTACGTCCCTCATTCTCAATTTTGCAACCCGTTAAACAGGATTTCTGCTCTGTCAAATTCTTAAAACACTAACTGTCATATTCAGGGGCAATACAGTGTGTAATAGGCTGAATGGCCTCTCTGTACTGTTTCCGTGGAGAGATTGTACGTTATCTTTGCTCTGAAAACAAATGCATACAGTAATATATTTTAAGAAAGGGTGGTAAGATTTCCTGATCTGAGGAGAGATAAATGCATTTTTGCAATTTAAGCAATGACGAAATTATTTATGCCAAATGCACATGTTTGGAGACTGCACACAATCAAACGACTGTAAATAAATATCGTCAAGTCAACCCTCATTATAAATAAACTACAGAGCCAACCACAGCAGGAGGCAGCCATTATGACAAACCCCTGCAGATTCATAACTAGAGAGAGAACTGTAAATGTCAGACTGCATTGGAGTTGAGTGTGGGGAGTTAGGACAAAATCTGAATATCCCTTATGGAAACACTTCATCGCACAACTCGTGTTCCATCATTGCTCAAGGCAATGGATCATATCAATGATCCATAAACAAGTTTTAACTTTCCCAGATCGAGGGGAATGGTTGGGTGCTGACAGTGGTTCGGGGACAGTATTTTCCCCTTTGACCTTTGAAGATTACATGCTGAAGAACTGGATCAGAGGATGTTATTCAAGCTGACAGAGTGCTGCACTGTCAGAGATACTGGCTTTTGAGTGAGCAGTGAACTCAGGTCATATTGGTCCTCTCAGCTGCGTGCAAGCCAGCCCACAGTTATTTTCTGTTTCTTTATTGTTTTGTTTTGACCTAAGCTGATGCCAGTTTTCAATTCCAGCCTTTATTCCACCAGCTGCCCATGGTGCGATTTAAATTAATGTTCCCACAGCATTGCCTGGAGGGTTCCTCTCGATTACCATTCAGTAGTAAGTGATATTAGCACGACACTACTATCTGAGCACGGTGGCTCAGTGGTGGGTACAGCTGCCTCACAGCGCCAGGGACCCAGGTTTGATCCCAGCCTCAGGCGCCTGTCTGTGTGGAGTTTGCACATTCTCTCCTTGTCTGCGCGGATTTCCTCTGGGTGCTCCAGTTTTTTCCCACAATCCAAAGTTGTGTAGGTTAGTGTGAATTGGCCACGCTAAATTGCCATAGTGTTCAGGGATGTGTTAGTTCGGGGTAAATGTAGAGTAATAGGGTTGGGGAATGGGTTTGGGTGGGATACTCTTCAGAGGGTCAGTATGGACTTGTTGGACCAAACAGCCTGTTTTCACACTGCAGGGAGTCAATGATCCTTGTACTGCTTTGAAGCTGTTGTGTGAGGGCCCAAGGACCTGCAGCAACCTTACAAAGATTTCAAAGAACTAAACATCATCAGATATAAATAACATCAGTGTGGATTGAGTTAGAACAGTCTGGGAAAGATTTCTGGAAGTGGCTCACTGGACTGTGTGAATATTTACAAGATACTCAGGGAGCTTGACATTTGAAGAAGACAGATTAGTAATTATCTAATGCAACTGTTTTACAGGGCATGGTGTGAGGTTAAAATGCATGATAGCATTTAGCATTCAAGTTCAGCAAGTAGTTCTTCTTGATTGGTCTGTTACATATCCAAAATTCTTTGCTCAGCTAAAACCACAACCGAAGAGAAGCAAGGTCACAGAAAGAGGAGCAGAATAGGCCACTCGGCCCCTTGAGCGCAGTCTACCATTCAATAAGGTCATGGCTAATCTAATTGTGGCTTCAGCAACACTTCCCTGCCTGTGCTCATTGGGCTTGACCATGCCTTACCCCTTGTCAATCACTACTATCAATCTCAGTCTTAATTACATTCAGTAACTTCTCCTCCAGTACTCTCTGGGAAGGAGAATCCCAAATATTAATAAACACCCTGAGAAAATACATTCGTTCTTATGTCAATCTTAAATGAGAGGCCTCTTATTTTTAAACTGTGGTCTCTAATCTTAATCCACAAGAGGAAACATCCTCACTCACCTACCCTGTAAAGACCCCTCAGATATTCCAATATTCCTTCATTCCAGTAGCAAACAAAATAGAAATGGATTTCTGACTGGCCTCCAGGGCCAATTTTCTTCCCTTTGCTAAAATAGTCATTAGTAGCTTTTTTAGAGGACATAGCTGTGTACAATTGGCTCCCAATTCTACACGTGATGGTATTCCATGATGTTTTGACCTGTGTGCATTAACAATGACCAGGAGGTGGGATATACTAGTCCTCGTCAAATAATCAGGCTTAGAGGTAAAAAGCAGGAAGGTGGAATTGATGATTCTTTTTTCCATTTATATTCACTCATGGGACATGGGTGTCACTGGATGGGCCATCATTTATTGCCCATTCCATGTTGCCCCTTGAACACGCAGTGGGAGCTGCCTTCTTGAACCGCTCCAGTCCACCTGCTGTGGGTTGACCCACGATGCCCTTAGGAAGGGAATTCCAGGTTTTTGACCCAGCGACAGTGAAGAAATGGTGATATATTTCCAAGTTGGGACGGTGAGTGGCTTGGAGGGGGACTTGCAGGGGGTGGTGTTCCCATGTATCTGCTGCCCTTGTCCTTCCAGATGGAAGTGGTCGTGGGTTTGGAAGGTGCTGTCCGAGGTGTTTGGTGAATTTCTGCAGTGTATTTTGTAGACAGTACACACTGCTGCTACTGAGCATCGGTGGTGGAGGTTGTCTGTGGATGTGGTGTCAATCAAGCAGTCTGCTTTATCCTGGATGGTGTCAAACTTCTTGAGTGTTGTTGCAGCTGCAGCTATCCAGGCAAGTGGAGAGTATTCATTCACATTCCTGACTTGAGACTTGTAGATAGTGGACAGGCTTTGGGGAGTCAGGAGGTGAGATACTTGTCATAGTATTGCTAGCCTCTGAAATTTGCAGCCATTGTATTCCTCGGGTCAGCCATGATCTATTTCAATGGCAGAACAGCCTCGATGGGCCGAATGGCCTACTTCTGCTCCTATGTTTTATGGTCATTTGCAAGTGCAATACGACAGACCTGAGGAGATTATCTAACTCTAAAGAAAACAAAATCATTATGATTCCCCTGAAGCATATTCCCTGTCTCTCTTCTTCAATGGATAGCTCCAAACTCTCCTTGATCTCTGGTGTCACATGCACGGGTGGGGGCGTACTGGCCAAGTGGTATAATTGCTAGATTATTAATTCAGAGACCCAAGTAATGCTTTGGGGACCTCGGTTCGAATCCCACCATGAAATCTCAGCTCAAAATCACAAAATCTAGAATGAAGAGCCGAATGATGAGCATGCCAGGGAAGGACTCATCTGGTTCACAAATGTCCTTTAGGGATAGAAAGTACTGGCCTCCATGTGACTCCAGACTACAGCAATGTGGTTGACTCTTAATTGCCCTCTGGGCAATTATGGACGGGCAATAAATACCGGCCAAGCCAGCAATACCCACATCCCACGAAAGGTTAAAACAAAACACTGTTCATCACAGGAACTGATAGGATCACAAGAGTGAGCATAGGATATGGCCTTTTACTGAAACAAAAGCACAGATTAAATATAAAACACAATTTTGCACTGGCCTACGTTAGAAAAACACAATGAAAAGATAGCGTAGCAGCTTGGATCCGTGTTGCAGAACTATTTTCTTCAACCACGTTCTTTTTCCTAATTCAGTCAATGAAATTCTCCTTGACTTTCCACCTGAAACCATATTCTTTATGTCCTCTGTGTTCAAGTAACAGTAATAAGCTGTACATTTTAGGGTGTCAAAGTATTCCGCAGAAATTTAAACTGGGCCCAGGGAAAAGGAGCAGAGCTATCTATGTCCTCGTTGAATTCTAACCTCTTTCATGTGGCCCCCGATGTCCTCCCCACTCTACCCTGGACAATTTACCTGGGCTCTGGGATTTCCTCCCTGAAGCTCTTCTCTCTCTTGCCTTTCTCTCCTCCTTTACAAAGCCAATTTCCATCCCCACGATCGTTCTGTCACCCCAGCATTAAATCAGGTAAAAACATTGGAAGTAGGAGCAGTAGCAGGCAATTCTGCCCTTCAAACCTGCTGCCCCATTTATCAAGAACATGGATGACATTCGGCTTCAACACTATTTTCCTGATGAAGGGCTTTTGCCTGAAACATCGATTTTCCTGCTCCTCAGCTGCTGCCTGACCTGCTATGCTTTTCCAGCACCACTCTAATTTTGACTGTTTTCCTGAACACAAGTCCACTTCTTGCTTGGATACAAATCAGACAGTAGGTTGTGCAGCGCTGGCCAGCCAGAAGTGTAGAATGCAACTCCTTCATATCTAAAAGCTCTTTGCACTGCCTTACATGCCTTACAAATTCTTCATAGTCTTCAGCGGTTTGGAGTCTCTCCATGTTCTTGCCCTTCCCTATCCTTGCAGCTGCTTCCAGCGTTGCAAACCTCTAGAATGTCTGTTCAGTTGTGTATAAAAATGTCTTACTGCAACTACGTGGAGTCTTAGTGAAATCTCACCTAGAGTAGTGCGACCAGTTTTGGTCTCATTATCAAAGGAAACTTCCACTTGCCATACAGGAAGTGTAATGAAACTTCAGGCTAATTCCTAAATGACAAATTATTTTGGAGGAAAGATTATGTTCGCTGTGTGACCTTTTCAAGATACAGAAATTGATCAATCCCAGTCTTGAACAACTTCAATGATTGAGCTTCCAAAGCTCTCCCTGTTACAGCCAATTCCAAAGATTTACCACTCTCTGAGTGAAGGAATTTCTCCTCATCTCAATTCCAGATGACATGCCCACTATCTTGAGATTATCCCATCTGTCTCTTGATCCCCTATAAATAGCGTCATGGAATTATAGAATTGTTACAGTGTAGGAGGAGGCCATTTGGTCCATCATGTTCACACTGACTCTCGGAACAGTTTCATTTCATGTCGATTCATTTCATGCATTTCTGGAATTGTTTCTATTTAAATATTCACTCAATCTTATTATATCTATCACGTTGTTCCCTGTCAGAACTCTGCTTATCTGAATGAAATCATCTCTCATTCTTCTAAGCTCCAGGGAACATATACTATCACTAACTCACCACTCTGCTACATTCTCTTCTCCACCACCCGCACTTTATCTGGAGCTCCCCCTACCCCCACCCAATATGTTGACTTCTCCACTTCCTGGCTTGCTATGTTCTTCCAGCCTCCTGCTTGTCCACTTTTTATGCTAACATCTGCAGGGTTTTTTTTATCTCTAACCAGGGAACATAGACACAGGTAGGGCGAGGCAAGAACATAGAGAGACTCCAAACTGCTGAGGACCATGAAGAACTTGCAAGGCAGCATAACGAGTATTTAGGTATCGAAGAGTTGAGATCTGCACCACCTGCAGTCTAATTTGCATCCAAGCAAGAAATAGACTTGTGTTGAGAAGGAAATGGGATCAGAACTCCAATCGAGAGATTAAATTAGATTACTTACAGCGTGGAAACAGGCCCTTCGGCCCAACAAGTCCACACCGACCCACCGAAGCGCAACCCACCCATTCCCCAACATTTACCCCTTTACCTAACACTATGGGCAATTTAGCATGACCAACTCACCTAACCTGCACATCTTTGGACTGTGGGAGGAAACCGGAGCACCCGGAGGAAACCCACACAGACACAGGGAGAATGTGCAAACTCCACACAGTCGGGAATTGAACCCAGGTCTCTGGCGCTGTGAGGCAGCAGTGCTAACCACTGTGCCACCGTGCTGCCCGTGATTGCCATCACAAAGTCCAAATTTAGGTTGTCCAAGAATCAAGAATTTCTATGAGGAATGGGGAGGTCATTTTAAACTAACCACTCAATGAGAAATCAACACCATCACTTGACCAATCACTTTATACATAGATCAATTGCAGTGAAAACAAAATCGGACAGGGAAGAAGGGAAGGATCAGACTTTGACAACTGATCACAGAGATCCCACTGATTGAGTTAGCTTTTAACAGCCACGTTGCATCTCAGCTTGAGGGTGCACTACCACATAGTAGGTGAGAAAACTTGCAGGCTTTCGCCCAACTATAATTTTTGTCTCACATTCTGGACTGACAGAAGTGTTGCATTATCATCAGCTCGGTTAGCAGTGGAATTAAACTGACATCCATACCTTGTTGTCTGGATGGATGTTAAGAGCTCTCATGATATTATTCAAAGAAGAAAAATGAACAAAAATAGTGTACAGTCAGTTCTGCCGTAACAAGTCTTTTGTTAATGCAAATTGGCTAGAACACGATTGGTGGTTGGGAATGCTGTTTCTAAAACCCGAACTTGTAAAACGTGTGTTGGCTATAACATGATTAGATTGCCAACAGTTTAAGTGTTATTTGTATAGCATGATTGTTGTATTGCACGGGATTACACAGGAAGAGAACTGGCGCGTTATGGAAGAAATAACTGTATTCAACTCTTGATGAGACTCAGGGTGATTTCATTGACACATTTAAGACAACTTTTCTTTCATACACTCATGGGGTGTGGGTGCTGTTGGCTAAACCCGCATTTATTGCCCATCCCTAATTGCCCATAGGGCAACTAAGAGTCAACCACATTGCTGTGGGTCTAGAGTCACATTAGGCCAGACAGGCATTTCCTTCCCTCAAGGACATGAGTGAACCAGGCGCATTCTTCCTCCTGTGACAATTATCACACATTTAATTTAACTCAAATTCCAGCAGGAGCCCCCGACTGTGATTTGAACCCTGGATCCTGGGAGCATCAATTGAGTCTCTGGATTGTAGGTCCCAGCGATAACACTAGGCCATTGCCTCGCTTAGGAAGACGAAATCAATAGAACTGATCGATGTTTTGTGAGGTATGGTTATCAAATGAGCCAAGGTAGGTGGGTGGTATAGAGCTCCACGTCAGCCATTGCATTGCAGAACAGATTCAGGAGGATGAGTGGCCTCCTCCAGTCACTCAGCTCTTTGCCAACTCACTGGGGTTAGTGAGTCATGACAGCTGTCCCGACACTCTGAAGAAACTAATTGCACATCAAGAACTGAAGTGGTTCAACATGATTGGGTGCAACATAAATTCAAAGGTCATTGGGGTCAGGTGGGGGGGGTGAGTTAGCAGGGTATACCACCAACGAATGGAGAGAATTGCTTGAGACAACGGCAACTTTCTGCAGGCTGACTGAACGATTGGAGATGTGCAAATCACATAAAGTACAGGGGTCGGGTGGGTAGGAGGGGGGAGTGGGTGCAGGGAAGAAAGACTAATCAAAATCATTGCAATGTAGAAGGGAGCAGGCGAGAAACAAAGGCGAAATGAAATAAAACATCAGGTCCGTCAAATAGATTGACGGCAGCTCACAGCAGACGCAAAATGGACTTGACTCTCCATCCTTCACCAAACTAATGTGCTCCCTGCAAATTGTGGTCATTTAGTTCACATTTCATTTCACCAGGAAATAAAGCACATTTGGGACAGATGTTCGAAAAGGATTGGGGTCAGTTGTGATGACAAAAAGCACAGTGTTGGAGGGCAGTAAATTATAGAATAATGGTGCAAAAAAAAACATTACTGCAATTCATAATGCATTCTGTTTTGCATTTTCTCTTTTACTATATGCCAACGAGTGGATAGTCTAATCATCAAACATCAATTCTAAAGAAATGGGAACTGTATTATTATAAGACATTAGCGCGTGCACACACACACACATTTATGTTTGCTTCAGGTCCACCGTATGCTCCTCTGACCCTTCACAGGATTGTGATTAAATGCATCAGACGAAGGAAATCTTCATGCAACCCCAAACACCTGACTATTAAAAGGTAAAATCACAATAGCCCAAGATGGTTAGGGCTACAGGGATATAGACCAAAGGGATACTTTCTCATCAGAAACAGACAACTGGTAGTGGTTTAATCTGAGGGTGATCACACCTCAGGCAAGGGCAGAGGTCGACAAAGCTGGACCTTTATGGTAACCTCAGCGCATATGGGAACTAAACCCATGCTGTTAGCATTATCATGCATTGCAAACCAGCTGTCCAACCAACCAAGCTAACTGACTGCCTTCTGAATAAAGATGGAATTCTCAAGGGTAATGTCAAATTCTGGAGGAGCTAGGAGTTGGGGATTTATTTTTTCTCGTGGGCTTTGCTGGCTGGGGCAGCACAGTAGCTCAGTGGTTAGTACTACTGCCTCGCAGCACCAAGGACCCAGGTTCGATTCCACCCTCAGGCAACTGTCTGTGTGGAGTTACACATTCTCCTCGTGTCTGTGTGAGGGTGCTTCAGTTTCCTCCCACAGTGCAAAGATGTGCAGGTTAGGTGGATTAGCCATCAGAAGTATGGGGGCAGGACTGGGTGGGATGCTCTTCAGCGCGTCGGTGTGAACTCGATGGGCCAAATGGCCTGTTTCATACTGTAGGAATTCTATGATTTATTGCCCAGAGGGCAGTTAAGAATCAATCACATTGCTGTGGGTCTGGGAGTCACATGTAGGCTAGACCAGGTAAGGAGAGCAGTTTGGGAGAAAGTGAGGACTGCAGATGCTGGAGATCAGAGTCGAGAGTCTGTCGGGCTAGAAAAGCGCGGCAGGTCAGACAGCATCCGAGGAGCAGGAGAGTCAACGCTTTGGGCATAAGCCCTTCATCAGGAATGAAGCCAACAGATCGCCTTCTCAAAAGGATATAACTTGCACAAATCATCAACTTGATTTATTCATAATCTTGATTCATGCTCATAGTAAGATTTACAGGGTCTTTTTTCCTTCATTCATGGCATATGGGCATTTCTGACTGAGCCAGTCTCCCTAGCTGCCCCTTCAGAAGGTGGGGGTGAGCTGCCTTCTCGAACCGCTGCAGCCTACGTGCGGTGGGTTGACCCACAATGCCAATTGGGAGATAATTCCAGGATTTTGACCTAACGACAGGGAAGGAACTAAAGAGTGTGATAATTCCGTGGGCCTGTGTGAATCTCAACGGGGAAGAATTGGGTGAAAGCTTTGGTGAAGGTATTATCCTGAGGCAGGATAAACTTCATCATCGCAAGCATCAACGAGTAAATATCTCCTCTCAGCTTTCACTGACGCCATCATTTATTAATGTTTGATTTACAATTTCCCATTTATATTAAAAACATAAATGCAAAGCAATGCTAACGCTGAATGTTAGTAATATGAACAGAAACTTCTGGAAACAGAGCAGCTGAAGCAGCACCAGTGTGTAGAGAAAGAGTCGCATGTTGGTGAAATGTTGGTGTTATTTCTCAGGAGTGCGTGTTTACTGAAAGCTGTAATAAGCTTTAGCCTGGCAGTGACACTGTAGCAAATAAACACTGCTGACCCTCACCAGATCAGGGTCTGGCAATGTCTCCATTTTAAAGTTCTCACACTCATGTATAAATCACTCTGTTGCTTTGCCCTTTTCCTTTCTCTGCAACCTCCTCCAGCTCCACTAGGTCTCCGTACTCCTCTAATTCTGGTCTCTTGTGCATTTGTGCATCACTATTTTAATTATTCCACATTGGTGGCCCCGTCTTTCATTGCCACAGTCCCAAAGTCAAGCATTCCCTCTGAAAACCTCTCCTGCTCTCTGCTCCTGCTTTAAGCCACCCCTTCCTTAAAGCTCACCTCTTGTGTTAAGCTATTGGCTACCTGTTCTGTCATCCCATTAGGTTTGCTTTTCCAATTAATGTCATGCTGTGGGAGACCCTCCTCTGATATCAGGCGCTACAGAAATACACATTGTTGTTGTAACTTCACACAGTTTAGATTACATTCCCTACAGTATGGAAACAGACCCTTCGGCCTAACAAGTCCACACTGACCCTCTGAAGAGTAACCCACCCAGACCCATTCCCCTACCCTATATTTACCCTTGACTAATGCACCTAACACTACGGGGCAACTTAGCATGGCCAATTCATCTGACCTGCGCATCTTTAGATTGTGGGAGGAAACCGGAGCACCCAGAGTAAACCCACGCAGACACAGGGAGAATGTGCAAACTCCACACAGACAGTCACACAAGGCGGGAATCGAACCCAGATGCCTGGTGCTGTGAGGCAGCAGTGCTAACCACTGAACCACCATTGATGTAAGAGAAAATAAAATGCTTTTGTTTGAATTCTGTAAGAATTCTGTACGTGAGGGGGTTTCTGGCCAGAGTACACGGTACTGATTTCAAATCAGCAAAAGGACATTATGAGAAAACCATGCAGCTGACAAACTCTGAGTTTTGTGCTTTAATTACAAAGCTCCCGGCGTCCCTAGCTGTCAGTGGAAATGATTTGACAAGACTTGGTGAGTCTAAATCGCATGTAAAAGAAAAATCTGCAAGGTTATGCTGAAAATCCTTTGAAGCAACCGTGAAAAAGTGACAAGAGGCCAATAGGGAGAGAGAGAAAGAGAGAGAGAGTGGGAAGATTGAGGTGCATTTTCTTCAAGAATTCATACACATTCATCTGCTGTGGATTCACTGGTGGAATTACCTTCACTGCAGTTTCATTTTAAGGGGTGCTATCCCTACAACATCCCCAACCCCATCCCACCTGGTGAAAGTTAGGGGTGCCCTGTCTCTACTAGGGTGGTATTGTCTGCAAGTATTTCATAGCTATTCAGCTGTTCACTAAACCTCAATACCATTGCTTTAAGAGTGATGTCCACTTAAGAAGAGTAACACACAGATGAGCCAGGTTCCTGGGTGGTAGCGCATGCCCTAAGGCCAGAGTCACTCTGCAGTGTACCAAACACCAGTGTACAACTCAAGTTCACTCTTGTCATGTCTAAATTGGTTCAGGCAGGATTAATCCCATCATATTTTAATCCACATTTCGTATTCATGTTCTATATAGATACCCTAACAGTATTACTACACAACAGGTTTGAAGTCCCACCTCAAATCAAACGTGTGTGTGTGCATGCGCACGTGTGAGTGTGTGTGAGAGGGAGCATGTGAGTACGTGTTTGTGAGTGAGAGTGTATGTGGGAGAGTGTGTGGGTGCGCGCGCGTGCGTGTTAGTGTGTTTGACTGCATGTGTGTGTCAGTGTGAGTGTGTCTATCAGAGCTTGTACTTCAAACCTATTGCATAGTAACATTCATACGGTATCAATATACAACACAAATGTGAGATAGAGTCATAGAAATGTACAGCATGGAAACAGACCCTTCAGTCCAACTCATCCATGCCGACCTACTGTTCTAAATTAATCTAATCCCATTTGCCAGCACTTGGCTCAAATCCCTCCCTTCCTATTCATAAACCCATATTGATGCCTCTTAAATGTTGCAATTTACAGCCTCCACCACTTCCTCTGGCAGCTCATTCCATATACACACACCACCCTCTGTGTGAAAAAGTTGCTCCTTAGGTCTCTTTTATATCTTTCCCTTCTCAGCCTAAACCTCTGCCCTCCAGTTCTGGACTCCCCAGCCAGGGAAAAGATCTTGTCTATTTACCTTATCTGTGCCCCTCATGATTTTATAAACCTGCATAGGGTCACCCCTCAGCCTCTAACACACTAGGGAAAACAGTCCTAGCCTATTCAGACTCTCCCCATAGCTTAAACCCTCCAACCCTGGCAACATCTTTGTAAATCTTTTGTGAACCCTTTCAGGTTTCACAACATCCTGCCTACAGGAGGGAGATGAGAATTGCACACATTATTACAAAGTGGGATTACCAATGTCCTGTACAGCTGCAACATGACCTCCCAAATCCTTTACTCAATGCTCTGATCAATAAAGACAAGTGGATCAAACATCTCCTTCACTATCCTATTTACCTGAGATTCCACTTTCAAGAAACTATGAACCTATGATTTGGATTGAAATCTGACGGGTTTAATTCTGCCTGAACCAATATAGATATTACAGAGTGAAGCTGGGAATTTGTGTTGCAGACGTTTCGTCCCCTGTCTAGGTGACATCCTCAGTGCTTGGGAGCCTCCTGTGAAGCACTTCTGTGATGTTTCCTCCGGCATTTATAGTGGCCTGTCTCTGCCGCTTCCGGTTGTCAGTTCCAGCTGTCCGCTGTAGTGGTCGGTATATTGGGTCCAGGTCAATGTGCTTATTGATTGAATCTGTGGGTGAGTGCCATGCCTCTAGGAATTCCCTGGCTGTTCTCTGTTTGGCTTGTCCTATAATAGTAGTGTTGTCGACTGGGACTATTATAGTGGCAGAGACAGGCCACTATAAATGGCGGAGGAAAGATCACAGAAGCACTTCACAGGAGGCTCCCAAGCACTGAGGATGTCACCTAGACAGGGGACGAAACGTCAGCAACACAAATTCCCAGCTCGGCGAACAGAACCACAACAACGAGCACCCGAGCTACAAATCTTCGCACAAACTTTGAATTACAGAGTGAACCCGGGTGTGTGCCTTGTGTGTATTTGCGGGGGTTGTAGAGGATGTTGGGTTAGCCAGACTGGGGGATGGGTGATCCAGTAGAGAGGTAAGACCTGAAGGGTCTCCCTATGGGAATTGTCCAAACTCCACTCCTGCCACCAGTCCCACAATACAATCTACCTGGATAGGTGCTTGGCATTGTCACGCCCAATGATGGTTACCCCACTGGCAGCAAGGGGGTCTTGGGCAGCTGCGCCAACAACAACTTGCTCGTTGCTGGAAAAATTGCAAAGGGGCCAGGATGATCTGGTATGGGATGGGCACACACAGAGAGCATGTCAACTTAAAGGTTCGCCTGCCATTCAGGATGTTTACCACATAGACGGTGTACAACCGAGTTATATCTTTAAGAGTGGTGTAAATGTACTCTCCAGGAACACTCATTAAACGTGGTTTGAAATCCACAAAGGGAATCTCACTGGAAGAGTTTGCTTGATGTTTTATTGACATCATTGCAACATATTCACAGACAACACAAACTTGGTGTGTTGGTTAATACTGAGGATAGCCTCAGGTAACAAGAGGAGATAGGTGGGCTGGTTGGATGGACTGATCAGTGGCAAATAGAAATCACTCCGGATAAATGTGAGGTGATGTCATTAGAAACCATTCATGTGTCTCTCAAGATATGCCTTAAACGATGCTAACGAGCATGATTCCACCACCTCCCCCCCACTCTCCCCCCCCCACCCCACCCCCACCCCCCCCCGGCGGTGTGTTCCACGAGCCACAGGCCTCTGTGTAAAAAATGTTCCCCACAGTTTCCTTCTAAACTTTCCCTCTCTCACCTTGAACCTGTGCCCTGTTGGAGTGACTTTTCCACCCTGGGAAATAGCCTCTGACAACTATCCAATCTATGCCTCAATTTGTAACCTCTATCAGGTCACTCTCTTTGAGGTCATCCCTCAGCCTCCGTCTTTCCAATGAAAACAACCTGAGTTTATCCAACCCCTCCTCATAACTAAAGCCCTCCAGACCAGGCAGCATCCTGGTAAAACTTCTCTGCACTCTCTCCAAAGCATCCACAAACTTCTGGTAGAATGGCAACCAGAGCTGCACACAATGTTCCAAATGTGACCTAATTAAAGTCTGATACAGCTGTAATATAACTTATCAACTCTAAACTCCAGCCAATGAAGGCAAGTGTGTGCTGTATGCCTTCTTGACCAGCTTATCCACCTGTGTTGTCACTTTCAGGAATTGGTGGACCTGTATGGCCACATCCCTCTGTATGTTTTTTTTAAATTCATTCACAGGACATGTAAATAACTGGCTGGGCCAGCATTTATTGCCCATCCCTAATTGCCCAGTTGGCAGTTAAGAGTCAACTACATTGCTGTGTGCCTTGACTCACATGTACGCCAGACTAGGTAGCAATGGTAGATTTCCTAATGGACGTTAATGAACCAGATGGGTTTTTCCTGGCAAACAGCAGAAGGCCTTTTGACCGAAATGTCAATTTTTCCTGCTCCTCGGATGCTGCCTGGCCTGCTGTGCTTTTCCAACACCACTCTAATCTAGACTCTGATTTCCAGCATCTGCAGTCCTCACTTTTGCCTAGCAATGGTTTCATGGTCACCATAAGACTCTCAATTCCAGATTGTTTTTATTGAATTAAAATTCCCATGTGGGATTTGAACCCAGATCCCCAGAACATTAACTGGGTCTCTGGATTAATAGTCCAGCATTACTACTAGGCCATAGGTTCCCCAAAACCAAAAGCGTTTTTGCATCCTAAAAGATGTGGCTTGTGTATATCTAGCACTTTTCAGCCAATAAAATATCCTAAAATATCCAAACAAAATTTGACCCTCAGCACCGAAGGAGATATTAGAATACCTTAACCAAAGAAGGAGCATCTTCAAGGAGTCAAGAGGTCAAGAAGCTGAGAGAATTTGGGGATGGAGATAGATAAGACTTCCAGAGGTTAGGGACCAGGCAGCTGAAGGTAAAGCCACCAACTGTAGAACAATGGAACCCGGCACGGTGAAGAAGCCAGAGATCGATTTTTCAAATGAGCCGTGATTCCCAACTGCAGAAGCTGAAAACAAGGTTTTCCTTGTCACTGCAGTACATTCTGAAATTCCAGTCTCAATTTGGCAATAAGGATGGCTGCTATTTTCCACCATGCCACCCCGTTGGCATATGGTTTTTGTTAAATCCTCAGAATGATCTGAGCTGCCCCCAGCTCATAAATCAGAATCGAGATGCTCGACAGTAATTGCTCTGAAATATGCAGAGTTCTAAGATGATGTGAAGGTATCCAGCTGTGTTTGTTCTGGTTGTTGGGCTATATAAACTTGATGAGTGGTTAAAGAGTGACTTGTTAAGCTTTTTTTTAAAGCCTGTGCAATCTTCAAAAGCCCTCTAAAATAAACCTTACCACAGTCTTCTGAAGATTTCAGCAACCAATCCGGCTCAAAAAACTTGAATCAGCATCCTCAAAGTACTTAAAAGTATACTACCCTGTCCTCTTTATTGATCCTTACTGTACTCTGTGTTGTTCTGAATTTTTTTTCCTTGCTTTTCCCCTGAGCTGCAATCCCAGAATGACAAACCCCACACCCCTGAAACCCTCACTGGGTTATGGAGTCAAAATGCTTCATAAATCTCCTCTTTCGAATCCATTCCTTCCAAAGACTACACCTCCTCAACTCCAGCCTCTGACAATCTCCTGCTCATGTAAACCACTTAACCAGATGTTCTGATTCCCTGATTAGCATAATAGTGACAGTCAGGAAGTTCAACTCAATATTTAGCAAGGACTTGAGGTACTTCTGAAAACAAAAAACTGCTGGAGATCACAGCAGGACAGGCAGCATCCATGGAGAGGGAGCTCGCTATTGTTTCGAATCTAGATGACTCTTCAACAGAGCTCGAGCTGCTTCTCTGTTCACAGCTAATGGACTCTCACCGGACCCTCTTCCTCTTTCAGCGTTATCATCCTTTCCCTGAACTTTCTCTCACTTTCCCCTTCCTTCCCACTTTATTGTTATGATTTAAAGTTTGTTTCTTGAAGGCTGTAACACTGGAAAGCCTGTTGCCCCATTTCAGGCAACTCTTCCTCAATAAATTTACAGGCTTTTGAACTCCAAGCTCATTGCCACCTTGGAGTAAACAAGGTTTGTTTACTCTGTGTAACAAATCAAATTGGATATTTTGAGTGGGGAACTGAAGCAGTAAATATGGGAATACCAATGGGTCACAATTATATGGACGATGGGATAACGGGGAACCAGTAGATGGATTCCAAAAGTTATTGGTATTAAACAGAAGGCTCACGAGATTAATTCAAGAGATGAAGGGCTTGTTTTACAAAGAGAAATTGAACAGTTTAGGCCTTTCCTCGCTCGAGTTTAGAAAAATGAGAGGAGATCTAATTGAGGTCTAAAAGTGATTGACAAAGTAGACATAGAGAGGATGTTTCCTCATGTGAGGCAATCTAGAGCAAGAGGTCACGGCTTTAGGATAAGGCTGGGGAGAGGCAGATTTAAAACAGTGATGAGGGAGAATTACTTCTCTCAAAGAGTCATGAATCTGTGGAATTAATTTTCAGCCTCAACCTGTCAACTTTGACTGTACCTTAGCAACTCAACATGGTAATGCCCAACATTCTGGACCATGACTTTTTATCTTTAATAAAGGCTTATGGTGAAGGCCCTCGTTTGCACTTGGGTTTTTTTTTCAATAAAAGTTATATCTCCCGGCCACCTCTGTGACTGGTTGGGAAGCTAAGTGGAGCAAGGAGCACACCAATTGGTCTAAGTCCTCGCGCACCAAATCTGAAACTAATCCAAAGGCTCAAAAGCCCACCTGTGGGTAAATGTAACACCCAACTTGACTGGTCCACTCCATGGTCTCAGGGTTTGATAAACACACCCATCTCCACTTCTCTATTCCTTCCCTCACCAAAGCAGTAACTAAGTTAAATACACTGCTGCGATGGATAGAGAGGTGGGGTTTTTGCAGCAGTATCCCCACCTCTGGAATAGAAGTCCCAAGTTCAACTTGCCCCAGATGTCTCACTATCTGCCTGAGTGGATTGATTAAATATATCTATACTTGGGAAAGGTGATACTCCATTTTCCAAAGAGGAAGAAGAGAGGTTAACGTTCAGACAGAGATGTTTGGTTAAAAAAAAAGGAGCTTGCATTGAAACACTGCAGTCATTTTTGTGTTCCAGATAATTCCAGGCCCCCTGCATTCATGCCTGACATTTTAAAGTGGGATTGGAATAAAATAATACTGAGCCTCCACTGATAATGTGCAAGCTTAATGAGCCCAAGAGATCACTTCATATCAGCTAGAAAAACAAATCCAAAAACACAAGGGAAATATCCAGGAGGAATCAAGCCTCATTTCATAAGTTCTGCCTCAGTTAATGCAGTTTGTTCAGCTCCAGTGTTGCTTTACAAAATAGCAGATTAAAGAGATTGGGAGGGGGTGTCAGGGGGATTTTGTGCTGGATAATGAATTGAAGTCTTCATTGGATTACACCTGGGTGGAACAGGGAGTCACTGCAAAAGCCTTTGGAATTAATCACCTGCACAACACTGGCAGGGCTTGCTTGGTACTTTAGCTTCATGTGGTGGAACCAAATGACATTGCCTCAGAATCTGTCCCTTCAATACAGGCACCCCCACTGAGTTCCCTGATTAAACTAGTGTGTTACTGAACACACGAACCAGCAGTGGCTGATCATGCACACTGGCCCTCCGATGCATGGATACACAGTCATAAATTCAGTAATGCACTTCAGCACACATATACCCATACCTCAGAAGTCACACAACACCAGGTTATAGTCCAACAGGTTTATTTGAAATCACAAGCTTTCGGAGCGCTGCTCCTTTCGTCTGGTTCAAATAAACCTGTTGGAATATAACCTGATGTCGTGTGAGTTCTGACTTTGTTCACCCGCTCCAACACCCGCTCCAACACCTTACAGACACAGAGATGGGCTCCAACACCCGCTCCAACACCCGCTCCAACACCTTACAGACACAGAGATGGGCTCAAGTGCGTATACTTCAATGCAAGGAGTATCAGAAATAAGGTGGGTGAACTTAAGGCATGGATCGGTACCTGGGACTACGATGTTGTAGCCATCACGGAAACATGGATAGATGAGGGACAGGAATGGCTGTTGGAGGTTCCTGGGTACAGATGTTTCAGTAAGATTAGGGAGGGTGGTAAAAAAGGAGGGGGGGTGGCATTGCTAATTAGAAATGGTATAACGGCTGCAGAAAGGAAGTTTGAGGGGGATCTGCCTCTGGAGGTAGTATGGGCTGAAGTCAGAAATAGGAAAGGTGCAGTCACCTTGTTGGGTGTTTATTATAGGCCCCCCAATAGCAGCAGAGATGTGGAGAAACAGATTGGGAAACAGATTTTGGAAAGGTGCAGAAGCCACAGGGTCGTAGTCATGGGCGACTTCAACTTCCCAAATATTGATTGGAAGCTCTTTAGATCAAGTAGATTGGATGGGGCGGTGTTTGTGCAGTGTGTCCAGGAAGCTTTTCTAACGCAGTATGTAGATTGTCCAACCAGAGGGGAGGCCATATTGGATTTGGTACTCGGTAACGAACCGGGACAAGTGGTGGGCTTGTTAGTGGGTGAACATTTTGGTGATGGCGACCACAATTCTGTGACTTTCACCTTGGTTATGGAGAGAGATAGGTGCGCACAACAAGGAAGTTTCTACAATTGGGGGAAGGGAAATTACGATGCTGTAAGACAGGATTTGAGGAGCATACGTTGGGAGCATAGGCTGTCAGGGAAGGATGTGGTGGAAATGTGGGACTTTTTCAAGGAGCAGATACGACGTGTCCTTGATATGTATGTACCGATCAGGCAGGAAAGAAATGGTCGTGTGAGGGAGCCTTGGTTGACGAGGGAGGTTGAATGTCTAGTAAAGAGGAAGAAGGAGGCTTACATAAGGTTGAGGAAACAAGGTTCAGACAGAGCAGTGGAGGGATACAGGATAGCCAGAAGGGACCTGAAGAAAGGGATTAGGAGAGCTAAGAGAGGGCATGAAAAATCCCTGGCGGATAGGATCAAGGATAACCCCAAGGCATTCTATGCGTATGTGAGAAACCTGAGAATGACGAGAACGAGGGTAGGTCCGATCAAGGACAGTGGTGGGAGACTGTGTATTGAGTCGGAAGAGATAGGAGAGGTCTTGAACAAGTACTTCTCTTCAGTATTTACGAACGAGAGGGACTGTATTGTTGAAGAGGAGAGTGTGAAACGGACTGATAAGCTAGAAGAGATATCTGTTAGGAAGGAAGATGTGTTGGACATTTTGAACAACTTGAGGATAGACAAGTCCCCCGGGCCTGACGGGATATATCCTAGGATTATGTGGGAAGCAAGAGAGGAAATTGCAGTACCGTTGGCAATGATCTTCTCGTCTTCACTGGCAACGGGGGTGGTACCAGGGGACTGGAGAGTAGCGAATGTTGTGCCCCTGTTCAAAAAAGGGAATAGGGATAACCCCGGGAATTACAGGCCAGTTAGTCTTACTTCTGTGGTAGGCAAAGTAATGGAAAGGGTACTGAGGGATAGGATTTACGAGTATCTGGAACGGCACTGCTTGATTAGGGACAGCCAGCACGGATTTGTGAAGGGTAGGTCTTGCCTTACAAGTCTTATTGAATTCTTCGAGGAGGTGACCAAGCATGTGGATGAGGGTAGAGCAGTGGATGTAGTGTACATGGATTTTAGTAAGGCATTTGATAAGGTTCCCCATGGTAGGCTTATGCGGAAAGTCAGGAGGCATGGGATAGAGGGAAATTTGGCCAATTGGATAGAAAACTGGCTAACCGGTCGAAGTCAGAGAGTGGTAGTAGATGGTAAATATTCAGCATGGAGTCCAGTTACAAGTGGAGTTCCGCAGGGATCAGTTCTGGGTCCTCTGCTGTTTGTAATTTTTATTAATGACTTAGATGAGGGAGTCGAAGGGTGGGTCAGTAAATTTGCAGATGATACAAAGATAGGTGGAGTTGTGGACAGTGAGGAGGGCTGTTGTCGGCTGCAGAGGGACTTAGATATGATGCAGAGCTGGGCTGAGGAGTGGCAGATGGAGTTCAACCCTGCCAAGTGTGAAGTTGTCCATTTTGGAAGAACAAATAAGAATGCGGAATACAGGGTTAATGGTAGGGTTCTTGGTCAGGTGGAGGAACAGAGGGATCTTGGGGTCTATGTACATAGATCTTTGAAGGTTGCCACTCAGGTGGATAGAGTTTGTAAGAAGGCCTATGGAGTATTATCGTTCATTAGCAGAGGGATTGAATTCAAGAGTCGTGAGGTGATGTTGCAGCTGTACAGGACTTTGGTTAGGCCACATTTGGAGTACTGTGTGCAGTTCTGGTCGCCTCACTTTAGGAAAGATGTGGAAGCTTTGGAGAGGGTGCAGAGAAGATTTACCAGGATGTTGCCTGGAATGGAGAGTAGGTCGTACGAGGATAGGTTGAGAGTTCTTGGCCTTTTCTCGTTGGAACGGCGAAGGATGAGGGGTGACTTGATAGAGGTTTATAAGATGATCAGAGGAATAGATAGAGTAGACAGTCAGAAACTTTTTCCCCGGGTACAACAGAGTGTTACAAGGGGACATAAATTTAAGGTGAAGGGTGGAAGGTATAGGGGAGATGTCAGGGGTGGGTTCTTCACCCAGAGAGTGGTGGGGGCATGGAATGCGCTGCCCGTGGGAGTGGTAGAGTCAGATTCATTGGCGACCTTTAAGCGGCATTTGGATAGGTACATGGATGGGTGCTTAATCTAGGATAGAAGTTCGGCACAACATCGTGGGCCGAAGGGCCTGTTCTGTGCTGTATTGTTCTATATCATATCCACACCTGACACAGACTCTAACAGATGGAGGTACTTGGACATACCTGCAAGATACAATGCAGCAATTCACCTATTGACAATGCTCCATCAACTCATGACCTTTATCACCCAGCAGATCAAACAGGTGCCAGCATTTGCCAATTCTCCTGCACTCTATGCTGACATAGGATTCCATCATCTTTCCTTCATTGTCACTGGGTCAAAGTCTGAGAACTCTCTCCCTAGCACTACTGTGGGACGATTTGAAACCCTATACACAGAGCTTTGCCCTGGATCTCTGGACTTGTAATTCAATCAGTGTTACTGCTTTATTACTGTCTCTCCAAATCCAAAAATAAACTGCACTGTAGGTGTACCCATGCCCTATGGACAGCAGTAGTTTCAGAAGACAGCTCTCCACTGCTTTTGCAAGGGCAATTTGATGTGAGCAATAAACACGAGCTTTGCCAGCAGCACCCGAACCCTATGAAAGCGTGAAAGTGAGTATCATTCACACGGCCAATATTTATTGCTCGTTCTGAATTCCCCTCAAGAAGGTAGTGGTGTGCCAATTCTTTTGAGCTGTTGACACATTTGAATGGTTTTCAGAGGGCAGATAAATTCAACCACGTTCCTGTGGGTCTGGAGCCACAAGTAGGCCAGACCTGGTCAGGAAGGCAGATTTCCTTCCCTGAACAGCATTGGTGAACCAGACTGGTGTACTTTCATAACAATGAACTGCAGCTTTACAGCACTATCATGAAATGAGCTTTCAATTCCAGAGTGAATTCTAAATGTTATTGTGGTGTCTAATGAGTTACCCATATCTAAAGAGTTACCATCTGGGTTTGCTATATTACTGATACAGTGAGATTATCGCTGACCACTGTCTCCCCTCCCAGAGACAGCACACAAACTCAAAGAGATGGATAGAGAGACAAATGTACCATCTCACACACACTGGCAAAGCACAAACTCACACAAATGTACAGAATGTTGCTTCAGACCTTTAGGATCCTGGAGCAACCATGCGATGATGTCACAGAGCTGCACATCACTGAGTGTAAACAGCACAATGTGGGTGGATTTAAAGCATTTTAAATGTGTCAGAGTCATTGAAGCACATGGACGTGAAGAGGAAAGAGACAGTTCAGTCCTTAACCAATGTAATTACAAGTCAGAGCCAGGTTGATTGCAGCTATGGCAATATTGAGCATTGTGAAGTGTTGATGGAGTGGTATTGTCACAGAAGGTTAGTAATCTGAAACCTTAGCTTAAAGTTCTGAGTTGGATAGCAGATACTAAAATCTGAATTCAGTAAACACCTGGAAGCTGAAACTGGAAACTATATAGCAATTGTCATCAATACTCATCTGAAGAACTTTAGGGAAGGAAATCTGGCCGAAACATCACTCCAGACCCACGGCAATGTGATGGACTCGTCACTGTGTTCAAGACCCATTAGAGATGGGCTATAAATGTTGGCCCAGTCAATAACACCCACATCCAATGAAAGAATTTAAAGCAATTTGCATTAGTGTACAATAAAGTGCGATACTTTAAAGTCTAAACCTAAACAATGTGCTTGACCTTGCCTTCTCCTCAACCAGTTTGTAAAGGCACCAAATATATGGTTACACACACATACACATACACACTCACGCACTCACATACACACTCACACACACACATACACACACACACTCGCACACACACACACTCACACTCACACATACACACGCACACACACACACACACAGCCTCACACATAGACACGCACACACACAGACAGACTCACAAATGGACACACACACACAGACGCACATGTACTCATACACATACACACCCATACTTACACATAGACACGCACACACACACAGACTCACACATGGACACACACACAGACACATACGTACTCATATACATACACACACAGACTCACACATACACACAGACAGACTCACACATGGACACACACACAGACACATACGTACTCCTATACATACATACACAGACTCACACATACAAACACACACACACAGACCCACACACACAGACTCACATTTGGACACACACACACATATACATACACACACATATATACACACAGACACATTCAGACACACACACACATCTGGATTGCTCTAAACAAACTGATGTGGAAATTATAGGCTTTGTCCTCAGAAAATTACAAAAATTAGAGTCCATTTTGAAAGTCATGAAATCAAATAAAAACAATTACAGCATGATTTGCTTCATAAACTCTGGACAAAGCAAGGCTATCAGTTAGCCGTGTGGATGAATTCATTTTCCCCATAAAGAGGGGGAGCTGCAGTGTCAGGTGGCAAAAGAGCACATGTGGCAGATCGAGCTGTTATCCATCAGCTTTTAACACAGCAATCAATAGTTTGAATGTGTTCCGGCATATCCAGGGTGGTGCTAAAGAGAAGCAGAAATCAGACAACAGCAGCTCAGTTTCACATCACATCTTCCTTGTGGAAATTGTCAGGATCATGAATGAAATGGAGACATTGGAGAGTCGGGTATTTGGGACGTCAAACCCACAAGGTTTGGCACCAGACCTTCTGGAATCGAAGACTGACCAGGCACAGACTGAAGAAGATTGGCAAAAGGACCTGGGGTGAGATGTGAAAATGTTATTCCCGATTAGTGGTGCTGGAAGAGCACAGCAGTTCAGGCAGCATCCGAGGAGCAGTGAAATCGATGTTTCGGGCAAAAGCCCTACATCAGGAATAAAGGCAGTGAGCCTGAAGCGTGGAGAGATAAGCTCGAGGAGGGTGGGGGTGGGGAGAAAGTAGCATAGAGTACAAGAGTTCCAAGCTTACTTTCACATACAGGACTCTGCCCACCTTCCGAGGACCCCTTCGCCAACCTCCAACACACTGCATCCACCTGGATATTCCGCGCTGGCCTATTACCTGCCCTCGACCACTTCATTTCCAACTGCCGCCGGGACATTAACCGCCTCAACCTGTCGACCCCCCTCCCCCACTCCAACCTCTCACCCTCACAACGCGCAGCCCTCCAATCCCTCTGCTCCAATCCCAACCTCACCATCAAGCCAGCGGATAAAGGGGGCGCAGTGGTAGTCTGGCGCACTGACCTCTACACCGCTGAAGCCAAACGCCAACTCGAGGACACCTCTTCCTACTGCCCCCTCGACCATGACCCCACCCCCCATCACTAAACCATCATCTCCCAGACCATACAGAACCTCATCACCTCAGGAGATCTCCCACCCACAGCTTCCAACCTCATAGTCCGGGAACCCCGCACTGCCCGGTTCTACCTCCTTCCCAACATCCACAAGCCTGACCACCCTGGCCGACCCATTGTCTCAGTATGCTCCTGCCCCACTGAACTCATCTCTACCTACCTCGACACTGTCCTATCCCCCCTAGTCCAGGAACTCCCCACATACGTTCGAGACACCACCCACGCCCTCCACCTCCTCTAAGACTTCCGTTTCCCCAGCCCCCAATGCCTCATCTTCACCATGGATATCCAATCCCTCTACACCTCCATCCGCCATGACCAGGGCCTCCAAGCCCTCCGTTTTTTCCTCTCCAGACGTCCCCAACAGTACCCTTCCACTGACACTCTCATTCGTTTGGCCGAACTGGTCCTCACCCTCAACAATTTCTCCTTTGAATCCTCCCACTTCCTCCAGACCAAAGGGGTAGCCATGGGCAAACGTAATGGCTCCAGCTATGCCTGTCTCTTTGTTGGCTACATAGAGCAGCTGATCTTCCGTAATTACACCGGCACCACTCCCCACCTCTTCCTCCGCTACATTGATGACTGCATTGGCGCCACTTCGTGCTTCCGCGAGGAGGTTGAGCAAATCATTAACTTCACCAACACATTCCACCCTGACCTTAAATTTACCTGGACCATCTCTGACACCTCCCTCCCCTTCCTGGACCTCTCCATCTCCATTAATGACGACCGACTTGACACTAACATTTTTTACAAACCCACTGACTCCCACAGCTACCTGGATTACACCTCTTCCCAGCCTACCTCCTGCAAAAGTGCCATCCCGTATTCCCAATTCCTCCACCTCCGCCGTATCTGCTCCCAAGAGGACCAGTTCCACCACAGAACACACCAGATGGCCTCCTTCTTTAGAGACCACAATTTCTCTTCCCATGTGGTTAAAGATGCCCTCCAACGCATCTCGTCTACATCCCGCACCTCCGCCCTCAGACCCCACCCCTCCAACCGTAACAAGGACAGAACGCCCCTGGTGCTCACCTTCCACCCTACCAACCTTCGCATAAACCAAATCATCTGCCGACATTTCCGCCACCTCCAAACAGCCCCCACTACCAGGGATATATTTCCCTCCCCACCCCTTTCCGCCTTCTGCAAAGACCGTTCCCTCCGTGACTACCTGGTCGGGTCCACGCCCCCCCTACAACACACCCTCCCATCCTGGCACCTTCCCCTGCCACCGCAGGAACTATAAAACCTGCGCCCACACCTCCTTCCTCACCTCCATCCAAGGCCCTAAAGGAGCCTTCCACATCCATCAAAGTTTTACTTGCACATCCACTAATATCATTTATTGTATCCATTGCTCCCGATGCGGTCTCCTCTACATTGGGGAGACTGGGCGCCTCCTAGCAGAGCGCTTTAGGGAACATCTCCAGGACACTCGCACAAATCAACCACACTGCCCCGTGGCCCAACATTTCAACTCCCCCTCCCAATCTGCCGAGGATATGGAGGTCCTGGGCCTCCTTCACCGCCGCTCCCTCACCACCAGACGCCTGGAGGAAGAACGCCTCATCTTCCGCCTTGGAACACTTCAACCCCAGGGCATCAATGTGGACTTCAACAGTTTCCTCATTTCCCCTTCCCCCACCTCACCCTAGTTCTAAACTTCCAGCTCAGTAACTGTCCCCATGACTTGTCCGGACTTGTCCTACCTGCTTATCTCCTTATCCACCCATCCACTCCACCCTCTCCTCCCTGACCTATCACCTTCATCTCCTCCCCCACTCACCCATTGTACTTTATGCTACTCTCTCCCCACCCCCACCCTCCTCTAGCTTATCTCTCCACGCTTCAGGCTCACTGCCTTTATTCCTGATGAAGGGCTTTTGCCCGAAACATCGATTTCGCTGCTCATTGGATGCTGTCTGAACTGCTGTGCTCTTCCAGCACCACTAATCTAGAATCTGGTTTCCAGCATCTGCAGTCATTGTTTTTACCTTGTGAAAATGTTATGTCAGGCAGTGAGCTGTTGTGATCTTGAACGTGCTGCCTGAAAGGGTGATGGAAGCAGGATCAATCAGAACTTTGTAAAAGGAAAAAAGGAATTAAATATATGGCTGAAATGTCAAAAATCATACAGGGTTTTGGAAAAGGGCACAGAGAATGGACTTAATTCAGAGAATCGTTCAAAGAGTTAAATAAGCAATTTGGTTAGAATATTTCCTCTGCTCTTAAAAGAGAAACAAAGTTATTCAGCCTCTCAAGACTGCTCCACCATTAAACCACAGCTGGTTGATCACCTACCTCAAAGCATTTTCCAATCTTTCCCTTCATTAATATCTAAAAATCTACTGCTCTCTCTCCTGAAAGTACTCAGTGAATGATATAGGATCGCAAAGATTATCAACTGTGTGGGAACAATTTTTCCTCATTTCACATCGACACACCCTGACACTTATTTTGACTCTGCCCCTCATGTTTAGACCCTGTGGATGGGGGCGTTCCAGCATCGTGTGCCTCGGTATCAGACAGAGTCAGGTACAGAACAGAATATCACACGCACTCTCAAACACAGACAGCATGGGGTCAGATAAAGAGTAAAGCTTCCTCTACACTGTCTCATCAAATATTTTCAGGAGAGGGACAGCAAGGGATTTGATACAAAGCAAAGCTCCCTTGACTCTTTTGAACTGCAAGCTAAGGCGTCTCCATGCTGTCCCCATCAAAAACTCTGAGGACAGGGTTGAATACAAAGTGAAGCTTCCTCTACATTGTCTCCATCAAACACTTCCAGGATAGGTGCAGCATTATGTTAGATACAGAGTAAAGCTCCCTCCACACTGTCCCCATCAAATACTCCCAGGACAGGGAGAGTACAGGATCAGATTAAGATCAAGCCATATCCACTGACTGCTGTCTCAGTAACTAACATACATGTGCTGCACTACATGCAGAATGGGTTGCTACAAATTGAAAGCTTTGTACTGATATGAAAAGAAACTGGGTTGAAAGCTGTGAGTGAAACCTCACTGCAAAAACTTTGGAAACTGCAAAATATTGAAAGTAAAATCACTCCCATTTCATCAGCCTGGCCTGAATTCCGAATCAGGTCCCGGAGATTAAAGAACATCGCAAAGAAACAGCGACAGGCAGTCCCCAAGAGATCTGAATTGCTATTTAGTTCTTGTGCAAATAGGTCCACGTTACATCTGTATGCATTCTCTAAAACAGATGCTTCTGCATAAATAGCTAATTCCACTGATTAAATCTTTGTTCTATTTATCATGAATCCTCCCTCTGCCTTAATGCTGGGGTCCTGAAGGACCACACACAATTCTGAAACCAAGAGGACAGGGAGTCACAGGGAAAGACTGACCCCTCTCTGTTCCTTGCTCTGTATCTTTCTCCTTTGATTCAGGAACAAAATGATATTGTAATGACCAAACAGTGTCAGGTACTGTGGCCCAATAATATCAACATGCTTCGCTATTAAACAAGAACAAGCAAAGAAATTCAGCTCAAAAGTCTTAACGACCAGAGGTGGTTGAAGTCCCTGATTATGTGTGTATTTCCTCGGATTGTTACAGCGTTTGGAGTTCGAATTTACAGGTTGCTTGATCTGTAATATCTCAATCGTATTTTCGTTAATGGTACTGGGAGAGTGCTGTATCAATAGAGATGCTGTCTTTCAGAGGAGACACCAAAACTGGACTCTCTGTCTATGCAGCTGAATGTAAAAGGTTCAGCAGGTACTTTCTGAAGAAAGACAGGGCAAGTACCCTTGGAATCTTGCTACAATATTGATCCCTAAAGCAATATTATTAATTCTGAATCTTTGCCTCACTGTTGGATCATACAGTCCACGATATGTTGCCATTTTTGTGAAAAAAACATTCTGTCATGGAACATGGGTGTTTCTGGCTCGGCCCAACATTTATCACCCGTCCCTAGTTGCCCCTTGAGAACGTGGTGGTGAGCTGCCTTCTTGAACCACTGCAGTCCACGTAGGTCCACAATACCCTTAAGGAGGAAATTCCATGATTTTGATCCAGCGACAATGAAGGAACAGTGATATATTTCCAAGTTGGGATGGTGAGTCACTTGGTGGGCAACTTGCAGGGTGTGATGTTCCCAGGTATCTGCTGCCCTTGGCCTTTGAGATGGAGGTGGTCATGGGTTTACTTACCTAACAGACACTATGTCATTAGTACTAATTTGTTAGAAAGCACTCTCCTGCAAGCTGAAATCATGGAAAACATTAATGAAACATTAAAGGGGTAACTGTCCTGGGAAAAAATATGGGCAATTTGGTCCCGACTGGGTCACGGCTGAGGGAGTGGTCAGTGGTGATGGGGGTTTAGGAGGTCACCCATGGTGTGAGTCGGGATGGCGATGATGGATGGCCAGGTGAACACACTGGGGTTTGATGATTCAGAAGGTGCTCTCTGAAAGGGTGATGGAAGAGACCCATTACCAAACTTTCAAAAGGGACATAAACAAGCTGTTGAAAGATAAGGCCATAAGACCATAAGACAATAAGACATAGGAGTGAAAGTAAGACCATTCGGCCCATCGAATCCACTCCGCCATTCAATCATGGCTGATGGGCACTTCAACTCCCCTTACCCGCATTCTCCCCGTAGCCCTTAATTCCCTGAGACAACAAGAATCTATCAATCTCTGCCTTGAAGACATTTAGCGTCCCAGCCTCCACTGCACTCTGCGGCAATGAATTCCACAGGCCCACCACTCTCTGGCTGAAGAAATGTCACCACATTTCTGTTCTGAATTTACCCCCTCTAATTCTAAGGCTGTGTCCACGGGTCCTAGTCTCCTCACCTAACGGAAACAATTTCCTAGCATCCATCCTTTCCAAGCCATGTACTTTCCAAGCCATAACCACCTGATGTACTCTGATGGTTGAGGTGGAGATGAGGTGGAATTAACCGGAATAGCTCTTTCAAAGAAGCAACATAGGTAGGACGGGATGAATGGCCTTGTTTTAAGAGGTATTGTTCAGTGATTGTACAATTTGAAGGACAATTCACAGCCTATTGTTGCCCAAGTCTGCCTGACAAACAACTTACAAATACTGCTCAACTGACACAACTTCAATCAGATTCCGAGGTCACCCTGTTTGCAATAATTTGGGAGTATAGTAGCACCACAGCTGCACTATTGGATTAGGAATCCTCAGGTCCTAGTCGAAAGTGCACTTCATGAGTTCACATCCCATAATGAGAACTGAGTTCAGTTTGGACTCTGAGGAGAAAAGCTGTTACCAGATGGTCAGCAGATTTGGGGGTCTCATCTGTCAGTGCTGTCTCTTCTCAAAAAGGCTCACATCGCAAGTTCAAAAGTGCGGTGCTGGAAAAACACAGCCGGCCAGGCAGCATCCAGGGAGCAGGAGAATCGCTGATTCAGGTATACGTTCTTCATCAGGATGAAGAGCTTATGCTCCATACGTCAACTCTCCTGCTCCTCGGCTGTTGCCTGACCAGCTGTGCTTTTCCAGCACCTCATGTTTTGACTCTGATCTCCAGCATCTACAGTCGTCCCGAGCTCCGAACTAACCACACGCCAATCAGGCGCTGGCGAGGTCTGCTTCTCAAATCAAGGCCTCCCAGTAAGAGATGCCTGACCGATCAGAAATCGGGAGTTTGATTGGGGCTGGGAGGACAGGTCCCCAAATTTCCAGGATCAGGAAGTGTTCCTGAGTATCGCAGGTATATCATGTAGGAGTGGAGCAGTGGGGGGGGGGGGGGGAATAGAATGTAATGTCATGGGGAGCAGCTGGGAAATAACATGATGCAAAGGCGCTGTCTCTCAGCCAGACTTCCCATTTCCTTTGCCTCATCCCACTTTCGGGCCTTGATCTCCCCATGCCCCATAACTCCATATCTGCCCAATTGAGATGACATGTATACTGCATAGTTAGAGCCAAAGCCTGTCCACCACCTTCAGGCCACAAGTCAGGAGTGTGATGGAACATTTCCCATTTGCCCAGATGAGTGCTACACAACAACACTCAAGATGATCGATACCATCCACCATCTTCAACAGTTACTCACTCTACGTCCAGCACACAGCAGTAGCAGTGCATACCAACTAAAAGATGCACTGCACTAACTGACCAAGGGCTCATTCATAAGTGCCTTTCAAACCAATGACTCTTGCCTGTTGTTACCTAGGAGTACAGACAACAGGGAAACCACCAGCTACAAGATTCCCCACCTTCCAGATTTCAGCTATGTTACCATTGGTGCCAAAATCCTGGATCTCACTTTCTTTATCTGTATTGTGTGTGTCCTTACAATTCAAGAAGGCAGCTCACCACAACCTTCTCAAGGACAATTAGAGTTGGGCAATAAATGCTGCCTACATCCCACGAATGAACAGAACAAAACACACAATTCCCACGCTGTGCCAATAGTGAATAATTAAAATTAAAAACTGAAAACACTTTGAGAAGGCTTAGATCACTTCAGTGTATCAATTCAAGTCCTTTGGTTTTTTTTTCTACGTAGAGCGTGGGACATTCAAAACTTTGAAATGGAACTTGTTGAGCAATAGGTCAACACCATTTAAACATTAAGTTTGACTAATTCAGCTGGCAATTCAAACGTTTATCCCTTTGGTGCAAGTGAGCAGAATAAGGGAAATAAACCGTTACTGATTCGGGACAACAAGACACACTTTAAAACCAGAAACGGCAGGAAACCAGCCGCTGTAGCTTTGAAGGTTTCTCCTCGAAATGTCTGTTGAATTCCTCTCCCCCACCAACCCTACCCCCAGCAGTTTCTGTTAAACCCAGCCAAAAGAAAAAGGGAAGCCTTTTATCATGGTCAGTGCTTGGAAAGTGAAGGGATGGATTGAAGAAGTGTCCCATGGCTGTTTCAATGTACCCTCACCACAAGAATCTCCGAATTAAGTCGCTGGTAATCCTTAAATATCTCTTATCGCACCAACCCAGTCTTTCTCTTGTGTCTTTTCTTCTCAATTTGAAAGACACCTAGAATGTTTAATCAGTCCCCAGAATTGTCTTCCTTTCACTTCAGTATTATCCCTCCGGGGGGGAAAGGGATTAGGATTTTTTTTTCATGGTGGGTATAATCTGACAGAGCCTTTATGCATTGATCTGCCTTTCATGGAGCAGCTATCTGGTGGGGGAGATGGGGGGGGTGGGGGGGGCGGAGGTGGTGGGTGCAGGGTGAGGAGAGGGTTAGAAATCTGATCTTTCTTCAACAATATGCTCAGTGTTAAACCTCTTCCCTCAGTGGAATGTCTCAGTGGCTCCCAAAACACCCATCTGTGCTCTGAAAGAGTCACACGGTGCTCGGCCAAATAAGAGTTGTATCAACAGCTGAAAGGACACATCGAGGTCGCATGTGCAGACTCCAGGGTCCCGTGACAAACAACTATATCATTCAGCCGTACAGTTTGATGGAACTCTGCAATTCTCCAAACAGCAAGCAGTGTGTGTGAACTTTCCCCAAGACTTTAATGTGCATTACTGGACTGTACATCTGACAAGGGGATAATGTGAGTTAGGAGCAGGATTAGGCCATTTGGCCCCTCCAGCCTGCTCCATAATTCAATAAGGTCATGGCACATCTGATTGTAACCTCAAATCCACCTTCCTGCATACCCCCAATGACATTTCAGCCCCTTGCCTATCGAGAATCTATCGCTGCCTTATTCAAGGATTCAGAATCCCACTTCCTTTGGAGGTAAGGAGTTGCAAAGACTCCTTTGTTTTATCTCTGTCTTAGATGCGGAAATGTGGCAGAGTGAGTGTCACCATTTCAACAAATGCACCCAGTTATGGCAGTGATAGATGGGTCAGAGCGTCCCCCAGGCAGGTAAAGGGTAGGAAAGGACAAACATACCAAAGTTTTCTGTGTTTGGTCATCATCCTATCCCACAAAGGTATGAGGGCTTGGTGCATTTTGAGATACCCACGTAGACTTAATTGGAATGTTAATAGCTTCCTTTCATGATGAGAAAATTCCTTTTGTTGTTGTAACTGGATTAAAGCTGTCATGAGGAATGTCAAAATTCCACTTTTGCAAAGACCTGTTTTATATTTGTTGCATTTGCTTACAGATAGTTTATGAATAAAGTATATTTTTGAAACAAGAAGAAAAGCATTCTACCTGATAAAGGCAGTGATTACATTGACGTAGAAGATTGAAATGAAAGGCCATCAGCAGAGGATGATGATGATGATGAAGAAATCAAGTGGGAATCTGAAGAATCTTCATTACCCAGAGGGCGCAATGGAACTTGTTCCCACAAGGAGAGATTAAAGGAAATAATGTTGATGCACTTAATGGGAAGCTTGATAAGCACATGAGAGAGGAAGGAATGAAAGAGTCTGTTGATCGGACAGATGAGGAAGGCTTGAGTAGGGAATAAACATGTGTACAGACTTGTTGGACTTAATAATGTGTTTCTTGCTGTAAAATGAATGCAATTCTCTGTTGAAAGTAGACATACATTTATGATAAAGGGTGAGCCTGTGGACATTTTCCAATGGATGGCTACATTGTGGACCTTTCTTCATTCAGGGAATGTGGGTCTAACTGGCAAGTTCCACATTTGTTGCCCATCTCTTGTATTGAGAGGCGAGGGCAGATGGCAGTCCATCACATTTCTGGGATTTGGAGTAACCTGCTGGACAGACTGGGCAAAAGATAGCAGATTTCCTTCTGTTGAAGGATGTTAATGAGCAGTATTTACTGATACTTGTGTGGTTACCATTCACTCCCAGATGAATTGGCACGGTGGCTCAGTGGTTAGCACTACTGCCTCTGGGTACCGGGTTCAATGCCAGCCTCGGGCAACTGTCTGTGTGAAGTTTGCACATTCTCCCAGTGTCTGCGTGAGTTTCCTCCCACAGTCCGAAGATGTGCAGGTTAGGTGAATTGGCCATGCTAAATTGCCCATAGTGCTAGGCGCATTAGTCTGGGCGGATTACTCTTTGGAGGGTCAGGTTGGGCTGAAGGGCTTGTTTCTGTACTGTAGGGAATCTAATCTAATCTAATTTAAATTCCATCAGCTCTCGCGGCAGGATTTGAACTTGTGCCTCCAGAATGTTAACCTGGCCCCCTGATTTAGTAAAAACAAAATGCCGCGGATGCTGAAAGTCCGAAATATGTACGGAGAATGCTGGAGAAACTCAACAGGTCTGGCAGTGTCTGTGGAGAGACAAACACAATTAACATTTCATGTCTCATCTTGAGGGGCTGTGAAATTTTGGACTCGAAATTTTAACTCTATTTTTCTCTCCACTGATGTTGCCAAATCTGCTGAGTTTTTTCAACACTCTATCTGTCTCTGATTCACTTGCTATATCACAACTATTAGCTGGTTAGCTCAGTTGGCTGGGTGGTTGACTTGTAAAGTTGAATGACATCAGCAGTATGGGCTCGATTCCCCATAGTGGCTGAGGTCACTGTACCTCAGGTGAAACCATTATGAGTCCTTCCTCATTAATGAGAGAGTGGGATGATTGTGACTTTACCTTCTACTGTAGTACCACCACTTTGACCGATTAGTACTAAAACACACCTGATAATAACACATGCTAGTCTATCCCACATTGCTCCTAGTATGACAACACCTCAATTTGGAAATTCCCATCCTCATTTTTGAAACATAGAACATAGAACTCGACAGCACAGGAACAGGACGTTTTGCCGAATATGAAACCCTTGGTCCATATCCCTCAACTCCTTGCACATTCATGTGATTATCTAAAAGTCCCTTCAATGCCCCTATCATATCTGCCTCTACCATCACCCCTGGCAGTGTGTTCCACATTCCTAACACTCTCTGTGTGAAAAACTTGCCCCTCACATCTCCTTTGAACTTCCCCCCTCACCTTAAATGCATGCCCCCTAGTGTTAGACATTTCAACTTTGAGAAAAAAATTGTGACTGTCAACCCCATCTATGCAACTCATAATGTTAATCAATCAATATCCTTTTATTGTCAGATGTACTCCATTGTAGGAGTACACTGTACAGCTTTTACAATGTCTGCCTTCTTGTGGTGATGTCTTTTATAAACCTCTATCAAGGCTTCCCTCAGTCTCCGCCGCTCCAGAGAAAACAACCAGAGTTTTTCCAGCCTCTCCTTATATCTCATGCCCTCTCATCCAGGCAGTATCCCGGTAAACCCCTTCTGCACCCTTGCTTCCTTCCCCACCCTTATCGTCCCAAGCCTTCCCCAGCTCACAAAAAGAAATCCTCCAAGTCTTCAGCTGTCACACTGGCATGCTCCCTGGGGCCTTTGAGAAGTGAAAATTTGTTTTTTTTAAAAAAAAACTCCTCCCCTTCTCAAGAGCAAGCAAGCAAGCCAGCACAGGAGCTGAAGGGTTAACACAGCACCGAGATGACTTGTGTTGTGATAACAATTATCTTTAATGGTCCCTGAACCGAGAAGTACCCTGGTAATTAGACAGCAGCGACAGAGTGTTTGGGCTCCAGAGGTTTTTCAAAGTCCAGATGAGCGTCAGCGAGAGTTGGGGTTGGGGGCGGGGGGGGGGGGGGGGGGGTTGCGGGGTATGTGTGGAGGGAATGCCTTTCCAAACACTGCCACCTCCTTTCCCTTGTCGCCTAGCAACCTGTTTCCAATGTTCAGGATTCATTTTAAATCTTGAAATGTGGGAAGGGGAGGGAGCTGTCTATTGCGTGTCACAACCGTACAAAAATATAAGCTATGGTTTATAAACAAACCCCAGAAGGGTTTCGTTACTCTCCGCTGACCCCAGTGAGCCCCTGGTCACTGAGGATGCCAAGTTATCCCTGAATCTACGAGAGATTCATTTAAAGAGGAATGCAGAGGACCACACAGGTTTCCAACTCATTTGAAGCCTCGTTTGTTTTGTGTTGAATACTACAGGATGGGAGCTTCCCAATCTTCTTGTTAACTGCTTTGAGAGGCTGGGGGAGGGGTGGAATGTCTGCCTGAACCTGAATCTAGAAATTACAGTGCAGTCTGCGGCAATCTCCTGAAATTACCAACCACACAAAAACACAAATTTCAATGTTTGCATTTCCAGAAACCCCCTGCTCGACCTCATGGCATCACAGAGCAGCCTTGCAGTCAGGCAGAGTGGGTTCACTGCTGGCAATGGCAGAAACCTGGCATCCCACTGCTGCAAAATAAGATACCACGAGAGAGTAAAATGATCGGGTGTTCAAAATGATCAGATCTGTCCACAACGCTGGATCAATCTGAGAGGCCGGTGCTCCCCAGACCTCCTTCCCACACTCCGGATACCACTTCATTTTGCCTTCCACTGTTTTGACTACTCGGGGAATCCTTGCCAAAACTCATCCCCTCTTTCTCTCCAAGTTCAGGACGCTCCTTAAGATCCACCTTTTCAATGAAATTTTAAGTTGGCCGTTAACCATCTCCTCGCGTGGCTTGGTCATTTTATTAAAAATCCAGTTGTGCTTAACAAAGAACCTTGGAAAGTTTTCCATGTTAAAGACATGGATATAAAAGCATGCCAACAGTGAGAGATCGCCCACGTTAAATGGAGCTGGCAGGGTGGGGTGAGCTGAGATGCCGAATTAAAATCTGCGCGCCCAAGCTCCAATTCTACAGGGCATTGGTGAGGCCACACTTGGAGTAATATGCAGGCTTTTCAGCTTCCTTACTGAAGGCAAGGCATCACGGTAGCCCACAAACCCACCAACACACTTAAAATAACATCTAATGAACTTGAAAGACCCTATACAGACAACAAGCAAAACTTATGTCATCTACGAAATACTGTGCAAGGACTGTAACAAACACTACATTGGACAAACTGGCAGAAAACTAGCCACCAGGATACATGTACACCAACTAGCCATGAAACAACATGACCCTCTCTCACTAGTATCCTTAATTATAGATGAGGAAGGACACCACTTCCACTGGGACAACACATCCATCCTAGGTAAAAACAATAACTGCAGATGCTGGAAACCAGATTCTGGATTAGTGGTGCTTCCCACAGAGCACAGCAGACAGGCAGCATCCAAATAGCTTCGAAATCGACGTTTCGGGCAAAAGCCCTTCATCAGGAGGACAAGCCAAACAAAGACACGCACAAGAATTCCTGGAAGCATTGCATTCCAACCGGAACTTTATCGACAAACACATTGACTGGATCCCAATTACCACCCCCGAGAAAAAGAACAGGAGATGACCTCACTACAGAAATGACATCACCACATGAAATGACATCACCAACCCAAGGAAACCTAAACACATAAATAGAAAGCGAGGCATGCCACCAGTGCTTCATCTGGAAGCTCACTGAAGATGTTACCTAGTATGGTGACAAAACATCCGAAAACGAACTTTCCAGTTCAGTGAGCAAACCTTCATCCAGAACCTTAATCTGAGCTACAAATCTCCTCAAAACTCGCTTGCCCTAGATGTTGTGTAACAAAGATTCCTTCGACTGCTGCACATGTGGAGAGGGAAAAGAGCTAATGTTCGGGGTCTGACATGACTTTGCCAGAACATTTTGAAGGACAGTTGTACTGGTCTCGAAACGTGAATTCTGTTTCTCCTTCCGCAGACCCGCTGAGCTTTTCCAGCAGTTTCTGTTTGTATTCTGATCTCAAGCATCTGCAGTCGTTTACTTTTATTTTACTAGGCTGGCTCCTGCACTTAGGAGATGGTACTGTGGGGATAGATTTAAACCATTTACAGTTTAGAAGAACGAAAAGAGAGCTCTTGAATGCTTTGACAGGGTAGTAGGGCCAAATGGCTGCCTTCAATAACTATCCTAGGACAAGCCAAACAACGATACACATGAGAATTCCTAGAAGCATAGTATTCCAACCAGAACTCTATCAACAAACACATCAAGTTAGACCCCATCTACCACCCCCTGAGAAAAAGAACAGGAAGTGACTTCACCACAGAAAATAACATCACCATAGGAAATGACATCAGCAACTCAAAGAAACCCAAACATATAAGTAGAAATCAGGAATTATCAGCCTGAGGCCCACTGAAGATGTTACCAAGTAGGGTGACAAAATGTCTGGAAATGAACCTTCCAGCTCAGCGAGCAAACCTACATCCAAAACCTCAACCTGAGCTACAAATCTTCTCAAAACTGGCTAAAACCATTCCTTATATTCTTCCTGTTCTGCAAGTAGGAAGGCCTTCTCTGTTGTCGCTGTCTCTGTGGCTTTTAGTTGGGCAATATCACAAAGAAGTGATCAATTAAAATCACACCATCAGTTCAACTGGCAATGCAATAAATCATTAGGCATGGGGAGTAAAAGCACCAAATGAGCTAATTTAGATATAGTTTATCTATTTGATCTATTTATTATAAATTCTGTATCTAATGATTCTGCCCCTCCCGCTACCTGACGAAGGTGCAATGCTCCAAAAGCTTGTACTTCCAAATAAATCTGTTGGATTGTAACCTACATTTGTGAGATATAGATCTCAGGGCTAAAGGATTCAAAGAGTATGGGGAGAAAGCAGGAACAGGGTTGGGTGATCAGCCATGATCGTATTGAATAGTGGAGCAGGCTTGAAGGGCCGAATGGCCTCCTGCTGCTGCTATGTTTCTACATATAAAACTGTATAATATTGCAGTGCTAAACTTCAAGGACATTCATTTGACAGTACATAAACAGGCTATTTGGTCCTTTCTGGTCCATGTTAATTCTTTGTTCCACACGACTTCCTCCCACTTGTTTCCATCTCACCCTATCTGTGTATCCCTTTCGGAGTTCCATCTTGGTTCAGTTCACTGCATTCTCGTGTGACTTTCGGAGAGATATTCTTTTATTCAAGTTGTGAACTTTCACCCAAGGTTAGCAGAGCTGGTGCAATGAGTATTTTTACAGGTGTTTAATTCTTCCCATCGCAATGAGAGGTACTAAAGTCAGGGTTATGTTTGGGGAGCTGTTGGGGAGTGCCCGAGAGATTACTGCAAGGGTCAAAAAAATAAAATCGAACTGGCTTTAATTTAGACTGAGGTCAGCAAGTCTGAGCTGGGAGCATGATCCAGACAAGGACAGAGGGAAGGCCAGGAGACAAGCTGTTGTAATGGTCTGCGGTTACACTCAGCAGCTCATGTGCTTTGCTTCACAAAGGCTGCATCACTTTACAGTTTCTGTGTGTGCGTGAGATCAAGTTTTGTAACGTAATTAATACAAGCAAAACACTGATGTCAAACAACTCTACTGCTCAGAGATGTTCATGTGGGGAATGACGTGAAGCGAAAAGTCAAATGAAATAGTTTTTCCAAGTCAAGTTTTGGGCACATTGTCCCAATAAAGAAATATCTTCCTGAAATCCAATGATTCTGGATACAGAATTGGCTGCTTGGTTGGCTGACAGAAGGCAGAGAGTGGTTGTAGATGGAAAGTATTCTGCCTGGAGGTCAGTGGTGAGTGGTGTCCCTCAGGGCTCTGTTCTTGGGCCTCTGCTCTTTGTAGTTTTTATAAATTACTTGGATGAGGAGGTTGAGGGGTGGGTTAGTAAATTTGCAGATGACACAAAGGTTGGTGGTGTCGTCGATAGTATAGAGGGCTACTGCAGGCTGTAGCGTGACACAGACAGGATGCAGAGATGGGCTGAGAAATGAAAGATAGAGTTCAACCTGGATAAATGTGAACTGATGCATTTTGGAAGGTCAAACTCGAATGCTGAATGTGGACAGGATTCTTAGCAGTGTGGAGGAACAGAGGGATCTGGGTGTGCAAGTACATAGATCCCACAAAGTTGCCACCCAAGTGGATAGGGTTGTTCAGAAAGCATACGGTGTTTTGGCTTTCATTAACAGGGGGATTGAGTTTAAGAGCCACAAGGTTTTGCTGCAACTCTACAAGTCCCTGGTGACACCACACTTGGAATACTGCGTCCAGTTCTGATCGCCCTACTATAAGAAAGATACAGAGGCTTTGGAGAGGATGCAAAGAAGGTTTACCAGGATGTTGCCTGGACTGGGGGGCTTGCCTTATGAAGAAAGGTTGAATAAGCTCGGACTTTTCTCTCTGATCGAGGTGTACAAAATAATGAGAGGAATAGATAGAATCAATAGCCAGACACATTTCCCCAGGGCAGGATTGACTGGTACAAGAAGTCATAGTTTGAAGATATTAAGAGGAAGGTATAAAGAAGACATCAGAGATAGGTTCTTTTTGCAGAGAGTTGTGAATGCATGGAATACGTTGCCAGCGGTGGTGGTGGAAGCAGAGTCAGTAGGGATATTTAAGCAACTGCTGGACATGAACATGGATAGCAGTGAGTTGAGGGGTATGTCGGTGAAGTTACTATATTTTATATTAGGACTACATCTTGGCACAACATCGTGGGCCAAAGGGCCTGTTCTGTGCTGTACTTTTCTATGTTCTATGTTCTGAGACCCGGAGAAGGTGGTGTGACATGAGGAACTCTTTAGATTTCACAACAGCTTAAAATTTCAACGAGGTAAAAACAATAACTGCAGATGCTGGAAACCAAATACTGGATTAGTGGTGCTGGAAGAGCACAGCAGTTCAGGCAGCATCCAACGAGCAGCGAAATCGATGTTTCGGGCAAAAGCCCTTCATCTTTATTACTGATGAAGGGCTTTTGCCCGAAACATTGATTTCGCTGCTCGTTGGATGCTGCCTGAACTGCTGTGCTCTTCCAGTACCACTAATCCAGCTTAAAATTTCAGTATGGCCACTCCAAGTGCTCACCTCCTCACACAGATGGGATTAGTAACTGCAAATGCATTGAGTTTCTGGTCAACCAGGGTTTCACTTGGGGGACTTCCAAACCCTGGCCTACTACAACATGCAAATCATTTAACTTTCTGATCACAGACCACAGCCTTTCAACCTATTTCAGATTCCTGAATAACCCTCTGTCACAAAGCTAGTTTTTTTTTCTCTGAAAGCTGTTCCTTGGCTGAAGGACACTCCGTCTTTGATTTTTTTCAGCGGGGTAATAAAGCAGGCCGGGATCTAATCAGACTGGTTTGGTCCAGAGATGAAAAGGATTTTGAGAGGCCTTTTGTTTGCATGTAAACAGATGAGACTTCAAGCCAAAGTGGTCACTTTTTTAGAAGTCACCTGTATGATGAAAGGGCAGTGGTCAGTTCTCCAGCTGAGCAGTTTAGTTCAGTTCCAAACTGGTTGGGAGTTCAACAGTGAGCTGTGTGGAAACTCTCTCTTCTGCCCTTCTAACATCAGCCCTGAGCCTTTTTTGTACTATGTTTTAAAGGGGGTTTGCTTACTGGAACTGTTGTATATATTCAAACCAGCATACTTAAGCCTAGTTTGGATAGATTGAGTTCTGTAGGGGTTCCTTATTCTGTTCTTTGTGTTTCATTGTGTAATTCTGTGAATGAATTTTTTGTCTGTTTTAAACCTGGTGGTCAACATAGCTAACTTACTCCAGGTAATTTGCACTGTACACTTACTGAAATAAATTGCTAAGTTATGGTCTCGGCTGCCTGCTCAGGAATGTTTTGTGTGGTCTGGCCTAGTCCATACATCTCAATCTTTCAAACTTCATGAGATCCTGCATTCAATCTGTTTCTGTGTTAACTTGCACCAATGATGATCCTGGCCCCTCAGCTTGATCAAGTCAATATAACCAAACAACTTTGAGGAAAGTCTGTTTTCAGAGGAAAGGATGAATAGATTGGGTTTGTACTTATTGGAGTTCAGAAGATTGAGAGGCTATTTGGAGTCATAGTGTCATACAGCACCGCCCTCATGACCTGTCCCACCCATCTGCTCCCCCCGCTCTCTGACCAATCACCTTTACCCTCAATTCCATCCACCTATTGCACTCTCAGCTATCTTCTCCCCAGCCCCACCCTCCTCCCATTTATCTCTACACTCTTGAGGCTCCCAGAATCATTCCTGATGAAGGGGTCTGGCCTGAAACGTCAATTTTCCTGCTCCTCGGATGCTGCCTAACCTGCTGTGCTTTTCCAGCACCACATTCTCAACCCGAGTCATAGAGATGTACATCATGGAAACAGACCCTTTAGTTCAACTCGTCCATACCAACCAGGTATCCTAAATTAATCAGTCCCATTTGCCAGCACTGGGCCCATATCCCTCTAAACCCTTCCTGTTCAAATATCCATCCAGATGCCTTTGAAATGTTGTAATTATAACAGCCTCCACCACTTCCTCTGGCAGCACATTCCTTTCACACACCACCCTCTGCGTGAAACAGTTGCTCCTTAAGTCCCTTTTAAATCTTTCCCCTCTCACCTTAAACCTCCGCCAACTAGTTTTGGACTCATTCTTAGAGGTTTTGAGAGGTTAGATACCGAGAGGTTGTTTCCCCTTGTGGCAGAGGCTTACCTCAGAAAAAGGGGTCATGCACTGAAGACAGAGATGGGGAGGAATTTCTTCTTTTCTACAGTAGTGAATTTTAGAATGCTTTACAACAGAGGGCTGTTGGGGTTAAGTAATTAAGTTTCTTCAAGGCTGAGATCAAAGGCGTCACAGTCCCAGAGTGAGACGCCTGGTGCTGTTTAATGTCAGGGTCACCACTCCTTAGGTGAGGGTGAGGTGAGGTGGAGATGGTAGTCCTTTATGGCCACATCAACTGGTATGGGATGAGAACCTATGCTATTGGCATATTGGTAAGATAGAATGCCAACTTACTAAACATTTCAGGGACACACACACCAAACAAACCCACCGCTCTGTGGCCAACCACTTCTACTCCCCCTTCCACTCTGCCAAGGACATGCAAGTCCTGGTCCTCCTCCACTGTCAAATCCAAGCCTGGAGGACGATCGCCTTATCCTCTGCCTTGCGACCCTCCAACCACACGGGATCAACGTCGATTTCACCAGCTTCCTTATTTCCCCTCACCCTACTTCATCCCAGATCCAACCCTCCAACTTGGCATTGCCCTCTTGAACTGTCCATCTTCCTTATCTCCTATCTGCTCCACCCTCTTCTCTAACCTATCATCATCACCTCACCCACCTCAATCTACCTATCGCCTTCCAGCTACTTTCCCCAGCCCCACCATCCCCCTCCTATTTATCTCTCAGGCCCCCCACCAAACACACTCCCTCCTCCCACCCCCCCCCCCCCCCCCACGCCCAAATGAAGGGCTTATGCCCGAAACATCGATTCTCCTGCTCCTCGGATGAGCTACCTGCCCTGCTGGGTCTTTCTAGCACCTCACTTTCGACTCTGATCCCAGCATCTGCAGTCCTCACTTTCTCCTGTGTGCATGATCTGCTTTGCAAACCAGCCCCCCAGGCTGAGGCAGAGTGATGTTCAATCAGAAAGGGAACGATGAGTGTTGGGTGTAAAGGTAGGAAAGTGGAGTGAGGTGGATCAGATTAATCATGGTCTCATTGGCGGAGCAGACTCGATGGACTGAATGGCTTTCCTCTGCTCCTACATCTTATGCATCTCTAATGTTAGTACTGTTGCTGTATTTGCATGTGCGTCTGACCTGCTAAGCATTTTCCAGCATTTTTAATTTTTAATTTCTGATGTTCAAATTCCGCAGTATGTTGCTTTTGAAGGTGTGGGGTCTTGTCCAAGCATCAAAGGAAGAGCAGCTAAAAAAAACTCCCTTTCTCTCCATGGTTTTATGCTGTTGCTTAGCAATATCGCAAACACATAAGGGAATGATCACACCGGCCTTGAGACATTATCATTGGCAGCAGGTAAGCTTTGTCTACTCACCATGGAAGAGGAGGGTGAATCCCAGAAAGGCGTGCATAAAGGATGGCTAACGTAGACCAATAAAAGGCAAGTTGTGTTGGACAGCTTTAACAGAATTCTTTATGCAACAATGGAATATGAAAGCAATTACGATGGATCCTGTGTATATGAATTGTTAAAAAAAAATCACATAATGTTGGGACAGCAGGTTTTGCAATTACATAGCGCCGTTCACAAGCTTGGGATGACTCAAGAGCATTCTCTCTTGCAATACAGAAACCACGCACACCATATTTACATATGAAAGTTCTCATCAAAGAAAGCTAAGATAATAATTGCTCACTGATCTGTCTTACTGCTGTTTGTTGAGGAATATAAGGAAGAATTCCTTTATTCATCAGACAGTGATCGTGCGATCGCTTGTGTCCTTCTGAGAGTGCAGAATAAAATCTCATCAGAAAGAGAGGGTATGGAGCTCTCCGATTTAAGAATGTCCACGTTACGAATACAATCCCATGCAGTGGTGCAACTTTAAAGATCCGAAATATGAATTTTGCCTTGTGGTTATGAATGGCTATTTGATATTGTCGTGCATTGTGTTCCAACTCACATACAAATTAACTTGTAAACAGGGTCAAGATCAGAACATGTTCACAACCTGGAGATTGATTCAGCTGAAGGCTGAGGCATTTAAAGGGAATGTGAGCTTTTCCCTCCCCAAAACCCCCCTGGTACAAATGCTGGAGGAGAGTGGAAATAAATGCAATGGAATGACGATGACACAATCTCAGAACAAAGGGCAAGCTACTTACAACTGAGAGAGGAATTTCTTCACTGGGAAGCTGCTGAATCTTTGGAGTTTTCTGCCTGAGGGGGTTGTGGAAGTTCAAAATTGGAGTATCAAAAAATGTATTTGAAAACGTTCGAGTGTCTGGGGATACTGCGAGAATATGGGCAGCATGGTGGCTCAGTGGTTAGCACACAGCACCAGGGACCTGGGTCTGATTCCACCCTTGGGTGACTGTCTGTATGGACAAGTTCCGAGATTTGTGGTTCAGCTTGAGGTTCAGGATGAAGGTTTGCTCGCTGAGCTGGAAGGTTCGTTTTCAGATGTTTTATCACCAAAATAGGTAACATCTTCAGTGAGCCTCCGAATGAAGCACTGGTGGTGTAGCCCACTTTCTATTTATATGCGTGCATTTCCTTAGGCTGGTCATTTCCTGTGGCAACATCATTTCCAATGGTGATGTTATTTCCTGTCCCTTTTCTCAAGGGGTGGTGAATGGGATCCAAGTCAATGTGTTTGTTGATAGAGTTCCGGTTAGAATGCAATGTTTCTAGGAATTCTCGTGCATGTCTCTGTTTGGTTTGTCCTAGGATGGATGTGTTGTCCCAGTCAAAGTGTTGTCCTTCGTCATCTGTATTGTAAGGATACTAAAGAGAGTGAGTCATGCGGAGACATTTCTTCAGCCAGAGAGTGGTAGGCCTGTGGAATTCATTGCCGCAGAGTGCAGTGGAGGCTGGGACGCTAAATATCTTCAAGGCAGAGATTGATAGATTCTTGTTGTCTCGGGGAATTAAGGGCTACGGGGAGAATGCGGGTAAGTGGAGTTGAAGTGCCCATCAGCCATGATTGAATGGCGGAGTGGACTCGATGGGCCGAATGGCCTTACTTCCACTCCTATGTCTTATGGTCTTATGGTCTTATTTTGTGGCTAGTTGATGTTCATCTATCATGGTGGTTAGTTTTCTGCCTGTTTGTCCAATGTAGAGATTGTTACAGTTCTTGCATGGTATTTTGTAGATGACATTAATTTTGCTTTCTGTCTTCAAGTTCATTAGCTGCTGTTTTAGTGTTTTGGTGGATTTGTGGGCTACCATGACGCCAAGAGGTCTGAGTAGTCTGGCAGTCATTTCCGAGATGTCACCACAGGAAAAGGCATCACCAATCCAAGGAAACACCAACATATAAACAGAAAGAGGCTACAACTACCAGTGTTTCATTTGCGGGCTCACTGAAGATGTTACTGCAGATGGTAACGAAACATCTGAAGATGAATCTTCCAGCTCAGCGAGCAAACCTACATCCATGTCTGTGTAGAGTTTGCACATTCTCCGCAGTGTCTGTGTGGGTCCCCTCTGGGTGCTCCGGTTTCCTCCCACAGTCAAGGGATGTGCAGGCTAGGTCAATTAGCCATAGAGTCATAGATTCATAGAGATGTACAGCATGGAAACTGACCCTTTGGTCCAACCCGTCCATTGCCGACCAGATATCCCAACCCAATCTAGTCCCAGCTGCCAGCACCCGGCCCATATCCCTCCAAACCCTTCCTATTCATATACCCATCCAAATGCCTCTTAAGCCATGGGAACTGCGGGATTAAAGGATGGGGGGGGGGGAGGTGACTGGGTCTGGGTGGGATGCTCTTCAGAGGTTTGGTGTGGACTTGATGGGCCAAATGGCCTGTTTTCACACTGCAGGCATTCCATGGCGTTGAGGTAGATGCTCAGCCATGATCTAGCATGGCAGGCTCAAGGGGCAGAATGGCCTTTCCCTACTCCATGTGGTTATCAGGAGCCAATCTATCTGGGGCTCAGCAATGATGAATGCAGTAATGGGATAGGAATGATACAAGTGAGATTGTTACCTGACAAGGCAGGGTAGAGGCAAGAGACATGTCAGCAAATTTGCTTGCAAACAGCACAGCAGATATTTATTAACTGATCCCCTGCTCAATCATCAGAAGGCAGTATTGAAAAGGAAAAAGGCCTCTCACACTAACTGCCCATCACCTGCAAAGGTACCAGTGTTCCTGTTCTTGTAATGGATAATTTTCTCCAGCCAGCAAGCAACTAAAACCGTCGCTTTATCACAGGTGGAATCATAATGTAACGTATCACTGGAATAGTGGTTTCAATGGTTTCAGAGTGACTCAGTCCGACACTGTCTCCCTCTATCAGCTGCCAGCAGCTGCTGGCCTTTAATTACACAGGCCGTCCTTTGACTGAGGAGCGAATGAATTTCACCGGCACATGGGATTAATCGGCACTGGCTATGTTAGAATAGACAAAATACACCAACATGTGTCTACCTTTCAGAAAGCAATTTAACTGTGCTGAAAAAGGCAGTTTCCAATGTACACTTCTTGCATTCGTCAATAACATTCATTTATAGCATTCCAAAGGGCAGCGAAACATCCCAGCAGGAGTGTTAACAACAAAAAAAACACGTGAGGAGATAAGTTACCAAAAATAATTGTTCAAAGAGTTGGGTTTACAGAATCAGAGCAGGGAAGGAAATCCCAGAGCTAAATGCCTTAACAACAGAAAGGTGCAGCAATTAACACCAGTGAATGCAGACAAAACCAGAATTACAGGAATGCAGGGATCTGGCAGGGTAGGGGGACCAGAGGAGGCGATAGAGATAGGGAGAGGGTGAGGTCATCATAGTAGTTAAAAAGAAGGATGGGGACTTTAGGAAGCCAGGGCTGGTCAATGAAACCAGATGCTGAACTGTTCTGCTGCTCTCTGCTCCCTTTCTCCTATCCCCAGTTTCAACCAATTTTGCCTACCAGCTGTGCCCTCTCCTGAAGGTGGTGACCTCTAGCTGACTGGTTAAGTGCTCTCCATGGCCTTACCAAAGTGCTGGTCCTTCAGATCATAGAAACGGAAGAAATGTTGCAGGTTATAGGTTACAGCATAGATAAGCTGCAGAGCTGGGCTGAGAGGTGGCAAATGGAGTTTACTGCAGAAAAGGGTGAGGTGATTCACTTTGGTAGGAGTAACAGGAATACAGAGTACTGGGCTAATGGAAAGATTATTGGTGGTGTGGATGAGCAGAGAGATCTCAGTATCCATGCACATAGATTCCTAAAAGTTGCCACTCAGGTTGATAGGGTTGATAAGAAGGCACATGGTATGTTCGCTTTTATTAGTAGAGGGATTGTATTTTGGAGTGATGAGGTCATGCTGCAGCAAGACAAAACTCTGGTGCGGCCGCACTAGGCGTATTGCATACAGTTCTGGTCACCGCATTATAGAAAGGATGTGAAAGCTTTGGAAAGGGTGCAGAGGAGATTTACCAGGATGTTGCCTGGTCTGGAGGGAAGGTCTTATGTGGAAAGGCTGAGGGACTTGAGGCTGGTTTTGTTAGAGAGAAGAAGGTTGAGAGGTGACCTAATTAAGACATATAAGATAATCAGAGGGTTAGATAGGGTGGACAGTGAGAGTTTTTTTCCTTGAATGGTGATGGCTAGCACAAGAGGATGTACTTTTAAATTGAGGGGTGATAGATATGGGACAGATGTCAGAGGTAGTTTCTTTACTCCGAGAATAGTAGGGGCATGGAATGCCCTGCCTGCAACAGTAGTAGCCATGCCATCGTTAAAGTCATTTAAATGGTCATTGGATAAACATATGGATGAAAATGGAATAGTGTGGATTAGATGGGCTTCAGATTGGTTTCCCAGGTTGGCACAACATCGAGGGCTGAAGGGTCTGTACTGCGCTGTAATGTTCTATGTTCTAAACAGGAGCAGGAGTAGGTCACTGGGCCCCTTGAGCCTGCTCTGTCATTCAATTGCATCATGGCTGGTCTGACATTCTTCATGTCCATTTTCCTGCCAGATTTCCAGACTGTTCAAGAATCTCTCTCTATCTCAGCTTTAAATATCCACAAGGACTCTGCCCCCACAGCTCTCTGTGACAAGGAGTTCCAAAGACTCACAACTCTCTGAGAGAAGAAACTCCTCTTCATCTCAGCCTTAAATTGGTGTTCCTTTATTCTGAGACTGTGCCCTCTGTTCCTAAATTCTCCCATGAGGGGAAACATTTTCTCAGCATTGACCCTGTCAAGCCCCTTAAGAATCCTCTCATTCTTCAAATTCCAGTGAGTAGAGTCACAACCTGTTTGACCTTTGTCATAAGACAATCAATGCAAACTGAGAATCTTCCTCGTGAACCTTCTCTGATCTGTCTCCAATGAAATGATACCTTTCCTTAAATAAAGGGTCCCAAACTGTCAACAAACTCCAAAGATATTCTCACTGGCATCTTGTACACCTTCAGAAAGACTTCCCTACTCTTGAAACAAGGCCCAATATTCCATGGCTCTTCCTGATTACCTGCTGTACCTGTGTGCTAGCTTTCTGTGTCTTATGTACCGGTAACCCTAAGACACTTTCTGTGCAGCTTTCTGCATTTAAACAATATTCTGTTCTTTTGTTCTTCCTTCCAGGAGGAACAATTTCACATTTTCCCCCATTATACATCATTTGATAACCTTTCTTCCCACTCACTTAACCTATCAATATTTCTCTGCAGACTGTTTGTATCTCTCTCACAACTTGCCTTTCCACCTACATTTGTGTCGTTTGCAAATCTGGTGATAGTGCATTCACTTCCTTCCTCCAAATCATGAGGATCAGTCATAATCGATCGGGGATCAATGCTGAGGTGTTGAGAAGTTATTTGTTGTTGGGAAGCTCCAAACCGGAGACCAATATCTATCACTGTCAAAAATCACTATATGATGGAACCCAATCTCAATGAAGGATTCTGGGGGATTAGTACCAGAGTTATTCAGAATTCTCTCTGCACTCCTTCACAACACATTACCCTCAGTCCCTTCACTCAACCCCCGAAATGTGGCACAGTGGTTAGCACTGCTGCCTCACAGCGCCAGAGACCTGGGTTCAATTCCCACCTCAGTCTGTGTGGAGTTTGCACATTCTCCCCGTGTCTGCGTGGGTTTCCTCCGGGTGCTCCGGTTTCCTCCCACAGTCCAAAGATGTGCAGGTCAGGTGAATTGGCCAATCTAAATTGCCCGTAGTGTTCGGTAAGGGGTAAATGTAGGGGTATGGGTGGGTTGCGCTTCGGCGGGGCAGTGTGGACTTGTTGGGCCGAAGGGCCTGTTTCCACTCTGTAAGTAATCTAATCTAATCTAAAAATCTAATCTGAAGAAATAGACCTGTTGATTGTTTATACACCGTATGAATAAGAAACAAATTAAATCACAGTTCACTACAACTGAAATGAAAATGATGCAGCAGAAATCAGTGCTATAGTGTAGCACTATCACCAGATTTGCAGACGACACAAATGTAGGTGGAAAGGCAAGTTGTGAGAGAGATACAAACAGTCTGCTATAGTGTATTTGGTCTTGTGTAAATGGTCTTATGTGTGGAAACAAGAAGCTTGTGTGGAGACTTGACAAAGGTCTTCATAATTATTAAAGGGTTTGACGGGGGAAAAGACATTGACAGGAGACACAGAAGAAAGAAGCAGGAGTAGGCCATTTGGCCCTTCGAGCCTGCTCCACCATTCAATGTGATTCTGGCTGATCATCCAACTCAGTCCCCTGTTCCTGCTTTCTCCCCATACATCTTTGATCTCTTTCACCTGAAGAACTATTTTTAAAAAAAACCATTCATGGTCAGCAGTTCCTCTAATCTCCTCACCGGCTTCATCAGCGCCAGTTGGTGTGTATGGCGTATTGGATTGGCTGCAGAGGGACACCAATGGCTCATTGGTTAGCACTGCTGCCTCACAGCGCCAGGGACCCGGTTCAATTCCAGCTTCGTGTGACTGCCTGTGTGGAGCTTGCACATTCTCCCCGTGTCTGCGTGGGTTTCCTCTGGGTGCTTCTGTTTCCTTCCACAACCCAAAGTTGTGCAGGTTAGGTGAATTGGCCATACTAAATTGGTCGGTAGTGTAGGGTATTGGTCAGGGGTAAGTATAGGTTAGGGGAATGGGTCTGGGTGGGTTGCTCTTTGGAGGATCAGTGTGGACTTATTGGGCTGAAGGGCCTGTTTCCACACTGCAGGGATTCTAATTCTAATTCCATTTTCTGTGGCAGAAAATTCCACAGGCTCACTACTCTCTGGATGAAGACGTTTCTCCCCATCTCAGTCTTAAATGGTCTACTCTCTATCCCTAAACTATGACCCCTGGTCCTAGTCACCCAAGTCTCTGGGAACACTCTTCTTGCATTTATACTATCTAATCCAGTTAGAATTTTATAGGTTTCTACAAGATCCCCTCTCATTCCTCTCAATTCCAGTGAATATCGGGCTAACTGATCCAGTCTCTCTTCATACATCAGCCCTGCCATTTCAGGAGTCACTCTGGTTAACGTTTGCTGCACTCTGTCCATGAGCACAACATCCTTCCTCAGATGAGGAGACCAAAACTGCACACAGTACTCCAGGTGTGGTCTCACCTCTATAATCGCAACAAGACATATGTGCTCCTACACTCGAATCCTCTCACTATAAAGGCCAATATCCCATCTACCGTCTTCACCACCCGCATGCTTACTTTCAGCAACTAGTGTTGAATGGCCCCCTTTCTCAATCTATCATCATTCAGATAAAAATCTGCTTTCCTAGTCTTGCTACCAAAATGGATACCCTCCCATTTATTCGCATTATACTGCATTTGCCCACTCACTCAACTTGTCCAAATCACACCAAAGCATCCCCCCCATCCTCCTCACCGCTCACCTTCCACCCAGCCTTGTGTCATCTCAAAAGATATTACACTTAGTTCCATGGTCTGAATCATTAATACAGACTGTGACTAGCTGCTGGCCAAGCACTGATCCATGTGATACCCCATCAGTCACCACCTGTCACTCAGAAAAAAACCCGTATGTCTCTGTCGTACTCTTGGATTCCTGTCTGTGTGTTTCCTCTGATGGCAAGACCAGAACTAAGTCCAGAGATATCAAATAGTCACCAATAAATCCAATCAGGAATTCAGGAGAAACATTTTAACCCAGAAACTAATAGAATGTGGAACTTGCTGTCACAGAGAGCAATAGGGTTAGATAAACTATAGCAAGAGGTACTTCATATGGAGAATGAATACTAGTATAAATCAGATGGGCTAAACAGCCAAACTGCGCTGTTCATAATGTGTAATATTGGATTATCTCCATTTGGAATGGATTTGATGGTAATCAGGAGTTACAACATTGACCATTCCCACCTGTTTGGTGCAGGAATGATGAGATTAACTCTGATGGCCCCATGGTTTTAGCCAGAGGCAGCATTAGGATCAAGTGACCAAAAGCATGAAGAGCAAATCTCAACGGAAGTATAGTTGAATACAGAAATGAAAAGTTTCCAGAAAGGTGGGGAGGATCATAAAAATAGGAAATTTAGGAGCAGACTTATTCCAGAGGCTCAACTGGACCAGCTGCATGACTGTCATGGCTGCAATACCAGGTCAAAGACTTGAATTCTATAGGGAATAACTCATCTCCTAACTCTCTAAAGCCTGTCCGCCATCTACAAGTCAGGAGTGTGATGGAATACTCCCCACTTGCCCTGGATGGGTGCAGCTTCAATAACACTCAAGAAGCTTGACACCATCCAGGACAAAGCAGCCCACTTGATTGACACTACATCCACTCCCTTCACCACCGACGCTCAGTCGCATCAATGTGCACCATCTTTAGACTTTAGACTGTATTATTGCAAGTACCCAAGTACAAAAGTACAGGAGTACAGTGAAAAGTTTTCAACGTCGTCAAACATAGAACCATCTTCAGTTCAAGTGCATGATGCACTGCAGCAATTCACCTTAGATATCACTTTCCAAACCCACGATCTTGACCCCTTGAAAGGAGAAGGGCAGCAGATACATTAGAACATCACCATCTGCAAGTTCCCCTCCAAGCCACGTACCATGCGATTTTGGAAGCACATCAACATTCCTTCAGTGTCACTCGCTCAAAATCCTGAAAGGCCCTCCCTTACAGCATTGTGCTTCTGTCATCAGCACATGGACTGCAGCAGTTTAAGAAGGCAGCTCCAAAGAAAACGAGGGGTGGGCAACCACATGATGCTCTTGCCAGCAAAAAGCAACATTCTGAAGAACACTTCAAAAAAAAAACACAAATCTGTATGCACATTGTGTATTTTACGATCTGTCAGTGTTCTGTAACACATTAGAACACATCTTACTGACATTATGCAGCAGGTTTGAGAGAACCATCCAATTATTCAATATCAGCAGGACCTTGAAACTGACACAAACAGAATTTTGCTTTCTGCGTATGATGAAGCATTAACAAAGGAAAAAGCTGATGAGCTCCTGTAATTACCCATTAGAGTGTGCTCTACATTGTGGGGCCCATAGCAATCTTTGCACAATATCCTGATTCACAACTGGCTACATCACCGACTCAGCGGGCATGCCCAAAAGCAAAACGAGTGATGTTGGATCAGTTATCTCTGTTGGCTTATCATTAGTTTCAAAATAATCAATCAGGCTGATGGAATATTGCTGTGAGCTGAAGGGAGCCAGGAGACAAGGGAGAGGACATTATGCAACAATCATGTTAGGGCTGAACAAGAATTTGGTAAGGCCACGTTGGGAGTACTACATACAATTCTGGTAACCCTGTTGTAGGAAGGACATTATTAAAGTGGAAAGGTGAAAAAGAAAGGTTTACAGGGATACAACAAGACTGGAGGGTTGGAGTTAGAAGGAGAGGCTGGGTGGGTCATCTTTTCCCCTGGAGTTTGAGGCTGAGAAGTGATCTTATATAAGTTGCAAAATCATGAGGGGCATGGACAGTGTGAATAGCTAACTCTTTCTCCCCAGGGTAGGGGGAGTCCAAATACAGAAGCCAGAGGTTTAAGGTGAGAGGGGAAACATTTAAAAGGGACCTGAGGGGTAACTTTTTCACACAGAGCATGGTGCGTGTATGGAATGAGCTGCCAGAGGCACATTTAGAAGGCATTTGGACAGGTACAGAGTCAGAAAGATTTCGAGGGATATGGGCTAAATGCAGGTAAATGGAATTAGTTTAGTTTAGGAAACCTGGTTAGCATGGGTGAGCTGGGCTGAAGAGTCTGTTTCTGTGCTGTATAACTAGCTCTGTAAAGCTCTGGTCAGGCCTTACCTAGCGTACTGCATTCAAATCTGGGCAGCATAACTAGGAAAGGATAGTTTGCATAGGACATGGGTCTCACTGGCAAGGCCAGTGCTTATTGCCCAAAGGGCATTTAAGGGTCATTCATATTACTGGGAGTCTGAAGTCACATGTTGCATCAGCCAGGTAAAGGTTGATGATTCCCTTCCCTAAAGGAGATTAAGTGAACTAGATGCATTTCTACAACAATCAACAGGGTCACCCTTAGATTAATTCTTTTTTTTTGAAAATTCTAAGGTTGCTTTAACTGAACTTAAATTTCACCACATGCCCTGGAGAAGTGGGCAGCACGATGGCACAGTGGTTAGCACTGCTGCCTCACAGCGCCAGAGACCCAGGTTCAATTCCCACCTCAGGTGACTGACTGTGTGGAGTTTGCACGTTCTCCCAGTGTCTGCGTGGGTTTCCTCCGGGTGCTCCGGTTTCCTCCCACAGTCCAAAGATGTGCAGGTTAGGTGAATTGGCCATGCTAAATTGCCCGTAGTGTCAGGTAAGGGATAGATGTAGGGGTATGGGTGGGTTGCGCTTCAGCGGGGCGGTGTGGACTTGTTGGGCCGAAGGGCCTGTTTCCACACTGTAAGTAATCTAATCTAAAAAAAAGTGGGATGTGAACTCATGCCTGGAGACTGTGAACTTCTCGTCACGTGACATTACCACGACTTTGATATAGCCTGCATTCTCCCCCATGATCCTTGCACTTGCCTGGAGCAGTCAGTACTTTGTATCAATGTAGGATGGGGCCATCTCTCAAATTTAAATCAATAGCTCCTTGATTAGGCTTTGCCCAGTGGCTAGCACTATCAGAAGGTTCTGTGTTCAGTCCCCACTCGAAGGACAGAAATGTCTTGCTTCTGTAATGAACTTTATTGTGGAGGAAAGGCAGTGGCCATTTCCACCGATAAACAGCAATGAGATAAGACCAGTATTTCAAGTCATTGGCCCGGTTGGACTCCTCCTGCTGTCTTTCAAGATAATTGCTGTCAGGTCATTTGTTGGGATTTGAACACATAATCCAGGCAGATGCCCCCAACCCCAGACCTGAGGGCAGCCAAACAAGTCCACTGGTGTCTCTCTCAGGTAGATGTACATGATCACTGTGGTAAGGTAAGGTCTGCACTCAGGCAAGTGAGCATTGATGGGATTTATTGAATAATCTTGTACAGTAGAGTCATAGAGTTACACATCGGAAACAGGCCCTTGGTCCAATTTGTCCATGCCGACCAGATATCCTAACCTAATCTCGTCCCATTTGCCAGCACTTGACCCATGTCCCTTAAAACTCTTCCTATTCATATACCCATCTGGATGCCTTTTAAATGTTGTAACTGTACCAGCCTCTGGCAGCTCATTCCATACGTGCGCCACCCTCTGTGTGAAAACGTTACCCCTTAGGTGCCTTTTAAATCTTTCCCCTCTCACCTTAAACCTATGCCCTCAGTGTTTGGACTCCCTGCCCTAGGAAAAAGACCTTGTTTATTCACCCTATCCATGCCCCTCGTGATCTTATAAACTGCTATAACATCATGCCTCATCATCCAATATGAGGGCAGAAGAGAGCTTTATTGAGATCCGACGCTGTCAGGTTCAGATTCCATCTTGCTTGGACACCACCCATGACAGAGTTGATATCCATCAGTGACTATAATATGTATAAACCCTTCATACCACAGAGATGTAGCTGTGGCTTTCTACAGATGGGGCATTGGCTGTCAAATTGCTGGAATAATGGATTTCCACACCATACTGACAGTTTGCTTATCTCGTTCATCATAGATCATTCAACAGAGCCGACTCGCAATTGCCTTTGCTGGTATAACATAAAATGGGGAGAGAGCTCAAAGCCCATCCAGAAACCTTGCATTCCTTTCATTGCCTTGACCGAGAGTTATAAAAACAGAAACAGAACAAGATCATTTAGCCTCTCAAGTCTCTTCTTAAATCTGGGGAGATCATGGGTGACCTGTGACCTGACTCCATATAACCATAGTTAGCTCATATGCCTTTCTAGTGTTAGATAATAAGAAATCTATCAATCTATTTTAAAATTAACTATTGATCTTGTATCAATTCCCATCAGTGGAAGAATGCTCTGAATTGCAACCATCCTTTGCATGAAGAAATGCTTTCTAATTTAACTCCTGCAAGGTCTGGTTCTAATCTTTGGATTCTGCTCCATAGTCCCTACTCCCCAGTCCCTACTCCCCAAACAGAGGAGATAGTTTCTATCCACCTTCTCTGTTCCCCTCAAAATCAAGAGAACTTTGATCAACTCATCCCTTAACCTTCCAAATTGAAGGAAATATAACCTTAGTTTGTGTAAGCACTACTCATACTTTAACCCTTGGTTATCATTTTGGTAAATCCTCTCTGCACCCCCTCCATGCCCAGTCTATCATTCCTGAGATCTGGGGTCAACATTTTCTCGCAGTCCCTCCAGGGTTTAGTTTATCTGAGGAATGACCTGTGCCCTTTTCTATTCTACCTTTCTGGACATACGGGTCAGCATTCCATTAGTTTTTATGATTCTATCCAGTACCTGTTCCTGGTGGATTTTTTAATGTTCAAAGGGTGGAGGCGTCATGTCTGAGATTTCACTGCCTGTTGACCTGACTGGCTTGCGAGGTTCCTTTCATAGGGAAGTTAAAAGTCCTCTGCCTTTTGTTTTTAATTCACTTGTGCGATGTGGGTGTAGCTGGCTGGTCAGCATTTATTGCCCGTCCCTAGTTGCCCTTGAGAAGGTGGGAGTGAACTGCCTTCTTGAACCGGTGCAGCCCATGTGCTGTAGGTTGACCCACAGTGCCCTGAGAGAGGGAATTCTGGGATTTTGACACAGCGAAGGAACAGTGATATATTTCCAAGTCAGGATGATTAGTGGTTTGGAGGAGAACTTGCAGGTGGTGGTGTCCCCCTGTATCTGCTGGAATCGGTCTTGAGGTTGGAAGGTGCTGTCTAAGTATCTTTGGTGAGTTTCAGCACCTTTAGGCTGTACATGCTGCTCTGAGCACTGGTGGTGGCAGTTTGTGGACGTGGTGCCAATCAAACGCACCGCTTTGTCCTGAATAATGTTGAGGCTTTTCAATGTTGTGGGAGCTGCACACATCCAGGCAAGTCAGAAGAGCTCCATCACACTCCTGGCTTGTGCCTTGTAGATAGTGGATCAGCTTTGGGGAGTCACAAGTATGTTACTCACGGCAGTATTCCTAGCCTCTGACCTGCTGTTGCAGCCACCGAGTTTACATGGTGAGTCCAGTTAAGTTTCTGGTCAATGGTAACACCCAGGATATTGATAGTGGGGGATTCAGTGAAGATAATGCCATTGAATGATGAGGGACAGTGGTCAGATCATCATTGGTGGGCAATTAGGCAAAAGTGAGGACTGCGGATGCTGGAGATCAGAGTCGAGAGTCTGATGCTGGAAAAGCACAATAGGTCAGGCAGCAACCGAAGAGCAGGAGAATCGACGTTTCGAGCAAAAGCCCTTCATTGGTGGGTCAGTGTTGTCTGATGCCAGTGTTAATTGCTGTGGGTCTGGAGTCACATGTCAGCCAGACCATGTTAAGAGAAAGTTTCCTTCTCCATGGTTTTGGTTTCAATTGGCATGGTCAACATTGTGTAGTTGTTTTTGTGTTCCAGATATTTACGGAATTCAAATTTCACCCTCTGTCACGCGTGGATTTGTACACTTGCACATTAGCCTGGGGTTCTGGATTACTAGGAGAAAGTGAGTTCTGCAGATGCTGGATTACTAGTCTAGTGACATTACCACTCCCTGAATGACCCATATCTCTTCACACCCAATCCTTTTTAGACTTCCAATCTTTTTAGTTTCTCGTCATTGCAAAAATTCCCTGATATATTCCTCGCTGGCCCAAAATTGATAATCATACGGTTGCCTATGTTGAAATCCGTTTGCCACTGTGTTGCAACCTGACCACAATTATCTGCACATTTTATGCCTCCATTGCAATGCTTACAACCCCAGTTATCTCCGCTCCCACATCAGCTGCAGGCCAGATCAGAAACCTTCGAGTTGGTTTGGCAGAAGTTCAACAGAAAGCGCTTGGAAAAATAAAAACAAAAATAAATCTGAAGAGGCATTCAGAACAGGACAGATTTAGAGAGAGAGAGAGAGAGTGTGCTGGGATCACAACTGCTTTTGTCGGCACAAAATTGCAGACTGTGCATAAATCCTGGGTGGCATAAAGAAGGAAAATATTTACTGTCATTTGACATTTACAGCTCCTCTTGTGGAAAACTGAATGCCCATTCTCACTGAGCCTACACAGTAAGAGCAGTAGGAAGTTGATTGTCCAGACCAGTCACATACTGCACTTGGAGAAACCTGTCAGAATTCATCTGCTGTCACTTAGAACACTTTCTGAGCAGCTTAATAGTGCAGGTGATGAAAATTAGTCACTCAGAGCAGATTGTACAGACTAGACAATGTCATTAAAGGTACCACTAATAATAAAACTCAAAAGAACTGCAGATGCTATAAAACAGAAACAAAAACTGAAATTGCAGGAAAAGCTCAGCAGGTCTGACAGCATCTGTGGAGAGAAATCAGAGTTAACGTTTCGGGTCGAGTGACCCTTTATCAATTCTTTGACATCTATGTCTACATGGGGAGGCAACCAGTGTTGGCATGCTGGTCCTCAATGGAAATATTCACAGCCAAACACCTCCACTGCTCAAAATCCTCATGTGAACAGAAGCCTATACTAACATGTACACTCAATAAACATGGAAATACACATTTGCAAACACTCATGCAAATACAGATACATCATCACATACAAACTCACATAAATGCAAGTATGTACACAAAGGTACATATTCATGCACCTATATGCACAAGCACATACAGCTCAACACATAGAAAATGTACTCAAATACCACCTATGTTAATACAGACACACATGCAGACAAATCTAAGATGCAAATACACACACACACATACACACACACACAAAATCTTACGGGCACACCTCCCACTGAATGGAAGCACTGATTGTCACTAAATTCTTAAACCTTTGATCCAACAGTGCTGCGTTGTTGATGCCGTAGTGCTAACTCAGTGGAGTCTTTAACCAGATTGTTTCTACAATCTTCCATCTGTGTGTAGATCTAATTTGCATGATGCACCCAAGACTCAGGGGCTAGCTAGCATCTCCAAACACCCTGAATTAAACCAACTGACCCATCATTGGGCTCATTACCTCAAAGACACATACATCACTATGATTTTACCTATGAAGCCTCACTTGACTGGATTATTCAGGGCATAAACTAACTCAGTAACACTGCAGTCTAATTCCAATCGTTCCAACAATTTCCCACAACACGTGATGCTCTCAGAAAGGCAATGAAGTGGAGATATTTGGATACAACAAGCAATGAGAAAATTCTAAAGGCACTATACAAACCTATAATGCTGCACAGTCTAATGGATAGCTTGCAGTGAATTGAAAGATACTAATCTAGTGCTTGAAACCTCTCAATCAGATTATTGCCTTTAATGCACTGTGATTTACCCACAGCCTTCAATGTAGCTCGTGAAAGACGATAAAAGTTAATTATGGGTTTCACTTTTTTATTGTACCTTGTGTTGATCAAATTAAGAGTTTGTGCTGTATCATAAAGGGGCATAATCTCACTGAAGACACCTGGTGTTAGCAATAAGCCATGGCATGGAATAGGCAGGAGTGTCTCTTTAAACGCATCCACCTCTACAATTCTCTTGAAAGGACAGTGACTCTCCATCAGAATTCATGGTGAAAGCATTAATTCTGCTTTCTGCCCACAGTTGCTGCCAGACCTGTTGAGTTTCTCCAGCAATTTTAGTTTTTGATCTCGTTGTTTAAGAATGAGGATGTCTTTCTGAAAGCATGAGGCTTTGGTGGGATTGTTTCTTGATTACTGAACACTGTTTCTGCTCTCCTTACCCAATTATCGATGTTCTTGCTTTAGAGGGTCTGATTAAAGGTTATCATATTTACTCCTGAGATGACAGGGCTTTCCTGTCAGAAGAGGTTGAGTCGAGTGGGCCCAGACTCTCTGTAATTTAGAAAATCAAGGGGTACTCTGAACCACAACCTCCTCAACTTTCCTTCTATTCTTCAATGACAACATGCATCCACTAACAGCTCAAAAATATTTGCAATAATGCAAGTCATTGAACCAATATCTGACACAGATTTTACAAGGTTCACCAAACCTTGTTCATCTGTATGTTCTCAGAATCACGTTGGCTCTTGGACTGGCAACAGGCTGACTTTGAAACACATGTCCTCGTGTTCAAATCTCCCTCAGCCTCCTAGACTTTGCAATCTCTCCCAATCCTGTAACTCCCATGACTTCATTGTGCTCCAACTCCAGCCCCTTATTCCTTATTCTTCACAATTGGTGGCGTTTCATCAGAAGCAGGCAGGTTGTAACAGGTAACAAAGACTGCCCTTGGCTTTTTTTTTTATTTACTCATGGTACTTGGGCTTGTCTAGGTTGGCCAGTATTTATTGTTCTTTCTCTAGTTACTCTTGGGACGGTGGTGATGAACCACCACTGCAGTCCACATCTTGGAGGCTGACCCACACTCGTCATAGACTTGAAATGGGAACTCTATTTTTCCTCGCCATCTGTGGATTTTTCCAGAATTTTCTGCCTGTCTTTTACATTTCCAGTATCTACCAGCATTTGGCTTTTTATTTTTCTTTCATTTCTTTTCAAAATTCTCTCTAAAACATTCCTCTCTGATCAAACTATTGGTCTTAATACCTCCTTCTGCGTCTCAGAATTGAAAGCCCTGTCCAATTGTGCTTATATGTTTACAACATGGAGGATTCTATATAAAAGGAAGTTGTTGTTATTATTGAACTCTAATGAAGACGAGGATGATGAGGGTCAATGTTTCCTTTAACTGGGAAACAAACGACTATTTGAGAAGAAGCAGATAAGCTAATTAGGGAAAACAGAAAAATGTATAGTGTAGTTTTAATGATCGACTATTTTGAAACTCATTAAATTCAAGGGAGTTCAAGCTTGACTGAGATAAGGAACAGAGGCAAGAAGTTGAAAACCTAATTTAATATCTTCACGGCAACATATATGCTTATCAGGTTCTGAGTAAACTGTATCGATTTTAATGAGGAGAAGTATTGCCATTGGATCATTAAGACTGCTGTCAATGATAATTTCAGGGCCACAAATTCAACCTCTGGCCCCCAGTCATGGAAGGAATTAATCTTCCATAACAAGCAGGAATGTGCTATGTGCTGCCTTTGATAAGTTGTACTTTACTAGAGTGAGTATGTTTGCTGTTGTAAACTGGTAACTCCCATGCAGGCCAAACCAGAACCTCCCTTTGTTTGACACTCAGTGTGTGCAGCCGCAGTGAAGGAAGGGATGGCATAGGCAGACTTAACCTTGCATTAAACTTTACAGTCATTAAAAATCCGTACCAATAACTCAAATGCTTGCTCAGGTATTTTGGTTTTGACTCGGCAATTTCCTCCCCTTTTCAGGTGTAGATATTGATCCTTGGTTTATCCCATGGTCCTGGGGAACTCCCCATTGTCTCCTCATGTGTTAGGGAATGTCAGCATTTGGTCAAGAATGGGGCAGGCTAGCAGCAGTTGGATAACAGCAGAGGAAATAGGAGTAGCAGTGAGCTACTTGAACAACATGACACTGTTCTGTCTTTTGGTAAGATCATGGCTGATCTAACTGTGGTCTTCAATCTACCTTACTCTCTGTGTCGACAGGCATACTTTGGGCTGAAACATTGACTTTCCTGCTCCTCGGATGCTGTCTGACCTGCTGTGCTCTTCCAGCTTCACATCTGTTTACTCTGGCTTCCAGCATCTGCAGTCCTTCCTGTCTCCCACCAACAGTGTGGGTTCAATTCCCACATCCGCTGAGGTTACTGTGAATGTCTTGCCTTCACACCTCACTTGAGGCGTGTGGACTATGGACCAACAGCTGGGACCATGGTTGACTTCACCTTACCTTTTAACATCTGTAACCTCACCCGTTACCTATCTCGACAGCATTCTGGTCTGTCCTGTTCTGGCACTGACGTAGATATCACTTGCATCCCCTAAAAATCTTGAACATTTCAAGGTGATTTCCTCTCATTCATCGACACTTCAATGAGTAGACAGAGGAACCTCCATTATCTGAAGGTCACGTGCAGGGAATATTTCCTTCAGTTAATTCAATGCCAGATAACATAGTTAGCCAAGCATCGGGACCTTGCGGTCATGTTCGGGTCATCAGACATTCAGTTAATCGAACGCCAGATAATCGAGGTGCCACTGTTCCTCTACCCCATTCTCACACATGTAACAATTCATGTATAGGTATACAAATTTATAAGCGATGCAGACCAAACCCATGCAAATCAAACATGCAACACACACACACACACACACACGTGTTGACACACAAATACTTTGCAGTCACACTGGATTGTGATTTGCTCCATTGGCCTTGAAACAGAATGATGTCATTGCTTTGTTGGGATCTTGCTGTACGCGATCCGCTAAGCATCCTGCAACATTGCCTACATGTCACAAAGTACTTTAATGGTTGCAAACAGTTTTCGAACATGCCTAGATTAAGATCAGTGCAATACAGACCAAAGCCAATTATTGTTTCTCAATTGGCATGAAATCAAAAATTCAAGGAATTACACTTTGTAATAAATTGACAGCTTCTGATCAAAGGAGAAGCCAAAATATTCTGAATATAATGTTTCAAAAAATAATTGAAAGGCTGTAGGGAATGGGGAGAGTTCTTTCTGTTTATTCACAGGATAAGGGTGTCGCTGTTAGGCCAGTGTTTATTGACTATCCCTAATTGCTCCGAGAGTGGCTAAGAATTAACCAAATTGCCACGGGTCTGGAGTGATGTGTAGGCCAGAACAGGTAAGGATGGCAGATTTCCAACAATACTGAACCAGCTGGGTTTTAATGAAGAAGTCTTCTGAAGAAGGGTCACTAGACCAAAAAAGTTAACTCTGATTTCTCTCCAAAGATGCTGCTAGACCTGCTGAGCTTTTCCAGCAATTGCTGGTTTTGTTTCAGATTTCCAGCATCTCAAGCTCTTTCAGCTTTTCAGGGTTGCAATGACAATGGACCGTGCGATTATTGTATAGGAATTCAGGGCAATGACTATTTCATGGTCACCACCATCAGGCTGTATTCCAGAATTGTTCATCTCACAGCCTGCCACAATGAGAATTAAACCCACACTAGTCTGAGGTTCTGGGTTGCATGCCCAGTGACATTAATACTCTGTGACCATCTCCTCATATTGAGGGGATAACTCTTTCAGAGAATTGACACCACCATCTGGGGTTGAATGGCCTTTTCTCTACTGTACAAAACTGTAATTCCTCTTGCTTTGACACTGACAGAAATCACAAAAGAGCATGCAAACAGAAAACACAGGAGTAGAAGTAGGCCACTCAGCCCATCGAGGCTGCCATATCATTCAATGAGCTTGTGGCTGATCTGATCATCCTCAACTCCACCCACGTGCCTTTTCCCTACAACCCCTCGATTCCTCCACTGATTTAAAAATCTGAATCAACCTTTAATATAAGTAGTGACCTAGCATCAACAGTAAAGACTACCACTCCGAGAGAAGAAATTTCTCCACTATCTTTGTCTTAAATGTATGGTACGTTATTCGGAGATTCTGCCCTCTGGTCCGAAACTCTCCCACAAGAGAAAGCAACCTTTTCGCATCGACACAGATCCCCTGAGGATCTCAAATGTTTCAACAAGGTTGACTCTTATTCTTCTAAACTCCAACGTGTAAATGGTCAACTTGTTCAACCTCTACACACAAGACGTCTCTCCACAGCTGATATCAGCCCAGCGAACCCTGTCCGCACCGTCTCACCTTGGGCTCTTGCATTCCACTCCCATGCAGCGCTGCCTGGTGAACTGCTTTGGGAATTTCTGGGGGAAGGGAAGGGAGACTGCGATGGTGGACAGCGGGGGAGAATTCCCGGTTGGAATTCTATACAAGTGTGTCCACAGTGCAGCATCAGGTCTGACTGTGAGCCTTTCCCACGCTTTTGGGAACTAACCCAGTCACTGGGAGACCCGAATACAAGTCTCTTTTTCTGACAGATCATTCAGCACCCACAGGAAGATGGGGAGATAGTGGAGGCAGGGGGCTGGGGAAGGATTGAAGAAAAAGGGAAAGAGATTTAAAAAGGAAAACAATCGAGCATTGTTCTGACTCAGCGTGAACTTGTTTTATTTTCCCCTTTACAACATGTTATTTCGGATTTACAGCAAAGCATGATGGGTACAGTCAGCACCCCTTTGTAAAACACAATCACATTTTTACTTCATTAACTTTCAACAGTTGGTTTATGTCTGCCTTGCTGCTGATAGTCTTGGAATGTTTGAATTTCACAGCACGCTAATAACTTCTTTGGAGGACCGGCAAGGGTAGAGGATCCTGGCAGTGTGTGGGAGTGGAGACAACAAGTTCAGTCGAAGTCTGAAGCAAGCCATGCCCCCTGCCTCCCCTCCCTACCACGGACAGTTTCAGGAATGATGCTTTGTCTCATCTCACACCGTCTAGTTCAAATAACTCCTCCAGATCTCGCTCACCATCAGTCATCAACAAGTACACTTGCACTGAGAAGCAAAACTACCTAACTGCACAAAGTTAAGAATGTACATCTCTGCAATGCCTCTCGTGACCTTTACGATATTGTGGTTTTCTGTCTTTCATTGGGTCGAAGGGTTGATTGGGCTCTCAGTTTGATCGACCACTTTCGAGTCTCACATGAAGAGGCTTTCGGGATAACAAGATGTAGTTGATTGCAGGGCAGCTCTCAAAGAGGAGTCACAATCATAGGTTAGACACTGGTACAAAGGCCACACCTGGAATGCTGTGATCAGGCTTGGACTCCTTACTCGAGAAAGAAATTACTGGCACTGGAGGGGGTGCAGAGGAGGTGCATCAAGTTGATTCCAGAGTTAAGAGGATTGGTTTCTGAGGAGAGATTGGGAAGACTGGGACTATGCTCATTTGAATTTAGAAGAATGAGGGGGGATCTGATAGAAACATATAAAATTATGAAGGGAATGATAAGATAGAAGCAGGGAAGTTGCTCCACTGGTGGGTGATATTAGAACTAGGGGGCAAACTCTCAAAATTATGGGGAGCAGATTTAGGACTGAGTTGAGAAGGAACTTTTTCACCCAAAGCATTGCGAATCTGTGGAATTCACTGCCCAGTGAAGCAGTTGAGGCTTCCTCATTGAAGATTTTTAAGGTGAAGATAGATAGGTTCTTGAAGAGCAAAAGGATTAAGAGCTAGGGTGAGTAAATGGGTAAGTGGAGCAGAGTCCATGAAAAAGATCAGCCATGATCTTATTGAATGGCGGAACAGGCTCGAGGGGCCAGATGGCCTACTTCTGCTCCTATTCCTTATATTCTTACATAAATGTGGGTTGATTTTGAATGTGGACACATGGGAACCATATTCAGATTCATAACTCTATCAGCGCTTGGGCAGCAGCGAAAATAATACTTAATTGAAGACTGTCTATGACCCTTTTTGCTTCAATGTGTTATTAACACCCAGATTGCTTTCAGTAATTATAATACTTTATGTAGTCTTTTCCTGATAACCTGCCCTCATTGCCTTATAACAACAATGGAACAACATGCCAATGTGAAACATAACTGCAGTGGTCCCGAGTACTGCATCGGTCTGTCACACAGCACACCAAACAGAATCAGAATTCCTGCTGCAAAACGTTGCTTCATTAGCTGACTAAACTGCTTCTAAACTCGCATTCAATCTCCGCACTATCATTTCAATTTCCATGCTAGTTAACATTGTGAAAGGAGTGTCGAGGTCATGGCATAAGAGTGTTTTGCAGCCTTTAAATTTATTGAGGTGGAATTATAGAATGACACAGCACAGACAAAGTTGTTGTGTAAGGCACCTCATAAAGGTTAAGTCATATGAGAACAGCTCATGGTGTTGGAGGTAGTGGATTGACATGAATCTAGAATGGGGTCACAGGCAGGAAACAGCAAGTGGAGATAAGGGGTTCTTTTTCAGGTTAGTAAGTTATAACAGATAGGGCTCCACAGGGATCTCTGCTGGGATCACAACACTTTACAATATATATTAGTGATCTGGAGTAAGGAGGTGAAGGCTGCTAAATTCGCAGATCACATAAAAACAGTCAGAAAAGCGAATTACGAGAGGGATACAAACAACTTACAAAAGAAGTTAGCAAGTGGGCAAACTGTTGACAAATGCAGTGCAATGTGGGAAAATGCGAAGTTGTTCAATTTGCAAGTGAGAATAAAAGAACAGAATTATTTAACCTGAGAGAAACTGGAATAGGCTGGAACACAAAGGGACTTGGAGGTACCGCGCATGACAACATTTGTCCTGACGAATGCAATAGGTTCCTTCTCCCTTCAGAAATATTCAAACTATCTACATAGATACCCACTCTCTGCCATTTCCATAAAGCTCTGAACACTTACCTTCTCAAACTGTATGTCTCATTTGGTTGTGAAGATTACTGTTTAACCTGCTCGGCAGAATGTCAGACAGCCAATTCTAGTTCTCAACAACCTAGCATAGTCAAAAAGGACAGTATTCTCATTTTGCCTCCCCCATGGTCTCCTCCAACCCCTCTATACCTTATGTCCTCTGGTTGTTAATTATTCCCCCACAAAAGTTTCTGCTGATCGACATTACCAAACTGCTTCATTATCTTGGATGTCTCCAGCAAATCTCCTCTTAACTTTCTCTGTTGCAAGGAGAACAGCAACCTCTCCACATAACTGATTCCCTCACACCCAGGATTACTCTGGTAAATACCCTGTGCACTCTCACTAAGGTCCAGGCATTTCTGTTACACAGCAGTGACTGGAATTGAACATAATTCAGAATTTGGCCTGGCTCTGACATTTCTAAATGCTCAGAATAACTTCTTCACTTTTAAGGAAAACAAGGCACACAAAAGCCTGCAATCAGCAACAGTATGAATGGTTCATGTTTTTGGTGATGCTGGTTGATGATAAACATTTTTCAGAATATCAGGAGAGTTTGAGAGTTGAGAGATTTTTGTCAATTAATGCAATCAGCCTTTTCTGCCATCTTGGGAAGGGTGTAGAGTCTCAAGCTGAATGTCTCATTCAAGACAGAAGACAATGATAGAGAGTGAAAATCCCCCTATACCCTTCGACATTGTCCCAATCAAACACTCAGTACAGGACTCATCAAAGACCCTTGAACTTTTAACTTATTCCTTTGTATGCCTAGTTTAAACTATGAAAGACTTTAATGTAAGCTGTCACCTACAGGTCATTCTGTTATAACGAGTGTTTCATTAATGCGGATTCACTGTAATGGAATTGATGAATTGGGAACACTTTCCACAGCGCAAACTTTTAAAACATGTGTTGGCCGTAACGGGATTACAGCACCAACACTTTAAGCGCTCTTTCCAAAGCGTTATATTTCTATAATGTGAGGCTGCACTAGAACACAACCATCACATAATAGAAGAACTACCAGAGTGACCAGTGGGCGGCACGGTGGCACAGTGGTTAGCACTGCTGCCTCACAGTGCCAGGGACCCGGGTTCAATTCCTGCCTCAGACAACTGTCTGTGTGGAGTTTGCACATTCTCTGCGTGGGTTCCCTCCGGGTGCTCCGGTTTCCTCCCACAGTCCAAAGATGTGCAGGTCAGGTGAATTGGCCATGCTAAATTGTCCATAGTGTTAGGTAAAGGGGTAAATTTAGGGGAATGGGTGGGTTGCGCTTCGGCGGGGCAGTGTGGACTTGTTGGGCCGAAGGGCCTGTTTCCATACTGTAAGTAATCTAATCTACCTGCATTTCTTTATTTTTACACTATTCTATGAAATAATATTTAAGTTTTTAACTCTTGTTTCTCTTGCTACTTTGTACCGAAGCCTTTTTTTTGTACCTAGGTGCCTTGATATCTAAGATAGTGTCATGAGGCGATATTATACACTTCTCATTGTACTCCAGTATGTGACAATAAATTATAGAATCCCTACAGAATCATAGAATCTCTGCAGTGTGCAAACAGGCCCTTCGGCCCAACAAGTTCCACACCGATCCTACGAAGAGTAACCTATCCAGCCGCATTCCCCTGCCCTATATTTACCCCTTACTAATGCACCTAACCTACACATCCCTGAACACTATGGGCAATTTAGCATGGCCAATTTACCTAACCTGCACATCTTTGGACTATGGGAGGAAACCCCACGCAGACACAGGGAGAATGTACAAACTCCACACAGACAGCCACCTGAGGCTGGAATTGAACCCAGATCTCTGGTGCTGTGGTGCAGCAGGGCTAACCATTGAGCCACTGTGCCAAAATCTAAAACCTAAACTAAAAGAAACTAATTTAAAATCTAGATACAGAGTAAAGCTTCCTCTGCACTGTTCCCCATCAAACACTCCAGGACAGGGGCAGCACAGGGTTTGATACGGAGTAAAGCTTCCTCTGCACTGTTCCCCATCAAACAGTCCCAGGATAGGTTAGGCATCAGGTTAGATACAGAGAAAAGCTCCCTCTAAATTGACCCCATCAAACAGTCCCAGGACAGGGACAGCACAGGGTTAGATTCAGAATAAAGCAAGACTGTTGAAATTGTAACTTTGTTTCTTGATCTTTCTACTTTAAACCTAAGATTTTGTACCGAGGTACCTTTGTACCTAAGATGGTGCTAGGAACGGCAACATTGTACACTTTTCACTGTACTCATGTACTTGAGTACATGTGATAGTAAAATCTCATTCTAAAGCTCTCCAACTTTGTTCCAACCTCTGAGGAGTGCCCTCTACTGTCAGAAATTAATACTTTTCCATTTCCAAACACAATGTTACTTGCAGAATATTAGCTGTCAATTTAGTTTTGCTGAAAGAAAACAAATGACTTGAGGATATTTCATTCAATGGAACTCACGATATTCTGAATGAGTGACCAGTGAGCTACCCACTGAGCCATGATGCTTACTAGATTTGGGGTGGCTGCATCAATCACCAGCTGCTGTGAGCAATGCAGTTTCCATATTCATAAGTGGCGAACCACCTCAACAGTACATTTAAACATTGAGATGGCCATGGGATCACAAACACTCAACGGTTCCTGGGTCAAAAAGTGTGGTGCAGGAAAAGCACAGCAGCATCTCAACAGCAGGAGAGTCGACATTTCGGGCAGAAGCCCGTCATGTTCCACTAGCACTGGCAACTGCCTGTATGCAGATGTCTGAAACACTCTCCTGAAACCTCCTCAGCTCTCACCTCTCCCTTTGGCTTTAAGACCCATCTTACAACCTCCATTACTGACCAGGTTTCCAGTCGCAAAACATCTCAAGTATTGGCTCAGCATTGCATTTATTGATCTGATGATTTTGTTGTGGAATGGCTGAAGATATTTCACCGTGCAACAAGTGCTATATAAATGCACATTATTGTTGTACAGGCCAGCAAACATCAGAATAACTCTTTCTTTACAATTCTTGCAAAGACAATTGAATTTTTTTTTAAAAAAGATGCTGCTTTTAAAGGGGGAATACTCCATTTGATTGTTGCTGATAAAAATGCTTGTGCGAGTAAGGGGTTTACAAATGAGGTTCACTTTCACTTTAAGTAGTGATTTTTAAGGGCGACAGTGGTGTTAATGCACATTTACACCCTCCACCTGAGTATCTCTCACACAAATTTAAAAATTGCCCGGGGTTCCTTATATGATGTCTCAGCTGTTGCACAGCGAAGTTTAAAAAACACCCAGCCCCCAACAAAGTCCAACTGAAAACATTGACTGAAAGTGCTGTTGTGAAGCTGTTACAGATATTTTCAGCATGTTGTATTTAATAAGGGAATACAGATTGTTGATTTAGTGTTGACCATTTGCATTATTACCCAAGAAGAACTTAGACCTGTGTGTATCAGCGTATGTGACTGTCTATATGTTTAGGAGCTGGTTAGCTCATTTGGCTGGTTGGCTAGTTTACTAAATAGAGTAAAACCAACAGAGGAGGTTCACTTCCTGCACCAGCTGAGGTTACCATGAAAGGTTTTCCTTCTCAACTTTTCCCCTCACCTGATGTGTGGTGAACCTCAGATTAAATCATCACCACTTTGCATCTCTCTCTTCTCTAATGAGAGTGTAGCCCTCTGGGGATGACAGTGACCTTACCTACTCCCATGTGTAGATTAGTGCATAATATGTACACACGTGTTTGCTTGTGTTCACATAAGCATGTGTCTGGCAGATTTCAGCCAAGCTTTCTCAGGCAGAACTTGGAGTTGCAGGGTCATTGGTCATTTCCTGTCTCCCACCAGCCAGCAGGAAGAAAGTTGGACTGTTCAGTTTGTGAAGTGCAATGTATCCACACCAGATTTATGGAGTGGCAAACACTAGCTTTTACTTCTCTTGCTATTTCTCAGATATCTTGGAATTTTGCTAGTTCCAGGGGCATGACAGTGCTGAACTGAGGAACTATAAATCCCAGCATGACAGGTTGTAAAAATCAAAGATTTTGACCCAGTGACACTGAAGGAACGGCGATATATTTCCAACTCGGGATGGTGAGTGGCTTGGAGGGGAACTTGCAGGGGGGTGGTGTTCCCATGTATCAGATTCCTTTGTCTTTCTCGATCAAAGTGGTTGTGGGTTTGGAAGGTGCTGTCAGAGGATTAGATTCCCTACAGACTGGAAACAGGCCCTTCGGCCCAACAAGTCCATGCTGACCCTCCGAAGAGTAGCCCACCCAAACCCAGTCCCCTACCCTATATTTATTAGATTAGGTTCCCTACAGGTAAATTTCCGCAGTGCATCTTGTAGATAGTACACACTGCTGCTACTGAGCGTCAGTGGTGGAGGGAGTGGATGCTTGTGGATGTGGTGCCAGTCAAGTGGGCTGCTTTCTTCTGGATGATGTTGTTGGAGCCGCACCATTCCAGGCAAATTGGAATATTGACTTGTGCCTTGTATGTCGTGGCTAGGGATTAGGGAGTTAGGAGGTGCCTGTGATCTGCTCTAATAGCCACTGCATTTATGTGGCTAGTCCAGTTCAGTTTCTGATCAATGGCTACCCTTAGGTGTTGACAGTGGCTGATTCAGTGATGGTAATGTCATTGTATGTCGGGGGGGTTGGGGGCGGGTAATTAAATTCTTGTTGAAGATGGTCATTGCTTGACATTTGTATGGCATGAATATTACTTTCCACTTGTCACCCCAAACCTAGATATTGTTCAGGTCTTATTGCATTTGGATGTGGACTGCTTTAGCAGAAATCTAAATCAAACATCAACTCATTGCAAAAGCTGTCCCAATGTATAACTCTCCTGGAGAGTTCAGAAAGCAGACTCAGGCTTGAATATCCTCACCGACCATCTCCAACATTTTTATTCATTTACAAAATATGTGCAGTACTGGCCCGCATTTATTGCCCATCCCTAATTGCCCACAGCACCTATTGTCATGGATCTGGAGACACATGTCGGCCAGACCAGGTAGGGATGGCAGATTTCCTTCCCTGAAGGATATTAGTGAACCAGATAGGTTTTTACAACAGTTGGCAGTAGTTTTCATGATCATTATTAGACTCTTACTCCAGATTTTTTTTGTAGTGACTTCGAAATCCCCCATCTGTCATGGCTGGGTTCAAACCCCAGCCCCGAGCACATTACCTGAGTCTCTGGATTAATAATCGAGTGAGAATGCCAGCAGGTCACCACCTCTCTTACTGTGCTCAAGCACACCGTAAGCCGAATTCAGTCCAGCTCAGGACATAGCAAAACTGATCAGAGGTTCACATCTGGGCTGCACCCCAAAGAGTCGAGAGTAGATGATGAAAAAGTTACCTGAGGTTTGAAGAGATGTGTATGGGAGGGTGATAGGTTCTGTTGCTTCATTATGAGACACTGTGGTTGTGGGCTGCTTCTTGCAAGGCCTAATCCTATGAAACCTTTGAAAGAATGGGTGGTGGAATCGCATCATCCGGTGGAACTCTTGATTGCAAGTCTTCGGTTGCCGTGTGAAACGTCGTTGACGGTAGCTTCGTAGGATTCCTAGGATTCAACAGTAGAGGTTTTCTGATGGGTTGCTAGCTTCCCTGCAAAGCCCTGGGTGTCATATGCTGTAAAGTGAGCACGCAGACTTTCTGACTGCAAGGTCCCAGTGTTGAACTACCACATAACCTCCACTCCCCCCCCCCCTCACCCTGCTATTCATCTCTCCATTGGAGCTGAACATTGGAAGTGCACAGAAAGGGAATAAGCATCCATTTGGTTCACTGAAGAGAAAATCATGCCATCTGCAAGAGAAGCAGGGCACCAGTAATAACAACATGGTCAACTGGTTTAGTCCCTGCTTGGTGTTACCATATGGCTCTTGGCTCAGCTCTCTACTCTGCCTGTTGGATAGATGATTGTCCTCATCACTGCTCAGTATTTGTAGCTTGTAATGATTTCTCTCCACCTCAGAAAGTCTGCTTTCTGACCCAAGAATATATATCCAAACTCTTTTATTTACAATATTGGACATACTGTTCTCTGTGTTAACACTGAGTTTGGAGAGGTACACTGATTCCTCTTTAGTCCCATTCCTCCACTCATCAAAACAAATTGTACATCTCAATGATGTGAAGATATAACCAACTAACATAATCTTGAGCTGTATTCACTTTCATATTAGGAAAAGTCAGATTTCTTTAGTAACTAGGAATAACTAGTTTATTACAAATGCAATCTCATTAATGAAGATGAGACACACACATCCACACAGTCTCTCTCTCTCACACATCCACACAGTCTCACACATCCACACACACATCCACACAGACACAGTCTCTCACACACGTCCACACAGTCCTCCACATATACACACACACACATCTACAGTCTCTCTCTCTCTCTCTCACACACACACAATCTCTCTCTCTGTCGTACACACACACATCCACTCAATGCCACACATCCACAAAGTTCTCCACACATACTTACATCCACAAAGTCTCTCCCACACACATTCACACAGTTCCCTCCACATGCGCACACACACATCCACACAGTCACACACACAGTCTTTCTCACACACACACATCCACAGTCTCACACACACATCCACAAAGTCTCACACACACATCCACAAAGTCCTCCATACACACATCCATCCACACAGTCTCTCTCTCTCTCTCTCTCTCTCTCTCACACGCACACACACATCCACACAGTCTCACATACATCCATACAGTCCCACACATCTACACAGTCTTCCACACATACATACATCCACACAGTCTCACATTCACACAGTTCCCCCCCACATACACACATACATCCACACAGTCTCTCACACACACAGTCTCTGTCTCTCTCATGCACACACACATGGGCTTTTGCATGGCAAGGGATTTAGGGATTATGGGGATAATGCAGGTAGGAGGAGCTGAGACAATGGATAGATCAGCTGTAATCTTAGTGAATGGCAGAGCAGGCTTGATAGGCCAAATGGCCTACTCCTGCTTCTATTACAATGAAACTATGAAACACACACTAACACACACTCCCAAACAGACACTTGAAGACACGCTCATACAAACACACACTCACTCTCTGAAAGCCCAGTTGATTGGATGTCTCCACCTGAATACCTGATCCTTGCAGATGCAACATTCTTGCTGTTGTATCCAACACCTTTTCAGTTCAAAGAAAACTTTCTATAGGATCCAGTCAATGATATCATTGAGTAATGTTTGAGTCACACATCTTCATAACATCTGTAAAATGTTGGGGAGGTGATGGCCTAATGGTATTATCATTCGACTATTAATCCAGAAACCAAGAATAATGCTCTGGGGACCTGAGTTCGAACCCCACCATGGCAGATGGTGGAATTTGAATTCAATAAAAAAAAATCTGGAATTAAGAGACGACTGATGACCATGGGCCATTGTTAATTGTTGGAAAAACCCACCTGGCGCACTAATGTCCTTCAGGGAAGGAAATCTGCCATCTTCAGTTGGTCTGGCCTACATGTGACTCCAGACCCACAGTAATGTGGTGACTCTCAACCACCCTCTGAAATGGCCGAGCAAGCCATTCAGTTGTATCAATCGCTAGACAGCCACAGCAAATGGACTGCAGCAGTTCAAGGAGGTGGCTCACCACCATCTTCTCAAGGGCAAATAGGGATGGGCTATCAAAGCTGGCCAATCACTGATGCCCAAGTCCCACAATGAATTAAAAAAAAGCACATCTCCCATTAGTACTGACACCCCATCCTTCCCTGTGACTGTCAGTGTCATTGTTACAGCACTCATGGTCATATCAACCTCACCGCACAATAACTGCAAACTCTGGGTTTCCTTCCCTAAAGCTGTCTGGCTGCCTGTCTCTTCTCCTCAAACCTCCCTGTGTAAGGAAATGTTCACCACCTGTTTTAATATCACCTGCTGTCTCAACCTGTGAAGCCTCTCTGGTCTTTTATTTGCTACTTTGAAGGTGCACTGTTACTGGAAGGAAAACTTTGAGAAATGATGGAATAATGAAAACATTTTTGATATATTTGTACATTGAAGTGGTCAGTGACCAGAGGCTCTAGTTTCATAAACGTGCAGATTTATAGCACAGGACCATAAGCTGTAGGAGCAGAAGCAGGCCATTCAGCCCATTGAGGTAAAAACAATGACTGCAGATGCTGGAAACCAGATTCTGGATTAGACAGGTGCTGGAAAAGCACAGCTGTGCTCCTGATGAAGGGCTTTTGCCTGAAACGTCAATTTTCCTGCTCCTCGGATGCTGCCTGAACTGCTGTGCTTTTCCAGCACCACTCTAATCCAGAACCCCACTCAGCCCATTGATTCTGCTTCACCATCCAGTGAGATCATGGCTAGTCTGATAACCCTCACTCCACTTTCTTGCCTTTACCCAGTTACTCTTGATTCCCTTCCTGATTAAAGACCTGTCCGTTTTGGCCTTGAATATACTTAATGCCCCGACCTCGACAGCTTTTGGCGGGGAAGAATTCTGTAAATTCACTACCATCTATGAGAAGAGAGGAAACTCCTTCCCATTTCTGTCTTAAAGGGGCAAACCTCTGTCTTGAAACTGTGCTCTCTGTGCCAGCAGCAGGAGGCATTGCGTGAGGGATAAATCCTAACCTGAGGTCCTGAAAAAAATTACTTACAGTGTAATTAATTGTAATAATAAAATAAATTACATTGGTGTCATTATCTGTACGCAAGAGAAATGCTTTCAGGTGAAGGGAATAGGAATGAGAAGGTCTTGACTCTGAAGTTAATGGGAATATCAGTCAGGAATTATGTTAAACCTGCAGCGAAATCATTTTCACCATCACACAAAGCCAGGAGTTCAGGGGCTCTTGTCATGCAGAGGTAGTGCCTCTACCTCTCGACCAGGAAACCTGTGCTTAAGTCCCACCTGCTCCAGGCGGCACGATGGCACAGTGGTTAGCACTGCTGCCTCACAGCGCTAGAGACCCGGGTTCAATTCCCGCCTCAGGCGACTCTCTGTGTGGAGTTTGCACATTCTCCCCGTGTCTGCGTGGGTTTCCTCCGGGTGCTCTGGTTTCCTCCCACAATCCAAAAATGTGCAGGTTAAGTGAATTGACCATGACAAATTGTCTGTAGTGTTAGGTGAAGGGGTAAATGTAGGGGAATGGGTCTGGGTGGTATACACTTTGGCGGGTCGTTGTGGACTTGTTGGACCGAAGGGCCTGTTTCCACACTGTAAGTAATCTAATCGAAGAAGTGTGTCACAACATATCTGAACAGGGTTTTTTTAAAAAAAGCCAGGAGTTAACAAAATAAGCAATGTCAGATTAAAACGAGAGATGATTTGTCCCAACAGCATTAACCAGTCGATCCAGCTGGAGGGCAACTCTTGCTCAGTTAAACATCCTGGACAAAACAGCTCATTTGATTGACATCCTATGATCTGAAAACATCCACTCCCTCCACAACCGACAATCAGTAGCTGCAGTGGATCATCTACAGGATGCACTGCAGAAATTCACCAAAGATCCTTAGACAGCTCTTTCCAAACCCACGACCACTTCCATCTGGAAGGACAAGGGCAGCAGATACATGGGAACACCAACCCCTGAAAGATCTCCTCCAAGACACTCACCATCCTGCAGTTCCTTATCTGTCACTGGGTCAAAATCCTGGAATTCCCTCCCTAAGGGCATTGTGGGTCAACCTACAGCACATGGACTGCAGTGGTTCAAGAAAGTGACTCACCCCCCACCTTCTCCAGGCATTTAGGAATGAACGATAATTTTGAGCCAAATCTTGTGGAAGAATATATTTTAAAAAGTACTCAATTCTGCCCGAGGCACATGTCCCAGAACAGTGCTGCACTGTCTTGCCCACCACACCTTCAATGATTCCTACTGTAACCAACATTTAGTGAGCTCCAAGTACTGAGTGTCACCAAAACCAAACAACGAACACGGAATGGTAAATAGATGTTGTCGGAATCGCATAGTACTCTGCAGGTTGTGACTGACTGGAAACCATCCAGCAAATGACCTGAGCATCAGGTGTGCCATGGTACAAGCAAAACTACACCCCAACTGCTTAACCGACCCAATTAAATAAGGAATGAGCACAGCACAGGTTTCCCTCCCTTGCAGTTCTTTCTCTGTCCCTCATTACCCGTATGGAGTTTCAGAATCACAGACTTGAAGAGAGATTGGTTGGAGAAGCATCCAATTAATGCCTCACAAAACTTGATTACAAAAAGCAACATGACTGAGTTTGGAGATTCCACCAGCTGAGCAATGATTTCCTCCTCAACAAATCAACACAGGAACAGGAGGAAGCCATTCAGCCCCTCGAGCCTATTCCACCATTCAATGGGCTCATGGCTGATATTTGTGGTCTAACTCCACAAACCTGCATTTGGCCCAGATCCCTCAACACCTTTGCTTAGTAAAAATTTATCGATCTCAGATTTAATTATTAACAATTGATCCAGTATCTACAGCCATTTGTGGAAGAGCGTTCCAAACATCTCTCACCCTTTGTGTTTGGAGGTGCTTCTTACAATCTCTCCTGAACTGTCTGGCCCTAATTCTCAGACTATGCCCCGATTTCTAGAATCCCCAATGAGTGGAAATAGTTTATCTTTATCTACCCTGTCTTTTCCTGTTAATATCTTGATGACTTCGATCAGATCACCCTAACCCTTCTAAATTCTGAAGAAAACAGGACTAATTTGTGTAATCCCTCCTGAAGGTCCAGGCAACAACCTTGTGAACCTACGCTGTACTCCCTCCAAGGGTAATATAGCTTTCCTAAGGTGCAGTACCCAGATCCACTCACAGTACTGGGAGCTAGGCGGCAGCATGGTCTGTTGAAAAGCTTTTCTTTCTGTAATGCTGGACACCTTATTTCTCTATCGTCTAAGATCTCGTAACTAAAGAAACTGTGCCTTGCTACTTTTGTATGCCAATCGGCACTGTAATTGATGACGTATAAACTTTTCATAGAATCATAGAATCCCCATAGTGTGGAAACAGGCCACTCAGCCCAACAAGTCCACACTGACCCTGTGAAGAGCAACCCTTCCAGTCCCATTCCCCCTATCATATTACTCTACATTTACACCTTACTAATGCACCTAACCTACACATCCCTGTACACTATGGGCAATTATTCAAGGCCAATTCACCCTAATCTGCATATCTTTGGACTGTGGGAGGAAACCAGAGCACCTGGAGGAAACCCAGTCACTATACTCATTGAGTATATATGGCAATAATGGTTATTCTATTCTATTACGTTGTATTCTAGTCTATTCCACTCGAAGTGGATCTAACCAGAGTTTTGCATAACTGCGGCATAAATTCTACATCCTCATACTGCAATCATCGAGATATAAAGCTAATTTAGCTTTCAGAAAGCAAGGCAAGTAGAAACACAAGGCAACAGAATACTTTGAACAGCAAGCTCTCCCAGTCTTCTGATTTGTCAAAGCTTCAGGAAACTTGTTGATGACAGACACGCTAACTTGAAAAATACCAAACCCTAAAGAGTTACTCAGCAGGTCAGGCAGCTTCTGTGGACAGAGAAACAAAGTTAGTTGTGGAGACCTGATGAAAGCTCACTGACCTGGAAATTTAACTGTCTCTCTCACCACTGAGGTCACCTGATATACTAAGCATTTCCAGCACTTTCTGTCTTTATTTCACCCTGGCAGCAATTTTACGATTTTGCTTTTCTTGTTGAATCTGACATGGTCAGAATACTGGTCTTTCCCATTCTGCACCGTGTCAACATCAAACAGTTGGGTTGATACAATCATATGTCTTTACTGAGATGGTCACAGCCTTGATCACCGACTGCTCCACAACACCACAATGTTACAATCACACATTATTAACCCCAGGCAGAGCATTCAGTTTTTCAATCAAAGCTCTTGACAATCGATATTCTATACTGGGGCTTTTGTCTGGTCAGGAGCCTGATCCCACGCTCTCCGATTCAAGACTACAATCAACACAGCCAAGGGAATCATGCTGAATCCTGGGGAGCAGATGGGTGATTGTTAACAGGATACCCTGGCGTAAGTGACCACTTGTTGGTGAATCTCTGTGTTGTGTCTGCAGCAGTGATCTCTGGTGTACAGGCATTCTGATTCAAAATGGAGAAGCTGGGTGACATCAATTGATTGATTGATATCAAACTTCAGCAGTCATGCAGTGCCATTCAACGGTGATATCCATTCAGCAGGTGTGTTTTCTGGACCACTGGTTTTGTACTCTGTGGGTTTGACAGTGCGCAATGCTGCTTGAGATCTGCTTACCTGTTATGGGCTGCTAACAATCACCGATTTCACCTTCAGTGAGTTATAAATGCTTATAATGCAGAAAAAAATCAGTTTTTGGCTCAAAGAAAATACTTGTACTCACATATCCTGACCACACCAAGCTGTATTACTCGCTTCCCTTGTCCTGAAAACTCTGGCCCTGACAAATACACATTCATTCCCTTTTGAGAACCTACTGCATCAAAGACCTTCTCCCCATTGTCACCCTGGCTCTTTAGTTATTGGCTTTAAACCAGGGTCCTCCAGCCCCAGACCCTTCTGCCAGGTGATGCAATACTTTCCCATCTTTGCTTATGTGTGACTCCAGGCCCACAGAAATGTGGGTGATTCTTACCTGGTCTCTGGCGATTAGGGATGGGCAATAAAAGAGAGCCTAGCCAGTGACGTCCAAATCCCAAGAGTCTATGTTTAAAAAAATGCCCTCTCAAAATTGATTTGAATTTTAGACACCTCTTTGAAATCTCCGCCTTTAATCTTAAGGACAAGCCAAGCACCTTCAGTCTTTCCTTGCAACCAGAGTTCCTCATTCCCAGGAACCAGAGTCCCTCATTCCCAGGAACCAGAGTCCCACATTCCCAGGAACCAGAGTCCCACATTCCCAGGAATCAGAGTTCCTCATTCCCAGGAACCAGTCCCACATTCCCAGCACCATTCCAGTAAATTTCCTCTGCACCCTCTCCAAATCCTTCCCATAGCGTGCTGCCTTGAATTTGAGACAATATGCCACCTGAGACCGAACCGGTGATGTTTAAAGGTTTACAATTACTTCCTTTTGCTATTCTCTGTCTCTGTTAATACCAAGGATCCAGATTTTACTTTTCAAACATCCTTCACCACTCACCTTATCACCCTTCACAGACTGTGTAAGCTATCATTAAGTGTATTGTTCCCATTCTCCCTCGTAACATGGCAGTATCTGGTTCATTTTGCTACTCCTTTATCTTTATGTCAATTATATGACATGCAGAGTTATAAACAAGCCAAACACACACCACAAATACAATGTAATTTCTTTTTGTTGTCGCAGCATCTTTCATAGAACTTCTCTTTTTAAAGTTAGCATTTAATTGATAAAGAAAACCTTCATTCATAAGCTGCCTCTTGGTCCTTCTACTTTCACTCCATTTCATTCAAAACAAGCACTGGCCCCGGTGAATAGCCAAGAGACAGCAGGGAGGCTGGATTATGGTACAACACAAGGAGAACATACAAGACATTACCTGTATGGAGAGTCAGGCTGTAAGGAGGAGAAGTGGCTGTGGTACTGACAGTGGTGGTAGTTGTGGTATGTAGCTGAAGCATCTTAGCTGCCAGGTCCTTAGCACATGGAAGGTTCATTTCAAAGTCCCGATGGTACGCATTGAACTCTAGAAGATGTCTGATACAAAATGCGTCTCGACGAGGCAAGCGTTGTTTTAGGAATATTTCCCAAAGTCCTAGGAGTCAATGGTACAAGTTTATGACTTGATGGCTCATGCGCATACTAAGGTCAGAGGCTAAGTTAGCAGGATACTCACCAACTGGCAATCCAGCTACACTTGCGCAAGGCAATTGTAATGTCATCATTTTAAGAGATGATAAGAGATGAATCTTAACTTGTCTGAGATGTTTCACTCCATCATCTCTGTCAAGCAACTCCACTAAAGTGTCATGAGGAATTTCACACCTGGGCCATAAGTGTTCAGGTATCTTCATGAAACCAAGGACTTTGAAATTGGTGGGATTGGAAAGGAAATGGAAATAGAGGCTAAGGGCAAACAGTTAGCTTGAGAGAAAAGGAGAGGTATGTTATGGGCTGAATTTCTTTGGGTGCAGTGGTACGTGTGCATCCTTGACCATCCATCACTTAACCAGATCTGTTCTTTTGTGGTCCACTGCTGTGTTACAGGTCAAGCTCAATAGAGGCCCATCATATAGATTCAAGAACAGCTTCAATAAATTCAAGAACAGCTTCAATAAATTCAAGAACAGCTTCTTCCCTGCTACTATGAAAATTCTGAACGCATCTTTCAAATTTTAACTTTAATGTTGTTTTCACTCTATGTGCACTTTCTCTGCAGCTGTAACACTGTCTTCCTGGCTCTGTCACTCTAATGCACTCTGTATGGTTTAATCTGCCTATGCTGCAGGCAAAACAAAACTTTTCATTGCACTCAAGTACATGGGAGAAGAATAAATCAAATCAAATTAAAGCATTTCTACAAGTTCGCTTTGAAACAATTCATATAATAGGTCAATTGAGTTGTTAATGGACCTATTAATCCAGAGAACTACCAAGTGTGCTCTTTAACCCTCCAACATCTTGGCACTCCTGTAATTCTGGCTTCCAATGCATGCCCGATGTCCATCTACAACTGATGGCCATGACTTCAACTACAGAGATATGAAACTTGGAAATTCCCGCTCTAAATATCTCTCTCTCTCTGTCTTCCATCACAATGCTCCACAAAACATACCTTTTTGGCCGAGCATTTGTTCACTTGTCTTGTGACCCTAATGTGGTTCAGTGTCAAATTTTATATTGCAGTACTATTATGAAGCACCTTGGGACTTGGTTCTCTATTAAGACACCATATTAATGCAAATCATTACAAACTGACACACATTAGGACAGGATTATATGATTAGTAAAAGTAGTCAATATTGAACCATACGGCTGCTCACTCATTAGAAAGAGGTGACAGATGGTAGTTTAGCTGAGGGTCACCACAGAAGAATCCCTCATGAAATTATACCCTTCATAAAGAAGGCAATTGTAATGTCATCATTTTAAGAGATGATAAGAGATGAATCTTAACTTATCTGAGAAATTTCATTCCATCACCTCTGTCAAACAACTCCACTAAAGTGTCAATTACTGCTCCCATCCCTGAGAATGGTCACAGGTACATCTGCTCGGTTCAACCATATATTTGTTACCATCTTTTGCAACCTGACCCAAATATTTAACATGTGATTGAGAAGATGATTATCACTGTCAAGCAAGACTCACGGTTCAATTCTCAGCTAACATCTGAACCTGCACGAATCCTTCCAGAAAAAAAAAATCAATAGTTGGCTGATTATTCCCATTTCTCTCGGAGGGCCACTGGGATCAATGACAGCACATTTGGGATAGGGAGAGGGTAGGATAGCCATAGCTCAGCGCGTAGCACACTTGCTCAGGCTCACAGGTTCAAATCCCACTCCAGCGAGGGAGTACAAAATTCCCGAGCCACGCTGGAGGAGTGTTAGACTGTCAGAGGTACCATCTGGAGTACAAGGTTAATAAATGTGAAGTCATCCCTTTTGGTCGGAGTAACAGTAAAAAAGACTATTACTTGAATGGTAAAAATTGCAGCATGTGGTGCAGAGGATCCTGGGAGTTTTTGTGCATGAATCACAGAAGGTTGGTCTGCAGGTACAACAGGTAATTAGGAAGGCAAATGGAACTTTGTCCTTCATTGCTAAAGGGATTGAGTTTAAAAACTGGATGGTTGTGTTGCAGCTGTACAGGGCGCTGGTGAGGACACACCTGGAGTACTGTGTGCAGATTTGGTCTCCTTACTTGAGAAAGGATGCACTGGCACTGGAGGAGGTGCAGAGGAAGTTCACTTGGTTAATTCCAGAGTTGAGAGGGTTGGCTTATGAGGAGAGGTTGAGTAGACTGGGATTATTTACATTGAAATTTAGAAAAATAAAAGGAGGGATCTTATAGAAACACATAAAATTATGAAGGGAGTAGATAAGATAGAAGTAGAGAGGATGTTTCCACTGGTGGGTGAAACTAGGACAAGAGGGGAGAGCCTCAAGATTAGAGGGTGCAGATTTAGGACTGAATTGAGAAGGAACTTGTTCACCCAGAGGGTTGAGAATCCATGGAATTCCCTGCCCAGGGAAGTAATTGAGACTTCCTCAGTAAATATTTTTAAAGCTAAGATAGATCATTTTTTGAACAGTAAAGAAATTAAGGGTTATAGTGAAAGGGTGGATAAGTGGAGTTGAGAAAAGATCAGCCATGATCTTATTGAATGGTGGAGCAGGCTCAAGGGGCCAGACAGCCTACTCCTGCTCCTAGTTCTTATGTTCCTGAGAAAAATATTAAACCAAGATCCCATTTTCCTTGTCAGGTAGATGTTAGTGATGTAACAACCATTATTTGAAGACTAGCGGGGGATTCATAAAATGCCTAATAGAGTCGTAGAGGTCTGGTCCTTTACCTTGTTGCTGTTTGAGAGATTTTCCTGTGTACAAATTGGCTGCTTCCTTCCTTACATGACGACATTGACTGCACTCCAGTTATACTTGATTGGCTGGAAAGCACATTGTGACTTCTGATGGCCATGAAAGGTACAATATAAATACAAGTCTCTCCTTTTTGTATAATCCATTGCTGCCATTTTCAGACATTCTATTTTGAAACATCAATGATTTTGTTCATAAGTTTTGCTCAAAGCACGATTAAAGTCATACAAAAACAATTGTACTGTCATTACCTGCATGAAATAAGTCAATCTTCATTAATAACCATGTAGCAGGTCATCCCAGACAGGAACAAATGCCAACAGTAGGTTGTAGACCTGATGATGAGAGATGGATGCTTGCCAACGCTGTATTGTGCCAATGATGAAGACAGATGTTAAAGATCTCATGCCATGACATTAAAACAACTAGTGCCATGACCAACCATTCTTCCTTGGTCAAAAACACTCAAAACAAATGATCTGCTTTTCTGTGCGTCTACTATTCATCAAATCTTACTGTGCTCACTTATCTTCACATCTGTTATAATGTTGTGTCATGATACATAATATGGCTCCATACCTGCCCAGCATTGCAAACCAAATTAGATTATTCTTTACATGAAATATTTCCTTAATATGCTAATCAGAGGCCCAAAGCCTGACTTAGACCTGATGACTCAGGAATTCAGCATTAGATAGGCCACAAAGTATCCTTTCCCCTTTTTCTAGATCAACTTGTAACAGAAAAGAGTCCTAAAAAGGTGAATTTACTTGACAATACTTAGCTCTTTGTTAGGACTGGTAAGAAACAGTACTTTTCAACAAGGTGACGCTCTCTCCTTGATTTGGGATTTGACTGGGTTTCTCAGATGAGCAGACCCAGGGTGGTACCATTATTCTTCTGGTTTCTGAACTCCAAAACAAAAGGACCATTGCCAGAGATATTCACACCAACTCCTCCAGACACTGGGGAGACACTTGTGACTAGCTCCTGTGATGTCTCGGCCTCTTAACAATTAGCCATGTGGCCAGTTTACCAAAGGAATGAGGATGTGCAGCCAAAAAGCACCAATGATCTGTTCCTGGCTGAGCCTGGTCCTGAGCATGAACAGCAAGAGAAACCATCATTTAACCATAATGAAGCTAATGTTACTGAATTAATAATCCATAGGATATGAGTTCAATTCTCAGTCTGGTGATTGAACTCGGTATTGAGAAGCCTGAGTACAAACAGATGTTATCAGGAAAGGTGGCTGTAAAGTTTGCTGAGTTAATGTATCAATGCATCTGGCTCAGGTTTGTGAGGACCCACTGGTCTTCAGAACCTACCTGCATCCACCTTGTAAATGCTGCCACCGCTTCACCAAGTAGCCACCAGTTTTATTCAAGAGAAACCAAAATGGCCAGTAGGATGAAGCAATACCATCACATGTACTGCAGAGATCCAAGATGGTCCAACCACCATTTTGTAAAAGCGTCCAGAAATACCTGTTGGCCATGCCAGGGGCGACTGCGTCCCAAGACTGAATAATGAAATAAGACCACAGCTTTAGCCTGAGAAGCTGAGATGGAGAGAGGAAGAAGTGCGTGGAGGAAGTAACAGTGACCAAAGGACTTAATCCAGTAAATCATAAGATCTTTCTTGTTACACTAACACAGCAGCCTGAATGCCAACTCCTAAATAAGAGGGGACAGAGACCAGATCAGATGCTCAAAACTTTATTTTTTTTATTCATGAGACATGGGTGTCACTGGCTGGGCCCAGACTTTAATGGCCATCCCTAGTTGCCCCTTGAGAAGGTGGGGGTGAGCTGCCTTCTTAAACCACTGCAGTCCACAATGCCCTTAGGGAGGGAATTCCAGGATTTTCACCCAGCGACAACGATGGAACGGTGATATATTTCCAAGTCTGGATGGGGAGTGGCTTGGAGGGGAACTTGCAGGGGGTGGTGTTCCCATGTATCTGCTGCCCTTGTCCTTCTAGATGGAAGTGGCCATGGGTTTGGAAGGTGCTGTCTAAGGATCTTTGGCGAATTGCTGCTGTGCATCTTGTAGTCATGATGTGGAAGTGTCGGGGTTGGACTGGGTGGACCAAGTCAGAAGTCACACGACACCAGGTCCAACATGTTTATTTGAAATCACAAGCTTTTGAAGAATTTCTCCTTCATCCAGGAGAACAGCCAGGGAATTCCTAGAGACATGGCACTCATCCACAGATTCAATCAATAAGCACATCGACCTGTTCCCAATATACCGACCACTGCAGCGGACAGCTGGAACTGACAACTGGAAGTGGCAGAGACAAACCACTATAAATGCCAGAGGAAAGATCACAGAAGCACTTCACAGGAGGCTCCCAAGCACTGAGGATGTCACCTAGACAGGGGACTCTCATTATTGAAACCTTCAGCCTGGGAAAAAGCTTGTTTCTATCCACCCTGTCTATACCCTTCATGATTTTATAAACCTCAATCAGGTTCTCCCCTGAATCTCCTTTTTTCGAATGAAAATAAACCTAACATATTCAACCTCTCTTCATAGCTAGCACCTTCCATCTAGAAGGACAAGGACAGCAGAAACATGGGAACACTACCACCTGCAAGTTCCCCTCTAAGCCCCTCACTATCCTGACTTGGAAATATATTGCCGTTCCATCACTGTCGCTGGGTGAAAATCCTGGAATTCCCTCCCTGAGGGCATCGTGGGTCCAGCCACAGCACATGGACTGCAGTGGTTCAGGAAGGCAGCTCACCCCCACCTTCTCTAGGGGCAACTAGGGACAGGCAATAAATGCTGGGCCCAGCCAGTGACACCCATGTCCCATGTGCACATCTTGTATGTGGTACACACTGCTGTTACTGAGCGTCAGTGGTGCAGGGAGTGGGTGCTTGTGGATGTGATGCCAATCAAGTCGGCTGCTTTTTCCTGGATGGTGTCAAACTTTTTGAATATTATTGGAGCTACACCATCCAGATAAATAGACAGAATGCTGTAACATTCCTGATTTGTATCTTTTAGATGGTGAACAGGCTTTATAGAATCTGGAGGTGAGTTACTGCCTCAGTATTCCTAGCTTCGGACCTGCTTTTGCACAATATATTGATATGGCTAGGCCAATTGAGTTTCTGATCAATGGCAATCCCCAGGAACTTGTTCATGGGTGAGTCAGCAATGGTGGTTCAATTGAACGCCATCTGGAGATTGTTAGATCATCTCCTATCACAGATGGTCTGACAGTCGTATGGCATACATGTTACTTCCAACTTTTCGGCCAGAGCTTGATGTTGTCCAGGTCTTGATGCTCCGGACATGGACTGCTTCAGTATATGAGGAGTGGTGAATGGTGCTGAACATCTCACTTCTGACCTTATGTTGGAGGGTAGGCCATTGATGAATCAGCTGGAGATGGTTGAGTCTAGGACACCAACCTGAGGAACTGCTGCAGAGGTGCCCTGGGTCTGCAATAATTAACCTCTAACAACCACAACCAGCATCCTTTGTATCAGGTATGACTCTGACCTGCTTTTCACCCTGATGGACTTCAGTTTTCCTTTGATACTACAATGGGTCAAACATGGACTCAATGTCAAGGACAGTCATGTCTGTTCCAAACCTGTCTCCAACCAGCTTACTTTGGGATCACTGGAAGAGGAACAGGTTTCAGACAATCAGACCACTGTCAGGCAGAAGGTTGGGCAGCTTCGAACTGAGTTACATTTAGCCCTGACCACCTGGACTCCCCAGCCTCAGGGAAAATGGATGTTGAAGAAAGGTGAGAACAGATGTGGGGAGAGGCAAATTAGTCCCTGGCTCCATTCAGATTATGTCTCACACAACTTGACACTTCCTCCTTTGCAAAGTATATACAGCTACCAGCAGCACTTTGTTGTTCAAACATGGCCTGTGGATGTCACTGACTTGTCTTGCATTTACTGCCCATTCCTAATTGGCCTGGGGGAGGCAGCGGTGAGCTACATTCTTGAGCTACTGCAAAACCTTGGAGGATTAGGAGACCCGTGGTGTTGTGAGAAGGGTGTTCCAAGGATTTTGACATTGAAGGAAGGATGATTGAGTTGTAGCTTGTTGTGGTGTGTAGCTTGGAGGAAACCTTGCCCCAGGCTCCACCTAGGCAGTGGTTTACTTGGTAATGCTCCGGGATAAGTCAGATTGGCTTCCAAGTGAGAAACCTGCCAGACAGTATGGAGCTGAAAGTTCACAGAAAGCAGGGAAACTGGAAGTCTGGGGAGACATCCAGACACTGCCCTTTCCATACAATAGGGCTTCCAGAAGGGACAGAGAGCAGGAAAATAGAAAACATTACCTGGGGTCTCACTCGAACAGAAAGGGAGTGTGCTGCCTACTAGGGTGCTGGTGGTGGAAGTGGTCGAGGTCGGAAAATGAGTCAGCTTCACTGTCAGGTCCCTCACACAAGGAAGGTCCATGTGATATCGCCTGGAAAAGGAATGATATCGGGCAAGGGCACGGATGCAAATCCTTTCTCCATGCGACAGGCGTCTGTTACGAAACTGGTTCAAGAATCCTAGAAGCCAACAATACACGTTACTAAGACAAGGCTCTTGCTGAGTTCTTTCCATCCTGCGTGGATGCAGGTCTGATATTGTTTGATTGGAATCTCAAACAATATCTAATATTTTGATGCAGATTAAATACAAAGGGAGGAAGGAACTGAATGAGAGAGCAAGGTGGTGAGTGATAATGGCAGGAGCTATGTTTATTGGAAAACAGGAAAATCAGAGTCAGCTCTGTCCTCACGCAATATCCATAAAATAAATACTTGCTGACTGCCCCAGATCAACGAGGACACTAGCCACAATCACTCTTTATAAGTGAGTGGATCATGTCCCTATCAGCCAATGGGAATATGAGTGACTGGGTCAGCACCCTATCAGCCAATGGGAAGGTGAGTGACTGGGTCAGCTCCCTATCAGCCAATGGGAAGGTGAGTGAATGAATACATGTTCTTCCATGGGTTTCCTCAGTGTACTCTGGTTTCCTCCCACAGTCCAAAGATGGACAGGCTAGGTGGATTAACCATGGGGAATGCAGGGTTGCAGGGTTACAGGGATTGGGGGATGGGAGGGTCTGGATGGGTTGCTATTTGGAAGGTTGGCATGGACTTGATGGGCTAAATGACCTACTCCCACACTGTAGGAACTCTGATTTATTGTTCTTTTTTTGGTTTCACAGATGCTAGCAACCCTTTTGTCCACCATTTTATTGTCAAACGGCTAGTGAGCATCACAGCCGAGGATAGTCTGATATTATCCACGTTCACCCTGTCCTACCTTATGTGCTGCCGAACCTCTCAATCATTAGTTGGAGATTCAATCAATCAATCTCAGGCTTGTCAGGTTAGCTTTATGTCTAATACCCTGAAGTAAACTTCAGCTTAACTATTTCTCTGCTGCAGCTTTATTTATCCCACACCGAGTTCCCTGCACCCATCACTCTCTGTGCTGAACCTAGTCTAGTCACATCTTGACTTGAAAATTCTCATCCGTGTTGTCATGTCTCTCTCAGGCATGGCCCCCACTTACCTCTCCAATCTCATTCAGGCTGACAATGCTCCTATATTCCTCCAATTCTGGTCCCTTGTACATCCTGGACTGTAATCACTTCACAATTACGCACCATGCTGTAGGCTGCTGAGCTCCAGGGCTCTGACAGTCCATCCCTGAACTTAGCCATTATGCTCACCTTCTTTCAGAAGTTCCTTAAAACATTGTGCTATGTCATTTCAATTAGAGAGTTGTGGGTTATGGGTAAATTCTTGGGCTGAATGGCCTACCTGTGCTCCTACGTCTTGTGGTTTTGGTGTCAAAGTTTGGTCAGTAATGCTCCTTTGAACTATCTGGGAAACAATCTCCTACAGTCCAGGCACTTCACATCTGCACAAACCTGACTGAAAATTAAATATCAAGGAGCAGATAATGATGAAAACTGAGAAATTTAACTCATCTTTCCCTTCTCCAAAGACCATGGCCTTTCAGGCAATTACACACACCCCAATTTGCTTCTGACAGTTCACCCAATAGCTAGAGTCATGAAGTGTTTTTCTGCACACACTCTGGTATACCTCAGGAACATCAACAATTGTCCATAGCACTTGCCAATGATCAAACTCTCTGACCTTAATCCAAGACTGATCAAACTGTCCCTCTGTCATTAATTGCTGTTAACATCAGTCACCGATATGAACCAACAATCACTCGCGACTTCTGCAGTTTATACACATGGAGGTGCTCCCCATCCTCACCCACGGTTCACACAATAAAGAATTGTTCAGTTTATTTTACCAAAAGATTGTTAATGTGTCACACAAGTGTCAGATCACAGAACAAGATATAAGCTTTACTAAAGCAAGAGGACAATTCTGAACAAAGAGAATAGAGATATAGTTGCACATAGTTCCCCGTTCATTACAAACTCTACTCCAGTCATGTTACTTTCAATCATCATGAAGTTATCGGAATAACCCAGGTGCTTTCCTTTTCTAACACATCTCCTTACAACCAAATTAGGCTGGGGAGTATGTGGAAGAAAGTTAATTGGTTTCCTGATGATGCCGGCCATAGATTCTAAGAAATGACTATTTGACCTGGGGTTGCCACTGGGACAAACACTCAGAGTGAAGGGTAAATAGTACGGCAGTTGCAGTGGAGTTGAGTCAGTCTGTCCTTTCTGTTTATACGATAAACTCCTGCAGATGCTGAAAATCTGAAACAAACACCGAGAATGCTGGAGAAACTCAGCAGTTTTTGCAGCATCAGTGGAGAAAGAAACAGAGTTAATGTTTTGAGTCTGGTACGACTCTTCTTTTGAACTTGAGTTAACTCTAATTAAACAGTTTCTCCAGGTTTCTCTGTGTTTGTATGGCCTCTGTGTCTTGGTACATTCTATAAAAGGAATTTAACAAGCCATTTGCCAATGTTGCCTGTATAGGGAAATGATTTTTCTTGTCAGATGCCCAAGAAGCTGAGATAGCAGCAGTCAGACGGCAGAAAGGAAAGGGAGGAAGTTAACCAGGTCACCTACCGAAAATACACTGTCTAAAACAGAACTTGGCTCCTACCTCCTCACACCAGTGAGGTTCCATATCAATACAATCGTTGAACATTAAGACAAACTCCATTTAGTAATCTTCATCTCAGCTTCAGCCCTCATTGGCCAGTGAGAGGGCTTCAGGCAGTCGCTTTCCTTTTATTTGCATGTTAGAATTCCTCAACTGAACAAAAAGAGAGAATGAAATATTACCTGGGCTCTGACTCAAACTGACATGAGGAGGTGTGCGACTGACTGTGGTACTGACTGTGGTGCTGGTTGTGGGCGATAACTGAAGTATTTTCTCCGCAAGATCCTTCACACATGGGAGATCCATCTCAAAGATCTTATTATAGTGATTGTAACGGAAAATCCGGACGACACAGCGTTTTTCTCGCCAAGACAATCGTCTGTTACGAAGTAATTCCTTAAGCCCTGGAAGTTAATGGTACACATTACTAAAATAAGGCCTCTGATCTCCTGTGTTGCCTCACTGGTGAGGTAGGTAGCCAGCGTTCCAATATTATTTGTCACAATATCAAAGAGGTAGTTTTAATGTGAGGGGTTTAAACATTAACATTTTGCAAATAAGAGCTAGGTATCTACTGATCCCCAAAGGTAGCAGAGTTAATGGCAGTGGATTCTGGTTGGGAGAGTTTGGTTCCATTGGCGTCAGTTCTGAGAACACTACTGGGAGGAGGGCACCAACTGTTCAATTAGAAAGTCTGTAGGATCCAAGTAACAGTACAGAGCTGATTGAAAGAAAGAGATTGGAATACCCATGCAGATAGGTGGACAAATGGACCATGTGTTAAGGAGAACGATTGCCTCCCCAGTTGAGAGGATGTGATGAGTACAAATAGCAATAGATCTGTTGAAGACTCTAACAATCAAGAGTTTCACAGAAAAGGACAAGAATGTGGATGTGAGGAATGTGGATGTGAGGAATGTTGCATCAGCCATGAGCCTATTGAATGGCTGAGCAAGGCTTAACGGGATGAGTGGCCTCCTCCTGTTTCTATTTGTTATGGTCTGAAGGAATGTGTTTTAGGATCCCTTCATGATACATAATGATAATAAATTATATACGGGCTGATATTTAAGATACAAAGCAGTAGAGATATGTTACAGGGAGGTAAAAACAATGACTGCAGATGCTGGAAACCAGATTCTGGATTAGTGGTGCTGGAAGAGCACAGCAGTTCAGGCAGCATCCAAGGAGCTTCGAAATCGACGTTTCGGGCAAAAGCCCTTCATGTTACAGGGACCTGACTGAATGAGATCTGGAGTGGTTCAGGACTGCAGTCACTGAAAGGAATATTAATCTAGGTCAGTGTCAGAAAGTGCACAGTGGTGGCTCAGTGGTTAGCACTATTGCCTCACAGTGCCAGGGACCTGGGTTTGATTCCACCCTCTGGTGACTGTGTGAGCTTTGCATGTTCTTCCTGATCGTGGGTCTGAGTGGGTTTCCTCCACATTTTCTGTTTTCCTCCCACAGTCCCAAGATTTGCAGATTAGGTGGCTTGGCCATGGGAAATGCAGGGATAGGAATGCTGGGTGGGTGGGGAGGCTAGGTTGCTCTTTGAGTGTTGGTATGCACTGAATGGCCTGCCTCCACACTGCGGGCATTTTATGATTGACCAGTCAATGTGAAGCTGCTGTCAAGGAGGACAATCTGAAACATGTTGAGTATTAATGAACTCTGGATTAGTGGTGCTGGAAGAGCACAGCAGTTCAGGCAGCATCCAAGTAGCTTCGAAATCGATGTTTCGGGCAAAAGCCCTTCATCAGGAATAAAGGCAGTGAGCCTGAAGCGTGGAGAGATAAGCTAGAGGAGGGTGGGGGTGGGGAGAGAGTAGCATAGAGTACAATGGGTGAGTGGGGGAAGGGATGAAGGTGATAGGTCAGGGAGGAGAGGGTAGAGTGGATAGGTGGAAAAGGAGATAGGCAGATAGGACAAGTCCGGACAAGTCAAGGAGACAGCTACTGAGCTGGAAGTTTAGAACTAGGGTGAGGTGGGGGAAGGGGAAATGAGGAAACTGTTGAAGTCCACATTGATGCCTTGGGGTTGAAGTGTTCCGAGGCGGAAGATGAGGCGTTCTTCCTCCAGGCGTCTGGTGGTGAGGGAGTGGCAAAATAGTGATCTGTACCAGGTAGGTATAACTTGAGAGGCCTCATTTGGAAGAGTGCGTGTGTGTGTAAATTCAACCACTTGACTGCAAAAGGACAGCAATAGGACAGAGAAGACAGTCAGAGTGAAGACAGATAAACAGATGGGACCTTAAAACTCAAAGTTATGGAAATAAAAGACTGAAGAATGAAGTTGGAGAGGAAATATTATTCGGTAGCTGATCATGGATGTTTCTATTTTCATCCACTTTCTCTATTCTCCCATCTCCTCTGGATTTGACAGATGCCACCAGCTCTCTAACACATCCTCTTCAGAATCCTCAGCAAAGCAACAAGCTTTCAAACATGCATGAAGGCTATTGAACCACAATGGGCTTCGCACAGCTAAGAGAAAGTGAACACTGCAGATTCTGGAGATTAGAGTCGAGACTGTGGTGCTGGAAAAGCACAGCAGGTCAAGCAGCATCCAAGGAGCAGGAAAATTGACATTTCATGATTCCTGATGACGGGCTTTTGCCCGAAATGTTGATTTTCCTGCTCCCCGGATGCTGCCTGACTTGCTGTGCTTTTCCAGCACCACACTCTCGACTTCACACAGCTAAATCTGATGCTGCCTCCACTTAAAGCCAGCAAACTTTCAATTCCAACAATGAGAAGATAAATTGCCATTAAACAACAATCACAATGATAAATAATAATCCTTATAACACTGGGAAAGTTTTGATTCTCTGGAAATTGAGGACAACGAGGTTAATGATAGCACCTGGAGCTCTGCTGCTCCCCTGTGTGATTTACTTCTAGGAAACAAGCATTGTCTGTGTGAATTCTAACCGTATTGGGTGAGCTCTCACTGTATAAGAAGTCTATGGGGACAGGGGATTGCTGGGCTCTCCAGATAAAGAAGGGAAACTGAGAATACAGGTAAAGAATTCACAACATTATGAAATATTTACGGCGCCAGGCCACTTGGCCCATCAAAATCAGACTAGGACTCCACCTTTCTTCAGCTCAGTCTGTATCAGCAGGATGCTCCAGTTCTGGTATCATTCTGGTAAGTACACTTTACATTATCACCAGGTACCTGCATATCCTTGTTGTAATATGTAGAAGTAAACAGTTAATAGGATGGTCAAACAATGCTGTTTGTTTAAAAACAATATTTTCTTTTGCTATTCAATACTCTCCCTCAAGGATTTAATCCAAGGCGCACATTGCTGTTTTAAATGACCTTATTCCTCCTTGTTGTGCCTTTAATTGATCTGTTTCAATGCCCATGAATCTATTTACTCTCAAACCCTATTTAGACACTTTTATTCGAAGGAGATTTTCACTTCCCATTCCTCTCACTAAAATGTATTAAAAATACACATAACCACATGGAATTTCCATTGACAATGACACTTTGGATTTCAATTGTCTTCCTGTCGGGAATCTATGATTCTATACTAAGCGTTATGTTGTTCACAGGTCTAATACTCTCAAATCGTCTTCCACATACACAAACATTATCAATGCCCATTCAAAGTAACACAAACCATCAGTATATTCATTTTGATGCAGCTACTCAGTAGCATGGAGGCTTGTGTTTGCCACCTGTCCCTCTGCAAATTCACTCATTTTGCTGTCATTCAATTTGCTGATTCCCTGTAACAGCACATGGACACCCTGTCTTGTTCAAATTCTCCTCAGGAACTTTCAAAGAACCTATGTGTCATTATTGGTCAACGAATGCATGACAAATACCAGAAAAATCAGAAGTGGTTACCCAGGAGAAAGTGAAAAGGGAATTACAGTGAAGTAATAACTACAAGCACTCTGCCATCTCCTGCCCTGACAAAATTCTGTGCTCAGCTCTTAGCAACTTGTGAGATTGCACCTTACCACGTTCACACAATAGACACAATTTCCATTTAGTGAATTATTGCTTGAACTCCTCTCCCATTGTCCAACGAATGTGGTTCTGGCCGTCAATCACTCGCCTTCGCTCCCGTGTCAGAATTCCCCAGCTCACAACACGGAAAAGAAAGAAAAAGGGTTACCTGGGCTCTGACTCAAACTGACATGAGGAGGTGTGCGACTGACTGTGGTACTGACTGTGGTGCTGGTTGTGGACTGCAACCAAAGTAGCTTCTGCGTCAGGTCCTTCACACACGGGAGATCCATCTCAAAGATCTTATTATAGTGATTGTAATCGAAAACAGAGATGGCACAGCGTTTGTCTTGCCGAGATAACCGTCTGTTACGAAGCAATTCCCGAAGTCCTGGAAGTCAACAGTACATGTTACTCAGGTGGGCCCTCTGATGCACTGCACTGTACTGTCTAGTTAATGGGGAATGTGGCCTGCTCACAGACATTATTTATTTCACTTTTTCAGAGACAGAGACAATCTCTTGACCAATCGTTTAGAGATGAACATTTGTGCAAATAAATCGAGATGGACTTCACTGGATTAGTGAAAGCCATTAGTGTCTGAGTGAGAATTACTGACCAGTTGCGTTCTAGAGATTTTAGCTCCAAGATGTCTCGTCACCAATACAAGAAGCAATATGCATTGGTGGGGATGGAGAATGGTCAAATGTTTCATCAGTAAGGGATTCAGATCAATGGATCAATGTGAGATGGAATTTAAGGACCTGGAATAATTAAGTAGTCAGGTCCTGAAAGTATTTATGAACGTTAAAGAGAATAAGTGCAACATAGCTTTTCAATGAAAAGGATTTGGTTAATATAAATGACAATAGTTCAATTTGAACATCGTTGAAATTAGGAGCTTCAAGCACTTAATAGTGATAAATTATATACAAGCTGACACTGAAGGTACTGTGCACTAGATGTACTACAGGACCAGGTGATTGTAAGGGGAGTGACTGAGGGAGATCTGAAATAGTTCAGTACTGCAGTTATGGAAAGGTCCAAGGGCTATAATATGGATCTGTGCTGGACAATGTATGGTGGACATGAGACCTCAAATGTCCATCCATGTTGATAAGTCACTGGTTGCTGTACAAGCTGCTGCTGACAAAAGGATCGGAAATTGGGAAGAGATGGGGGGGGGGATCCATAGAGATCTGGGTCTTAATTGGCTTGAAAGTGCATGTGAGAGAGAGAGGGAGAGATTGTGTGTGCGTAGGTCTGCGTGTGTGTGTGTGTGTAAAATTAACCATCCGTCCTGCAACAGGACAGTGGTAGAACAAAAAGGGGCCAAAGTTAAGACAGAGCAGGTAAAGACACTGGGCCTTACAGTTAGAAAATAAGACTCAAGAGCTTATTTAATTTCACAGGAAAATGAAGTTGGAAGAGTAGATGACCAGATGTGAAAGTTGGGCTCAGCAGAATGTAGTGGCCATTTAGATTTTAATCAGTTTCTCCATTCTCCCACCTTCAGAGTTTTGCACCACAGCTGCCAGCAGCTCTCTGTTGCAGTATGGTCAATGTGACAAATTTTCAAACTTTACTGAAGGCTATTGAACCATAATAGGCAGCACACAGCCACATGTTGTCTTCATTCAATGACAGCTCATAGGCATGCTTTCCGTCAGGGGGTGCTAAATGCTGTTAAATTCTAACATTGCTGCAACAAGTGATATTTTGTTGATGACTTTCATCTATTCATTTCACTTATTAGGACAGAATTGCGAGAATACCACATTTCAAAAGGAACAACAATTCATATAATAAATTAACAAACAATATCAATTGTTGTTTCTTTTGAGATGTGGTATTCTTGCAAATCTGTCCTGATGACTGCAGGACAAAATGCATCAACTGCATGTCTTTTTCTCTCGACTTCAGTATTACTGAGTGACTATTTACATAAGACCACAAGGTGTAGGGAGCAGAAGTAGACCATTCTGCCCATCAAGTCTTCTATCAGTTCATGAGATCGTGGCTGATCTGATAATCCTCAAATGCATTTTGCTGCCTTTTCTCCATAAACTTTGAGTCCCTTATTGATTAAATACCTGCCTGTCTCAGCCTTGAATATACTTAATAATCTAGCCTTAACAGCCTTCTATGGTTAAAAAGAAAATCACAGATGTAAAGAATAGCACAGATAAATATTAGTCTTTATCACTCTATCCTCTGCAAATTGAGGTCAAAGGTTAAAATAGTAACTGGAACTTTTCTTCAAGGAGATTTTCTAATGGTAGACTCTCTTGTCTATCCTGAATATCTCAATTTATTTGAAAAGGTCGTATGTTAGCTCTCACTGTGTAAGAGGTTAATGGAACAACTGGAATGATATATTAATAAACAGGAGAAGCTTTCATTGTGAGTAAAATTCAAGAGTTCAAAACAATTTACAAAGTATTTATTGCCACAGGCTATTTGGCCCATTAAACTTGCATTCTATACAAGACTCCAACAATCATTCTTCAACAAAGCTCCAACAGTAAATTCTGTGATTCCTTTCTCCCTTGCGTCTTTATCGAGCCCTGCTTAAATGGATCAAGATTACTCCACTCAATATGCACCCATGTGATATTGAATTCTACACTCCTCCATGCTAAATGAATGTATTCTGAATTCTCAATTGGATTTGTTAATAACTAAGCTATTTCATACATTTGTCTGAAAGTGGAGAAGTTTTCTCTAAAACAATCCTTTAAAATCATTTTGTAATCATGCAGATATCTGAGGTCACCCTTCAGTTTTCCTTGCTGAGACAAAGAGGAGAAAGTGAGGACTACGGATGCTGGAGATCAGAGCTGAAAATGTGTTGCTGGAAAAGCGCAGCAGGTCAGGCAGCATCCAAGGAACAGGAGAATCGACGGATTCCTGAAGAAGGGCTGATGCCCGAAACGTCGATTCTCCTGTTCCTTGGATGCTGCCTGACCTGCTGCGCTTTTCCAGTGAGACAAAGAGGGCCCACACTAGGCTTTTTATTCTGATTGGGAGAACCTCTGTTTCTGCTGTGGTATCTTTCTGGGAAATCTTTGGTCATCTGCAAGATCTCTTTGGCAGAGAGTAAACTCCCACAGCACTGTCAGAATGAACACTGGCCAAAATAAATCAACAAAAACACTTGTGAAAAGTGACAAAAGACTTCTGTTAATGGGAGCTTTCTGTGCACAAATATCTATTTTAATCTTCAGAAGATGTTTAAGCAATTCAAAGATATTTCTGTCTTCAAAAAGAACTGAAGACTCACAGTAAAACAACAACCAACATCACAGAATTGAAAATGAAGTGCAGGTGGCTAGTGCAAAAGAGAAATCTGTTTGTAAACCATCAACCAGTAATTTGCACAAATCCTCCTTCCAGCTCCCTCATTAACCCACCATTCCTTCAATTGTAATTTTGTTTACACAGAGGATAGTCTGTGGTTGGAATGAACTTCCTGAGGAAGTGGTGGATGTGGGGACAATTACAATGTTTAAAAGATACTTAGGTAAGTACATGAACGGGAAAGGTTTGGAGGGATATGGGCCAGGAGTAGGCAGACGGGACGAGTTTAGTTTGGGATTATGTTCGGCACGGACTGGTTGGGCTGAAGGGTCTGGCTCAGTGCTGTATGACTCTATGTCTCTATGACTTGATGCAGAAGACAACCAACTTTGTTGAGTGAGATGGCCTGAAAGACCACTCTCTCCAATGACATCCAAGTGAATTTCTCTGTCACTCTCAACAACTTTCACCCTCTCTCAGCACTGCCCTGTGCAATAACAGAAGGTGTAATGCTTGCCCTCTCTTTTAGCTCCTCATTCCTCACTGTCTAAGGCCTCAAATTCTCCTTTGAAGAGGAGAATAGGTGAAGCAGTAACTTACTCGGACCTCTTTCCAATTAATCTACCGTATTCACTGCTCACAATGCAGCCTCCTTTAAACTGGTGAGACGAAATGCCGACTTGGTGATCACTTTGCAGAACACCTCCGCTCAGGCCATGAGCTCGATTCTGACCTTCTCTTGCCATTTCAATGAAATATGATACATCAAACTTTAATAAGTAGTGACCACTCACTGGGCACATACAATCAATGTGAAGTTGCTCTGATTGAAGCAAAGCCAAAACTGGGATCTGAAAAGTTTGAAGAGTACTATGGGTGTGATAACACAGGAAGCCTGACTGGAAAAGAATGTTGTCTATTGTTGAACACCAAAATAGTGCCAGTACTAGTGGTGTACATAGGCTAGTCCCAGCCGAGGACAAACAACTCTGCAGACCTGGGGATTCTACCACTGTTCAGGTTCAGGTGATGAGTTCCATTGGGCAGGCTATTGCCTGTTACCAAGGGAACTAATTGTCAATGAACTCCATGAGGAAATTAATTAGTGATTCTCCATGGGCTTTGTATGGGTTATCATATCAAGCTACTGTGGGACTGCTGTAGGTAGCTAGGCACCACCTTCTCACGGACAGCTAGGGGTGGTCAATAAATGCTAGTCTAGCCAGTGATGCCGAAATTCCAAGGAAGGGTGAAAAAAAACCTCCAGTAATCTACAGCGGGTAAGACAGACTTGATGCACCAGATTTAGAAGAGTATGTATGTAAATGTAACCACTGTGCCGACAAAAGGACAGTGATCGCACAAAATAAAGATGCAGGCAAGTGTACTGGACGGCACAGTGCCTCACAGCGCCAGAGACTCGGGTTCAATTCCCACCTCAGGCGACTGACTGTGTGGAGTTTGCACGTTCTCTCAGTGTCTGCGTGGGTTTCCTCCGGGTGCTCCGGTTTCCTCCCACAGTCCAAAAATGTGCAGGTTAGGGTGAATTGGCCACACTAAATTGCCCGTAGTGTGAGTTGAAGGGATAAACGTAAGGGAATGGGTCTGGGTGGGTTGCACTTCGGCGGGTCAGTGTGGACTTGTTGGGCCGAAGGGCCCGTTTCCACACTGTAAGTAATATAATCTAATCTAATTTAATCTGTACAGGACCTGAGGCTACAAGGTTAGAAGATAAGTCACAACAGCTGTGCCACCAGCTCTCTGATGAAGCCTTCGAGGAGAAAGTGAGGACTGCAGATGCTGGAGATCAGAGCTGAAAATGTGTTGCTGGAAAAGCGCAGCAGGTCAGGCAGCATCCAAGGAGCAGGAGAATCGACGTTTCGGGCATCAGCCCTTCTTTTCCTCATTCCTGAAGAAGGGCTGATGCCCGAAACGTCAATTCTCCTGCTCCTTGGATGCTGCCTGACCTGCTGCGCTTTTCCAGCAACACATTTTCAGCTCCAATGAAGCCTCTTGAGAAACTGTGCTAATGAGACAAGTTTTCAAACCTTTGTTGAACCATGGTGGGTAGCACGCAGCCAAGTCACATATTGCTTGCCCTCCATACCAGCACATACATGTTTCAAACAATAAATACCAGCAAACACTAATAAAAAGTTTTACAGCCAGGGAGATTTCTGTTCTCTTTAAGTCAAGGACATGGAGCACTTAGAGCTCTGTTTTTCTTCACTGAAATCTAATAATAGGTTCCACTGGTTGACTACAAGAACTCTGCTGAGTGTATCTGGTTAAAGATATTCCTGACGAAGAGCTTATGCTTGAAACGTTGACTCTCCTGCTCCTCAGATGCTGCCTGACTGGCTGTGCTCTTCCAGTGCCACCTTTTTTGACTCTGATCTCCAGCGTCTGCAGTCCTCACTTTCTCCTAGTCGAGCATAACTTTACTGTGAAGCCTCTTCAAAGGATGAAGTTCTCCTCCTCTCTCCACAAGGATCTTAGTGAGTCCCTCTCTCACTGCAACCCCCCCAGGTCACCACCTCTGCCCTGAAACTCTTCAGCCATGTCCTGAAGCAACCCATCATTCCTGATGAAGAGCTAATGCTTGAAACGTTGACTCTCCTGCTCCTCAGATGCTGCCTGACTGGCTGTGCTTTACCAGCGCCACACTTTTTGACCGTGCCTCACATCTGCGGTTTTCACCACAAGAATTCTGGATTATACATATAAAATAAATTCAGATTACAGATAAAGGAGTCAAAATCTTGTAAATTGATAACAGAACAGAAAAAGGCCTTTTGGCCCTTTAGGACCTGGAATACATTGTGCAGTTTTATCTGAGGAAGGATGTTCTGGTGATGGAGGGAGTGCAGCGAAGGTTTACCAGACTGACTCTTGGGATGGCAGGGCTGATGTATGAAGAGAGACCGGATCAGTTAGGACTGTATTCACTGGAGATTAGAAGAGTGAGGTACAATCTCAGAGAAACCTAAAATAATCCTAAGAGGGGAGGCAGGATAAGTGCAGGAAGGATGTTCCTGATAACCTGGGAGTCTAGAACCCAGGGTCACAGTCTAAGGGTACAGGGTGGGCCATTTCAGACTGAGATGAGGAAAAATGTCTTCACCCAGAGAGTGGGGGAGCCTGTGGAATTTACTACCACAGAAAGCAATTTTGACCAAAACATTGAATGTTATCAAAAAATAATTCTTAGGGCTAAAGGGATCATTGGATATGGAGAAAGCAGAAACAGTGGACTGAGTAGGATGATCAGCCATGGCCATATTTAAAGTAGTCGAAAGATGTGGCGCTGGAAAGGCACGGCAGGTCAGACAGCATCGGAGGAGCAGGAGAGTCGATGTTTCGGGCATAAGCCCTTCATCAGGAATGACTCTCCTGCTCCTTAGATGATGCCTAACCTTGTGTGCTTTTCCAGCCGCACACTTTTCGACTCTGGTCTACAGTATCTGCAGTCCTCACTTTCTCCTCATACTGAAAGTAGAAAAGCAGGAGGCGGGATGAACACAGCAAGCCAGGCAACATCAGGACTGGAGGAGTCGACATTTCGGGTAAAGCCCTTCTTCAAGACTGGGGGTGGATGTCGGGGGAGTGCAGATAAAGTGGGGGGGGGGGGGGGGGGGGTGGAGGGGGAAAGAGTGGTGAGAGAGATGGTGATAGGTGAATACAGGTGCCTTCCCCCCACAACCTTTATCTGCAGCTCCCCCTACACCCACCCCATTCCTGAAGAAGGGTTACACCTGAAATGTTGAATTCTCCACCTCCTGATGCTGCCTGACTTGCTGTGTTCTTCCAGCCTCCTGCTTGTCCACTTTGGATTCCAGCATCTGCAGTTTTTTTTTTGTTTTTAATAATCACATTGAATGACAGAGCAGGCTCAAAGTGCCAAAGTGCCTACTCTTGTTCCTATTTTCTTTGTTTCTAACTTTTCATTGCAATTCCAGGAACTTGAAACCGCACATTCTTCAAATAAGCCCCAACAGCGAACTTCCCAGATCTGGTCTCATCAGTGTAAATAAATCTAAGTTACATCTGCCCTGGTTCCCCTGCAGTCTTTTGATAATATCAGCCAGAAAACCACCCACAATGCTTCAAATGTGAGCGAGAAAATATTCCTTACAAATTTATCAGGACTTCTCTGCTTTTCAATTCTATCTCTGGAAATTAAGCCAGAACGGTGCCCACATTTACTTTTAAAATGGCCTCGTTAATCTGTGTCACCCTTTTAATTGATTGGTGTATTGAAAACCCATAAATCTCTTTCCTCTCAATATCTCATTTCGACATACCTATTCCAAAGAAGTTGCCTCCTCATTCATCTCACCGAAATGTATTACTTCACACTGATTCACATTCATTTGCCAATGACCCTCTCACTCTGAAAATCTACTCACGTCTGCCTGTATTTTATCACAATCCTCCCTAAGTGTCAGAATAATGAAGGTCTCCTTCACTTGGATCAGAGATTAGTGCAATAACCCTCCCCTGGATAATTCTAAAGGCAACCATCGGACCCAACTGTGTTGCAAAACATGAAACAAGGAGCAAACCTGTTGAAGGGGGTAAAGGAATGATGAAAGAAAGAGTTTTATTTGTATAACACCTTTGCTGATGTCAGGGCTGACCAATGCACTTTTCAGGGCAGAAGTGGGTACTGCAGATGCGAGAGATCAGAGTCAAGATTAGAGTGGTGTTGGAAAAGCACAGCGGTCAGGCAGCATCCGAGGAGCAGGAAAATTGACATTTCGGGCAAAAGTCCTTCATCTGGCAATGCACTTTTCGGCCAATTAAGTGTTTTCGAGTTTTTTAAAATTCATTTGAGGGATATGGGAAAGTGATTTACTGCCATCCCGAGTTGCCCCTTGAGAAGGTGGGGGTGAGCTGCCTTCCTGAACCGACGCAGTCCATGTGCTGTAGAAGTTGACCCACAATGTTGTTTGGGAATTCAAGGATTTTGACCCAGCGACAGTGAAGGGACTGTGATATATTTCCATGTCAGGACGGTGTGTGGTTTGGAGGGGAACTTGCGGGTGGTGGTGTTCCCATGTATCTGCTGCCCTTGTTCTTCGAGATGGAATTAGCCGTGGGTTTGTAAAGTGCTGTCTGAGGAGCTTTGGTGAATTTTTGCAATGCATCTTTTAAATAGTACACACTGCTGCTACTGAGCATCGGTGGTGGAGGGAGTGGATGTTGAAGGTGGTGCATGGGTTAATGATCACAAGTGGACTGCTTTGTCCTGGATTTTGTATTAAGCTTTTTGGATGTTATCTGAAGTGTAGCCATTGTTGTGATGAGATGTAACAAGCACAGGTGCCATTTTATACACAGAAAGTACCCACAAATATTGTGTTTACGACCAGACACTGTGGCTTTTACAGCCTGGATAAAACTGAGCATGGAGTGAACTCATTAGTTTGTTTCTAAAATACTGGAAAGGGGTAGGAGAGGACATATTGGCTGTCCATTTACCTTCAAGGCTCTCCATCCGACAAATGGCCATCTCCAATAGTCCCACACTAAAACTGCCAGTCTGCTTTTGAGTTCCTGAAGTTACCATGAGAGAGGAAGCAAGGCAGAGGGAGGTAGAGGAATCATTACGCACTGAGTCCACAGCTGGTGGCAATATCTGATCAGAATTCCCACCTGTGACTCCAAGCACGTTGGTGAGTCAGGAGTCAGGAGTCTCAACTTTGTACTGGTTTCAGTACAGACAGACTCTAACCTCACACCTTTAATGCATTGTCTGAGCTGGGATATCACCTTTGTATTTGTAAAATCTTAAGTTATCTCAGGAATGTGACTTGAAAGAAGTTCTGGGATTTACATATTAATGAACCAATACCTGCAACCCATTCTAAAAGATGAAAGACTTAACAGCAATCTCGGTTTGTTCAATATAGCGTATCAGTTGCATGACACTAATGATCCTTTTGCTATAAATTCTGTGTCTCAGGATCCTGCCCACTAGTTACCTAATGAAGAAGCAGTGCTCTAAAAGCTAGTACTTCCAAATGAACCTGTTGGACTCTCACCTGGTGTTGTGTGAGTTTTAACTTTGTCCATCCCAGTCCAACACTAGCACCTCCACATCATGATTTCAGGTGGACAATGCATTGTAGGCTCCAATTGCAAGAGTACCCAACTCTTACAGTCACCACCTTCCAGATCAGACCTTGAACCCTGGCAGCAGATGCCATACAGCACTTAAGGAAGGACAGACATCCACCAGTATACCAGCATTGTTCAGATTGTCTGTACAGGGTCATAATGCTGTTTATACCCAAATTTACTGCTGTGTTTCCTTCAGTTACCACAATGACTGCATTTCAAAATAATTAATTTCATTGATACTGAGATACCACGAGGCAATGTAACACATGTCGTAAATGCAAGTTCCCTCCAAAGAAATGCGAGGCGATAAAACACGACTGGAAACCATTACAGTGAGTAACAGAAGGTGACAGGGAGACAACAGTTGGCCTCAGTTTGGATCGAGCAAATTCAAAACTGGTTCATGACGATTCTGCAGGGTCCCTTTGGTTCTGCATTGCTCCCCACAGAATCCACATGCTCAGCAATCTGTACAACACGTACACTCAACGCAGAAAAAGAGAGAAAAGGGTTACCTGGGCTCTGACTCAAATTGACATGGGGACGTGTGCGACTGGCTGTGGTACTGACTGTGGTGCTGGTTGTGGGCAGCAACTGAAGCAACTTCTCCGCAAGATCTTTTGCACATGGGACATCCACATTAAACCGCGTGCTGTAATATGTACGGACATAATGATATTTTGAAAGAGTGTGGACACAAGTCCGTTCTCGCCGTGACAACCGTCTGATGTTTTTCAGCTGTTGAATTCCTAGAAGCCAACATGACAGGTTTTACTAAAACGATGTCCTTGAGTGAACCATGAGCATTGACTAAAAAGCGCCTTTGGTTACAATGTTAAACTGAGGCCCACTTTTTCTCTTTGGCAGATGTGTGTGATCTGAGGTTGCTTTTGGAAAGAGCACAGCAGGATTCTCCACAGTGTCCTAGCCAAGAACCAGGATCAATAAAAACCACAGAGTATCTGCTCATGTTATTTCTGGGAGCTGGCTGCGTGCATATTGATTGCAAATGCTGAGGGAACATCCTAAAGTCACAAAGGTGCCACATCAATGCAAGCTCTTTTTTTCTTGCTGGTTGGGCATGAGGGAATAATTCCAGTGACATTGGATTCTCAAATAATGCTTGAACATTTCAAGTAAGAGTTGAAAACTCTTGAAATTGCCAGCAATTAATCTCACCGAGATGAAGAAGAGAGCATGGGTGATGACCAGAAATGGAACATCTATTTTTGAACCAAAAACTGCTCCTAATATCCCTGTCAATTCTCATCGATGGTCAGAGATTTGTGGAGTAACTGAGTTGATTATTGAGTTACTTGATTAACTGGACACACTGTGAAGGAATCACAGAATTACAGATTTGTTATGGCACAGGAGGAGGTCATTTGGCCCATCGTTCAGAAAGATGCAGTAGTGCCCAGAGCCCTCAGACGCCTCACCCAGTGTGCCCAGCCTCAGTGAGTCAGTCCTAGGAGGTGAGTGCCTGTCAACTTGTCAGACTTCCACTAAAAAGTCACAGCTATAACTAGAGCTGTCCTCAGACCATGTCCATACCTCTGTACTTTCCCACAGTCAGACTGCCAGATAAATGATTGAAATTAGGAGGATTATGAGTCTATTCGTCATGCCCATGGCACTGAGATCAAAAATCACCCCAAGCTCCCTACCTCATTTCACATCCAACTAGTTAGAATTCTGTTGAGTTCCCTTTGAACATATTTATACATGAGCTTATCACGTACTTTGTTCAAAGTTTCTGTAAATGGTATTTTTTCACATGGTTAAAATACTCGACCTTCCTTCATATAATATGCCTCCCACACATTAAGTCCTCATGCAACAATCATCAGTCAATGCATCTAATGCTGAGCATCAGCCGGCAACTCTGTTCTTAGACAATTCCTAGGTATTTACAGCCCAACCCTCGTTCTGCAGGCTCAATGGTCTAACTTTCAGCTTCTTGTAACACCACATGGTCATCTTTTCCAGCCCACATTCAGTGCAGGATTTACCAAGCAAACTCATACCACTCTTAGTCAATGAAAAATTCAGAAAACCCTGCGAAATCGGGACAAGAACAGTCGGCCGAGAGAAAGGAGGAACAGAATGTTAACCAATTGTCACACACACAACTTTCCTGACCCCTCCGACAGAACCACTCTGAATGTGAGGTTCCATCTCATCGTGCTCCCTCAATGAACACAATCTCCAGTTCGTAAATTATATCCTCAACACTGCTTCCCAGTGCCCAGTGAATGAGGTTCTGATGGTCAATCGCTCTCCTTTGCTCCCATATCAGAATTTCCCAGCTCACAACGCGAAAAGACTACAAGCACTCTGCCATCTCCTGCCCTGACAAAATTCTGTGCTCAGCTCTTAGCAACTTGTGAGATTGCACCTTACCACGTTCACACAATAGACACAATTTCCATTTAGTGAATTATTGCTTCAACTCCTCTCCCATTGTCCAACGAATGTGGTTCTGGCCGTCAATCACTCGCCTTCGCTCCCGTGTCAGAATTCCCCAGCTCACAACATGGAAAAGAAAGAAAAAGGGTTACCTGGGCTCTGACTCAAACTGACATGAGGAGGTATGCGACTGACTGTGGTACTGACTGTGGTGCTGGTTGTGGATAGGTACGAAAACATCTTCCTTGCGAGATCCTTCACACATGGGAGATCCATCTCCAACATCTTATTATAGTGATTGTAATTGAAAAGAGGGATGACACAGCGTTTCTCTTGCCTCGAAAACTGTTTGTTACGAAGCAATTCCCGAAGTCCTGGAAGTTAACAGTACATATTACTAAGACAAGGTTTCTGGACCATTGAATTGCAAAGTTAATGGGGAATATTTGACCATCGACCTATAGCAATAGTTTTAATTTTTAAAGGGATAATTTCAACAGAGGGGATTTAAATGTCACCATTTCTGCAACTGAGGACCCCCTGTTGCGGTTGGCTTGTGAAAAACAAATGAAAGAGGCAGGAATTGGTTGGATTCCACAGATTAAAACTGAAAGAACTGTGGATGCTGTTAATCAGAAACAAAACAGGAGTTGCTGGTAAAGCTCAGCAGGTCTGGAGCCATCTGTGAAGAGAGATCAGAGTCAACGTTTCCAGTCCGGTGACCTGAGTGTTCGGAGAAGGGTCACCGGACTTGAAATGTTGACTCTGATCTCTCTTCACAGATGGCTCTAGACCTGCTGAGCTTTTCCAGCAACTTCTGGTTTTGGTTTCCACAGCTATCACTCTTCTGACATGTCTAGCGTCACCCATAGACTTAACAACAGTGAGGGGGGAATGAAACATTTCATCAGAAAGCCCTCCAGATTGATGGATTAAAGTGAGTCTGACTGTAAGAGGTCTGGAATAAGTAAGTGGGCAGATACTGTAAAGGGTTATGTGACGCTCAAATGGATCAGTGCTCGGTTGGCTTTACAACAGAAAGGAACCAATAAGTACAAATGGCAATAGCTATGCTCATTGATCATTGGCAATTAGGAGTTCAACAGGAGTTGTCTTCTGATGATGTTGTATGTACAGATGCTTAAATTATTGTGCACTAGATGAATAATGAGGTCAGGTGTTCAGAATGTATTTGACTGAATGAGGTGTGGAATAGCTCAGTTACGCAGTTACTAAAAGTTTGAAGAGATGTTAATGTGACTCAGTGTTAGCTAATGTATGGTGCAATCTGTGACAGTAATCATCTCATGTCCTTCTGCATGCGTTCAGTCATTGCTGAAACAATGTGAAACTGATGTTTGAGATCATTGGGACTGGAGAAGGATCTGAAATTATCCGAACAGTATCAAAACACAAGTTATTCTCACGTAGTCTAGACAACTGAAAATGCTACCTTTGTGAAGGTTTGTGCGTAGGGTCAAGTGCTGTCAAGCAAAAGGATCTTGACAGGTTGAGAGAGAATAACTGGGTAAGATTCTGTCTCTGGGTTCTTGAGTATGAAGATAAGACTCAACAATCATTCTCACTTTCACAGGAAGAAATAAAACCTCAGATGAAATGTGATCCTGATCTGAAAATTGGATCAGATGAGATATAGCAGCCACATTTATTTTCACCCACATTCTCCATTCTCCCATCTCCGCTGGTGTTCAGCTCTACAGATGCCAGCAGCTCTCTGATTCACCCTCTTCAGAATCCTTATTAAATGGAATAAACTTTCAAAACTTTATACCACATATCAAACTATGGTGGAAAGCACACAGCTGAGTTCAATGTTGTCTTTACACAATGCCAATGTTTTCAATGTAGGCGCCGAATGCTATTAACCTCTAAAATTAAATATATGTCTTTATATCGCTGGACCAGAGAGGTTTAATAATAGCACTTTGAGCTCTGCTTTGTTTCAGTCAGGTTTGCTGTTAGGGATAATTGGTTGACCATCTCAGTACCAGGTATGCAGTGGACCTGAGATATATCTACGAGCTGTCACCTCTTACAACAGGAGGTGTTTATAGAACCAAAGGAATTCTGGGGTATCGAGACAACCACGAGAGAAACCTCAACCGAGAGGACAGGTAAAATAGTCTGGGTACAAAATATTCACAGCACAGAACAGGACCATTATTTGTCACCTCCACTCCGCCATTTTCATTTTACCTTAGCCCCCTCCAAACTTGCTTCAATAAAGCCCCATCAGTATTTCTTTTACATTTCTTTTCTCCTCATGTTCATAGAACATGAACATTGAAAAGTACAGAACAGAACAGGCCCTTTGGCCCACGATGCTGTGCCGAGGTTTAAGCCTAATGTAAAATACAATAACATAATCTACGCACCCCTCAACTCACTGCTATCCATGTTCATGTCCAGCAGTTGCTTAAATGTCCCTAATGATCCTACTTCCACCACCACCGCTGGCAACGCATTCCATGCATTCACAACTCTGAGTAAAGAACCTACCTCTGACATCCCCTCTATACCTTTCCCCTAATATCTTAAAAATATGACTAGTCAATCCTGTTCATCAAGCTTTTATTGAAAAAGGTCTATGCTATTTGTCTTTCACAGTATACGTGGTGGAACTTTCCACATTCATCCACTCTCAGAGTAAAGACGTTTCTCCTGAATTCCCATTTTGTTCTGTTTGCGGTATAATGGTAATCTCATGGGATTAGTAAACCCACAATAGTATTCTGGGAATGAGTTCAAATCCCAGTACAGCAGCTGGTGGAGGTTAAATTCAATTAACACAAATTCTGAAGAAAAAGCTAGACTCAGAAAGGAGACAGAGAGAATGATCATTGGCTTTTTTAACCAAAGGCCTATCTAGTTCAGGGAGAGAAATCTGCCGTTCTTACCTGGTCTGGTCTGCATGTGACTCCAGACCTACATCAATTGGGTTGATGTTTAATTGCTCCCTGAAAAGTCTGAGCCAGACTCTCAGTTCAAGAGCAGTTAGAGACTGGAAGTAACCATAGCCTTGCCAGCAGTTGCAACATCACATGAACAACAAAATTGTCAACAAGTGGAAATATCTCCTCTGCTTCCACATTACTGCACTCTTTCGTTTGACCATTGTAAACTTCTACAATGTCACTGGGTGTGATTTAACAGGGAGCACTGAAGACAGCATATTGGCGGGGTGGTGGGGAATCAGATGGGAGTACAGACACTAATTTCTGGCAAAGGGATAACAGTCTGCCATTCAGTGGGTTTGTGAGCAACAGGTCTATCCCCAACGCTCAGCGCCTGATTGGTAGATCTACCACTGGGAACCGAAAGCTAACCTCTGACCTTGCTTCTGAATCCCAACAACATCCACCCGCCCTTCCCTGCAAGGGGATCCAGCGAGGGTACCTGGAGATGGGCTCAGAGTGTGAATGACATCACTGGAGTAGCCAGGAAGGGAGAGCTACCAGCAGGGGGCAGAATTTCTGTTGATCAAGTGGCAAACTTCATGATGACCGAAGAACTCCCTGATGGCATTTAGGAAGCATTGGACCTTCTCTACAGGAACAATATGGGGATCCTGCTTGTTCGCCAATTGGTAGGCCAGCCTTCAATTACAAGAACTGAATTCTGCCTTCAGTCAGTCTTCTTCTTACTCTAGAGAAACTAATCTCAGCACGTGCAATCTTCTCTGATGGAGATTGTTATACAGTTTTGACACCCTGAGACAGTCATAGATTTATGGAGGTCTACAGTTCAGAAAAAGGTTCTCTAGCATTCATGCCGGTCAAAAGCAGCTATCAACCTAAGCTAATCCCATTTTCCATCCTTGTATGTCCTGGCGTCTCAAGTGTCTAACTAAATATGTCTTAACATCTTGCAAAATGTCCAGATTACAGAGGAGGAAGGGCTGAATGCCTTGAAACGGATAAAAGTGGATAAGTCCCCAGGACCTGATCAGATGTACCCTAGAACTCTGTGGGAAGCTAGGGAAGTGATTGATGGGCCTCTTGCTGAAATATTTGTATCATCGATAGTCACAGGTGAGGTGCCGGAAGACTGGAAGTTGGCAAACGCGGTGCCATTGTTTAAGAGGGGCGGTAAGGACAATCCAGCGAACTATAGACCTATGAGCCCGATGTCGGTGGTGGGCAAGTTCCTGGAGGGAATCCTGAGGGACAGGATGTCCATGTATTGGGAAAGGCAAGGACTGATTAGGGATAGTCAACATGGCTTTGAGCGAGGGAAATTGTGTGTCACAAACTTGATTGAGTTTTTTGAAGAAGTAACAAAAAGGATTGATGAGGGCAGAGCAGTAGATGTGATCTATATGGACTTCAGTAAGGCGTTCGATGAGGTTCCCCATGGGACACTGACTGGCAAGGTTAGATCTCATGGAATAGAGGGAGAACTAGCCATTTGGATACAGAACTGGCTCAAAGGTAGAAGACAGAGAGTGGTGGTGGAGGGTTGTTTTTCAGACTGGAGGCCTGTGACCAGTGGAGTGCCACAAGGATCGGTGCTGGGTGCTCTACTTTTTGTCATTTACATAAATGATTTGGATGCGAGCAAAAGCGGTACAGTTAGTAAGTTTGCAGATGACACCAAATTTGGAGGTGTAGTGGACAGCGAAGAGGGTTAACTCAGATTACAACAGGATCTTGACCAAATGGGCCAATGGGCTGAGAAGTGGCAGATGGAGTTTAATTCAGATAAATGCGAGGTGCTGCATTTTGGGAAAGCAAATCCTAGCAGGGCTTATACACTTAATGCTAAGGCCCTAGGGAGTGTTGTTAAACAAAGAGACCTTGGAGTGCAGGTTCATAGCTCCTTGAAAGTGGAGTTGCAGGTAGCTAGGATAGTGAAGAAGGCATTCGGTATGTTTTCCTTTATTAGTCAGAGTATTGAATACAGGAGTCGGGAGGTCATGTTGCAGCTGTATAGGACATTGGTTAGGGCACTGTTGGAATATTGTGTGCAATTCTGGTCTCCTTCCTATCGGAAAGATGTTGTGAAACTTGAAAGGGTTCAGAAAAGATTTACAAGGATGTTGCCAGGGTTGGAGGATTTGAGCTATAGGGAGAGGCTGAATAGGCTGGGGCTGTTTTTCCTGGAGCGTCGGAGGCTGAGGGGTGACCTTATAGAGGTTTACAAAATTATGAGGAGCATGGATAGGATTAATAGGCAAAGTCTTTTCCCTGGGGCCGCGGAGTCCAGAACTAGAGGGCATAAGTTTAGGGTGAGAGGGGAAAGATATAAAAGAGACCTAAGAGGCAACTTTTTCACGCAAAGGATGGTACGTGTATGGAATGAGCTCCCAGAGGAAGTGGTGGAGGCTGGTACAATTGCAACATTTAAAAGGCAATTGGATGGGTATATGAATAGGAAGGGTTTGGAGGGATATGGGCCGGGTGCTGGCAGGTGGGACTAGGTTGGGTTGGGATATCTGGTCGGCATGGACGGGTTGGACCAAAGGGTCTGTTTCCATGCTGTACATCTCTATGACTCTAAATGACGGCTTCTATCTCCACTCCCCTTACAGATAGTGAGTTCCACATTCCCACCACCTTCTGAGTGAAAAAGATTTTTCTCACATCTCCTCTAAGTTTCCTGCTCCTGATCTTAAACCTATGCTCCCAGGTCAAGGCACTGGAACTCTGGAACAATCTTGCAAAGATATCTTGGAGCTGCTCCTCATGGAGCCAAAATACCACAAAGTGAGCAGAGCTAGAACATTCCAGAACAAAACTGGAACAAATTAGGTTAGAATTATCACTCGAGGAAACAGTCTAGAGTGAGTCTTTCTTTGGAAGACATGCAGACAGGACATGATTTGGTCACACAAAGTGTAGAATAGTCTTTACTTCATGTAAAGGTCTCATTCCTAATGAAGGGCTTATGCCCGGAGCATCGACTCTCCTGCTCCTTGGATGCTCTCTGACCTGCTGCACTTTTTCAACACCACACTCTCGACTCTGACCTCCAGTATCTGCAGTCCTCACTTTCTCCTACTTTACTTAATGTAACTATAACTGAGTTAAAGCTGTGCATGTTGCAGCTACTAACTCACCTCCTGACTCCTCAAAGTCTGTCCGCCATCTATACAGCACAAGTCAGGAGTGTGATGGAATACTCCCCACTTGCCTGGATGGGTGCAGCTCCAACAATACTCAAGAAGCTTGACACCCACCCAGGACAAAGCAACCTGCTTGATTGGCACCACATCCACAAACACCCACTCCACCCACCACCGGCACTCAGTCATAGCAGTGTGTACCATTTACAAGACACACTGCAGAAATTCACCAAACACCCTCCGACAGCACCTTCCAAACCCATGACCATTTCCACCTGGAAGGACAAGAGCAACAGTTACATGGGAACATCACCTCCCTGCGAGTTCCCTCTAAGCCACTCACCATCTTGATTTGGAAATATATCGGCATTCCTTCACTGTCACTGGGTCAAACTCTTGGACCCATTAACGGGTGTTGTGGGTCTACCTACAACATATGGACTGTAAGGCTGAAAGAAGGCAGCTCACCATCACCTTCACAAGGGCAATTAGGGACGGGCAATAAATGGTGGGCCCAGCCAGCAACATTCAGATCCCATGAATGATTAAAACAAAATCAAATTTTTGAATGACAATAATTATCACGTGTCAAAGGATTTATTGCTAATGTATGATAAAGGCTGTTTCTCTGAAGTCTTAGTCTAAAGCCAATCCTTGATTTTGACTTCTCTTTGATCAGTCTGTAACAAACCCAAAACTCATCAAACCACAGGATAAAACACATTGCTGTTTTCCAATGTTCACCAGTTAATGGTGAGAAATAGGAAGCTTCACAATGTGACCATTCTTGTTGGTTAGTATACAGAGGCTAAATGACACTCCACTTCACAATGGATCCAAGGTGAGACCCAACAAGCAGAGTACAGATGTTTACAGTTTGTACATGAACTGTTGACATGCTTTGTTCCAAATAAAATTATGACAACAACAGCCAGTCAAGAGACATCAAAGAAAGAATATCATCCAGGAAACTGAGAGAACGTTCCTCCTTGTCCTGTTGGGAAAGTCTCCTTTTCCCCACTGCATGGTTCCATCTCACCATACTCCCTCACTGAACACAATCTCCAGTTGGTAAATTATGTCTTCAGTTCTGTTCCCTGGTGGGCTAGTGAATGAGCTGCTGGCCGTCAATCACTCACCTTCGCTCCCGTGTCAGAATTCCCCAGTTCACAATGCGGAAAAGAGAGAGAGAAAAGGATTGATTACCTGGGCTCTGACTCAAACTGACATGAGGAGGTGCGCGACTGACTGTGGTACTGACTGTGGTGCTGGTTGTGGGCAGTAACTGAAGCATCTTCTGCACCAGATCCTTCACGCATGGAACATCCAAATGAAGGAAAGTATTGTAGTGATTGTACTCGTAAACCAGGTGGACACAGTGTTTCACTTTCGCAGGTATCCGTCTGTTACGCAATATTTCCTCAAGTCCTGGAAGTCAATGATACATATTACTCAGGAGAGGGGTCTGCTCCCCTCCACTGTTAGACAATGAGGATGTACGTGTCAGAGTGACAATGATACAGATATAATTTGAAATGTCTTTTTATGTGATAATCCTTATCTAAGGGACTTAAATGTGGGTATTAGTGCAAATAAGATGTTGGAAATCACTGGGCTTGGAAAACAAAGGAGATTGTCAGATTTCATGGTAATATTTTGTGATTGGGAGACAGTGACTTGGCTGAGGCACTGACTGCCAAATGCTAAGCGATATGGAAGAGGGTATCAAAGGATTAGCAGAAATGTTTCATGCTCAAATTATCAGTGCTTGACTGGGAGATTTGGAAATAGCTTGAAGCATCATAATTGATAGTTAAGAGTGTTCAAATTGTCTGAGGGGGCAACGCTGAAACAGTTTGGGAATGACTGACAATAAATAGCTGGACAGAAATATGTTCTGTGATGCCTAGGATTATGTTGACAACAAATAATCTGAAGGATGGTGTTTGTGATAAAAGCAGATGACGGAAATCTGACACAAACACTGACAATGCTAGAGAAGCTCAGCAGCCCTGGCAGCTTCTGTGGAGAGAAAAGCAGAATTAACATTTCAAATACAGCATGACTCTTCAGAACTGCAGCTAGACTTGCTGAGTTTCTCCAGCATTACCTGCAGCATTTAAGATACTGTAAAGTAAATGTATTCTTTGCTTGAGCATGGATAATTGTGTGACTGACAAATCGATCTGGGATAGTTCAGAAGATCAGTCCTGAAAGATCCAAGAAATTTGTATGTTGGATAATGAACAGTTGAATGTTTGTCAGTGGCAAGTGGACAGTGAGAGAATGAAGAAAGTTCAGAGAGAAGACACAGGACCTAGAGTCTAAGGATATGAATGGTGATGTGATCTTGTTTTCACAAGAAGGAGAAAGTTCTGGAAGAAATGTGATCCAGATATGGAACTTGGACTAGGGTGCATACATTTTCATCCGTTTTCTCCTCTTTTCTCTGGTTCCATAGATGCCAGCAGCTTTCTGAAATGCCTTCTTGTGAATCTTGTCCATGGGACAAACATTCAAAACTCTCTGCATCATGGCAGGTCGCACACAACCAATGTTTTCACTCAATGCAAACCCAAACCCATACACATCTCCAACAATCAGCACTGAATTCCATTCAACTTTAACATTAAATATTTGTCTCTATATCTCTGGGAGAGTTCCGTTCTTTGGAAAGTAAGGACAATGTGGCTAATTGTAGCAGGTGAAGAGCTGCTTTTCCGCAGGAATGTTTACTTTGAGAACCTTGAGTGTCTGCTGGATATCTGGTGCTGACAAATTGTGTCAGATTTCAGGTGTATGATCAATGTATGGTGACTGGATTTCTGAACCATGCTCACAAAACAAAAATCACCAGCTGAGAATCCCAGTCATGATATTATGTATTAACAGACTATTTACAGCATAGAAAGAAGGAATTTGGCCCATCAGTCCCATTCTATACCTTATGCTCCACATTAGCTTTCTCTCACTTTGCTTCAACAGAGCCATCAGTTGAGCTGTCTGGTTTTGATGCGACATGGTATATAGAATTATTAAAGAATTATCATATAGGATTACTATATAGGAATATTAATGGATATTTTGATAATCAGCACTGAAACAAATCTTTTGGCTTCTTAACATGTGGCATAACTTTTGGTGTTTCATATATTCATATTCAATGAGCTCTTTGTTACTCTAACGCACAAAGACCTCCCCAAACTAAGTGCAAAGCGACTCCACTATTTTTCCCACTAAAACATAACACTTAATTTTAATTGACTTGACCAGGCACACCTCCACGTCCTGGGGTGATTCTTGAACCCAGGTCTTCTCACCCATAGGCACGGACATTACCACAATGCCATAAGAGCCAATTATACATGTTGCCGAAACATTGCTATAAAAGACCTCAGTCGGTATCCAGACAATCAGAATGCAGTCACTGCAATAACATAAAAGCCTCATGGATCTGTTCAAAGTCCCTGTGAGTGACATTCTTCCTCAATAATACAGTTTCTTCATAAAACACCCTCCCTTAACTCAATATAAATCATAATGTAACAATTATTACCATCAGTAAGTTCATCGGATGCAGCTCAGCAATAGCCATTGACTGTACGAAGTGTTTTCCAAAATATTCTAAGATCTGAAGATCAGTCACTGGACCTGAAGCATTAACTCTGTTGTATTTCCACAGATGTTGCCAGATCTGCTGAGTTTCTCCAGCAATTTCTGTTTTTATTTCTGATTTCCAGCATCCAGAGTTCTTTGTTTTTCTTCCCCTAAATATTCACTGACTGTCCCTCAGCCTGTCCCTCAAATATTTATCTGTCATCTAACTTTCAGCTTCATGAAACACCACACAGACATCTTCTCCTGATCGGAACTGACGAAGAAACTGTATAGCATTGTTAGTCAGTGAAAGTATTGCATCTACCCGAGAAAGGGAAACAGAAGCAGTCAATCTGCGGCTTGGCGATGGTCTTGTGGTGTTATTACTAGACTGGTAATCCAGACACTCAGGAAATGGTCTGGGATTCCGGGTTCAAATTGCACCATGGCAGTTGGTGGAATTTGAACTGAATAAAAATGATGACCATGAATCCATTATTAATTGTTGGAAAAACCAATTTGACTCACTAATACATTTGAGGGAAGGAAATCTGCCATCCTTACCTGGTCTGATCAACATGTGACTCCAGACTCAGAACAATGTGGTTGACTCTTACCTGCCCTCTGGGCAATAAATGCTGGCCTGGACAGCTACACCCTCACCCCTAAACTAAAATCTCTGGGAAGTGAAGTTTCTACCATGTTCCAACAACAGAACCTCAATGGTATCCGACAGAACTCAGCAAGCAGATGACTCCCCACTCTCCACAGATGAACTGTGTGCCAGTCCTGAAGGTACTGATCAAACACTGTTTCACAAACAGCAGAGACACCCAGACAGTAGCAGTCACACCACCAAAGCAAAAACAGGAGATCAACCAAACCAACAGAATTTCACTGGATCCAAACAGAACCAGACTCCGATGTCCATTCCTGTATGAGGTTCCATCTCAACACATTCACTCAGTAAATCTCCAGTTTGTAAATGATATCTTCAGCTCTGCTCCCCAGTGGCCAGTGAAAGAGTTTCTGGCTGTCAATCAGAATTCCCCAGCTCACAACGCGAAAAGAGAGAAAAGGGTTACCTGGGCTCTGACTCAAACTGACATGAGGAGGTGTGCGACTGACTGTGGTACTGACTGTGGCGCTGGTTGTGAATTGTAACCAAGGAATCTTCTTTAGCAGATCCTTCACGCATGGGAGATCCATCTCATAGATCTTATTGTAGTGATTGTAATCGAAAAGAGGGAAGACACATTGTTTTTCTGCCCATGATAACCGTCTGTTACGAATTGATTTCCATAGTCCTGGAAGTTAACAGTACATGTTACTGAGACAAGGGTTGTTGGTCCCTGCACTGTTTAGTTTATGCTGAAAATGGCCAGCTCTTGAATACTATTTATATAAACTTTTTTAAAGAGATAATCTTTGTGTGTGGGATTTGAAGAGGAAGAGTGTGCAATGAGGGTCTTGATTCTCATCAGATTCAGAACATAAAGGAGTGACAATGACTAATAGTAACAGAATATGACGAGCTTGGTTCCAATGGTATCACTTCTGAGATACTGACTGTCATCTAAATAATGACGTGAAGGAAAGCATCAAATGTAATATCAAAAAGAATTTGATTGAAAGGGATTTGGAGTGGTTAAATGGATGGTCCCGAAAATGCCCACTGGAGAGTAAGATGAATCTCTGTGGTGTTGGTTTTGCAATAGGAAAGATATAATGAGTGTAAACAATACCCTTTACCCACAATTAGCAATTAGCAGGGTTCTGCTGTGCCATGCCTCACCTGATATGCTAATGTTATGTATAGCCTAATTTTTAGGATGGTGTGAACATTGGGCCAGATGATCCAATTGAGGAGAAAGTGAGGTCTGTAGATGCTGGAGATCAGAGTCGGGAGTGTGTTGCTGGAAAAGCACAGCAGGTCAGGCAGCATCTGAGGAGCAGGAGAGTCGATGTTTCAGGTCGGAAGACTGCCTGAAAGAGACCTAGAATAGGTCAGTGTTACAGTGAAGGGAGTGTTGAAATGGGTCTATTTTGGATAATATACTGTGAGCTACAAGACATTAAACTTATATATACATTGTCCAATCACTGGACACTTGTAACCTCCATGAAACTGAGGTGAATGAGGAACTGAGATGGGTTCCAAAAGGTTTTTACTATCAATGAACCCCACTGATCCATGCCAAGACTAGCTTGAGAGGCCATATCTGGAAGAGTGCTTGTGAGTAAATGTAATCATTCTATCGACTAAAGGACAATGCTGGAATAGGGAGGACCAAACTGGAGACACAAGCAATGACAGTGTGCCTTCGGTCTATAAATATCTGTGGACTGATCTTTATCACAGGAGCATTGAAGTTGGAGAGAAAATGTGATCAAAATCCGAAAATGTGGTCAAAATCTGAAAATGTGATCAGATACAAATATTGTAGACATTTAGATTTTCATCTGCATCGGCTTTTCTATCTCAATCGATTTTGGATCCACAGGTACCAGCAGCTCTCTTCACAATCAATACCAAATATTTCAAATCTCTGTAAAGACTATTGAACCATGGGAGGCAACACACAACCAGTCTGACACTGCCTTCGCTCAAAGCCAAGGGATATGTTTCATCAACAACAAATACTGAATTCTATTGTTTTACCCTGCCTCATATTACTAATCTAGCTTTTATTTTAAAATGAGAGTGAAATTGGGAGATCCTTTACCACAACCAGTCACAGAGGCTGGATCGTTAAGGCTAAGACAGACAGATTCTTACAGCAAACACTCTCAGGAAGTTTAAAGTTTTTTTTTCAGAATGGAGATTAGGTGATGAGTGTAAATATAAGCCAGAAACTGGGTACTCATAGAGAACCCAATCCACTGTTAACTTACCATTACACCACAAGAAGTGATGAGTAAGATGGGGTCCCAGTTGTATTGAGATATTCCAACTCCAGAGGGGAAACGTTTTTACACAAAGAGTGGTTAGTGTGTGCAATGAACTGCCAGAGGAAGTGGTAGATGTAGGTACAACTACGATTTGGAGATGCCGGTGTTGGACTGGGGTGGACAAAGTCAAAAATCACACAACATCAGGTTATAGTCCAACAGGTTTATTTGGAAGTACTCGCTTTCAGAGCATTGCTCCTTCATCAGGTGGTTGTGGAGTAAATGTTTAAAGACACAGAATTTATAGCAAAAGGTTACAGTGTGATGTAACTGAAGTTATTTTTTGAAAAAGACCAGGATTGTTTGTTAAGTCTCTCAACTTTTAGAATGGGCATGTTGGTTTCAGTTCTTTCATGTGTAAATTGCAGAACTTAACTTTACATATGAAAGAACTGAAACCAACATGCCCATTCTAAAAGATGAGAGACTTAACAAAAAGTCTAGGTCTTTTTCAATATATAATTTCAGTTACATCATGCTGTGAACTTTTTCTATAAATTCTGTGGCCTATGATCTAAAATTCCACAACCACCTGATGAAGGAGCAGTGGTCCGATAACAAATAAACCTGTTGGACTATAACCTGATGTACAATTACAATCTTTAAAAGACATTTGGATTAGTACATGAATAGGAAAGATTTGGAGGGATATGGGTCAAATTCTGGTCGGTGGGACTAGTTTAGTTTTAGGTACGTGGTCGGCATGGACTAGTTGGACCGAAGGGTTAGTTTCTGTCTGTATGACTCTAAGACTTTATAAAGGAAGACTCTGGGGGTGCCAAGAGCACTCACATCCCTCACTCAGAGAGCCCAGTCTCAGTGGGTCAGCCTCCAAGGTAAGTGCCCCTCGCCTTTTACAGATAAATGGCAAATCACAGCCAAACCTCTGTTACCCTCAAAAAAATGTTCCCAAACTGGAGTTGCCAGGTTGCAAGGTCGAGTAACAAGAAATCTTTTCACTGGGACCAAATAAACACTCCATGATGCATGTCTTTCTTACAATTCAATCCATCAGAACAGCTTGATCTCATAATCTCTATAAATAAAGTTGCAAATGAGCTCTTCATGTTCTTGTTTAAACTTGATATTTCACATGCCTAATATAAACACAATCTTCCTTGACAGCACACTCCTTTTCATCACATTGTATACTCTGATAAAATAATATAACTGTCAGTAAACTCATTCTGAAACAACTACTGAGCAGCAGTTCTGAAGAACAGTGGTGTTGGACTTGAAATGTTAACACTGATGTTGCCAGCCCTCCTAAATTTCTCCATTCTCTGTATTCATTAGTTGTTGGCTGATTGTATTCCAAGAAATTTCCTGAGCATTTACAGTCCATCCCTCACACTCCAGGCTCAATCGTTTAGCTGCTGTCTAATCTTCTGCTTTTTGTATCGCCACTTTACCCTGACTGAGCTCTCTCCAGGACTCAGAGGCTAAACATCAGTTGGTTAATGAACCTTTCACCAGCACAAGAGAAACCAAGGCATCAGCAGTCAGTCTTGGTGGTGAAGAGGGTAAATGAACCATGAGCCATCAACAGAGCTTCACTGTCCCTGGGTCCTAGTTCTTTCTGAGTGTGAGGCTCCATCTCACCACATTCACTATCAACAGTCAACAAATTATCTGCTTTCAAGAAGAACTAAAGGCTTCACATTAAGAGATATCAACCTCACAAGTTCCAAAACTGTGGCGGTGAGAAGTTTTAGGCCCCTTACCTAAGGAAAGATACCTTGATGAGCCCTTACCCTATCAGACTGGAGGCAGCCCAGTGAAGGTTCACTGGATTGGTACTGGGTTTGGAGGGACTGTACTATGAAGGGAGTTGGTTGGTTGGTGAATAGGTTGGGCCTGTTCTCATTGGAATACACAAGAATGGGAGCAACCTTATTGAAACGTACAAGATTCTTAGGGAACGTGGCAAGTTTGGGATGGGATGTCCAGATCAAAAGTGAAGAAAGGAATAAAGATGATAGGGGCTTTTGCCACAGCTGACCAGAGCCCTGAGATGCCTCACTCAGCATGCCCTGTCTCACTCAGCATGTCAGCCTGAGAATGCAGGTACCCAGATCAATGAAACCATCGCCCACAAGACCAGTGCCACACTCAGCACTCTTCCTACCTCTACATTCACCATGGCAAGGTTGCCAGGTAACAAGGGTCAGTGAGAACCTTGTGTCACCATTCTTCTCCCACACCAGAGAGTACTGAGGTCAAATAAAACACCTGTGATACCGGCCTCAATTCGCATCCAGCCAATCAGACCGCAGGCGAGAGTAGCAATTCCCTTTGAGTGAGTTTGGATATGACCTCTTCATGTCATATGATCCATGATCCTAAAAATGATGTTTTGCTCCAGGTCCAAATACTCAGTCACCTCAGCTCAGAGAGGTTTACAAAATACCGACAGTCTGACACTCACTCTGCAGATGCTTTTGTCTAATTTGTCTGTAACCACATGGCCAACTTCTCCTGTCTACGCTCTGTGTAGCACAAAAAGGTTGTATCCCATGGAGGGTCAATGATGTGAAACATCTGAGTAATCACAGCCCCATTTTTCAATGTTTCCACTGTTTATACAATGGGTTGCACAAATACCTCCTGTTGATTTTTTTTACCCTCTTGAAAGTCAATTAACAACCAAATGCCAATACAGAAACAATGGACCACTGTGCTCAGAAGAGGGATACATTGCACATGACTTCCCTCCTCAGTTCAATGCAAGTCTTGTCCACATTGTCAAGATCTCCAGTATATTGACAAGGCAAGGGAACACATAATCAACTCCTGCCAGACTAAGCAATCATTAAAACCTGAGGTTTTGGCTCCATTGTGATGTACAATAGCTGCCCAACCAACTGAATCAACCAACACCAGCCCCACCCACCCATGCCTGTCCCACAACCCACGGATTTCTAGTTGCTGTATCAACATACACATTTACAAGCAAGTTGCAGCCAGGAGCTATGGATTACTTCATGGACTGAACAGAATTACAAATTTATTATTTCCAACTGTTAGGAAGAACTAACCACATGTCGTGAGGGTTTCATTCAAGACTGGAATACGCTCTTAGTGATTTATTCATCTAGTTTAAACATTATGATCTGGTGAATGTAGCATTAAAGCAGAATAAGGCATAAATAAAATAATTTTCTAGTTTCTACCCATTAGATTATGTGATTTCAGGCTTGCAGCTGGGATTAATTCAGTTGTCAGAGAGATATGTAGAACCCTAGCACTGAAATACTTAGATACTGTAGTAATGTTGAATTGCCAATGTGTTTGTCCTTCCATGGATTATTCTGAATTAAATCGCAGAGCACTCCACCATGTTAGTTCAACCTACAGTAACACTCTGATGTTTTCCTGAATATGACACCTAATGCTTTATTTCATACTGAGTGGGTTCAAGCCTTGAGAACGCAAAGCGAAGGTATCAACCATGTGCCAGATGCATCACTTCTGTCCAATGGATACTGGTATCCAATGTGAGGTTCCATCTCACAACATTCACTCAATGAACAGCAATCTCCAGTTTGCAAATCATGTCTGCTCCCGTGAGGTGGTCAATCCCATTCAGTTTACTTGGGCCCTTCGTTGCCATGTCAGATTTAGCCAGTTCACAATGCAGAAAGGAGAGAAAAGGTTACCTGGGCTCTGACTCAAACTGAAAGGTGAGCGACTGACTGTGGTACTGACTGTGGTGCTGGTAGTGGACCGTGACCAGAGCAGCTTCTGCGCCAGATCCTTCACACATGGGAGATCCATCTCATAGATTTTATTCAAACGAATATACTCGAAAAGTGGGAAGGCGCAATGCTTTTCTTTCCAAGATAATCGCTTGTTACGAAGGAATTCCCGAAGTCCTGGAAGTCAACAGTATATATTACTATGATGAGGCCTCTGTCCCTGCATAGCCTAGTTATAGGAGGTGAAAGAGCCGGCCAAGGCTATTACTTATGTCGACTTTAATAGATAATTTCAATAAGGAGGAGTTTAAATATGAATGCCTATGCAACTAAAGATCCTAAGGCAATTAGAAGCTGGGTCAACAAGCTGTTGGACTCCACAGGTGTCCTTCCAGAGATCCTGCATATCAGCATCCAAATATCCAGCAACATGGAGGGGGTCACTAAAGATTTAATCAGAGACTCTACAGGACCAAAGGATTGAATGGATAGGTGGACAGGAGCAGGAAATGCCCATGGTACTGCTAAGGTGAATCAGCAACTGGTGGCACTGTGACTCAGCAGTTAGCACGACTGTTTCACAGCGCCAGGGACCCAGGTTCGATTCCAGCCTTGGGTGACTGACTGTGCAGAGTTTGCACGTTCTCCCTGTGCCTGCGTGGGTTTCCTCTGGGTGCTCCGGTTTCATCCCACCATCCAAAGCTGTGCAGGTCAGGTGGATTGACCATGCTAAATTGCCCATTAGCCAAGAGAAATGCAGGGTTATGGGGTTTGGGTGGGATGCTCTTTGGATGGTCGATATGGGCTGAATGGCATGCTTTCACGCTGTTAGGTATTTAATGATTAATAAGTTTTCTTTGCAATAGAGAGGAGGTGAGGCATATAAATTACCATAGTTTGGGTATCACTGAAAACTAAGAATGCCACAAGAATCTGTTCTGTGTTGGCTCTTAACATATATTGATAATAACTTATACACGGGCTGAAATTCAAGATACTGTGCATCACATATAAATTAAACACAAGTGTTAACAATGAGACTGACTGAATGAGATCTGGAGTCATTCAGTATTGCAGTCACTGAAAGGAATGTTAATGGGGAACTGTGGCAGGAAATGCACAGTGGAATAGGAGGCATTTGTAGTACAGACACATCGATCTGTCATATCCAGTCAATAACACGTTGCTGTCAGTGAGGACAATCTGGGACAGTTTGAAGCTCAGTGATCTATACCAGGTAGGTGGAATGTGCAAGGCCCCATCTGGAAGGTTGTGTGTGTAAACTCAATCACTGGACTGCAAAAGGTCAGTGATGGGACAGAGAGCGAGGCAGAGTGAAAACGTAGGTAGAGGGACACAACCTTAACGCTTGAAATTATGGAAATAATAATCAAAACTGATCTTTTTTTCACAGGAAGAATTAAATTGGAGATGAACTAGTGGCAATTTTGATAATCTGCATTGTCTATTCATCTCCAGTTGGGTTCCACAGATGCCATCAGCTCGCTGATACAACCTCTTCAGAATCCTTATCAATTTTCAAATATTTATGAAGACTATTGAACCATGGTAGGCAGCACACAACCAAGTCTGATGTACTCTTTACTCAAAGCCAAGGTTATATTTTCATCAATGGGCTCAAAGCTTTCTTTAAAATATTTTTCATTCATGGCTTGTGGACATCATTGGCTTGGGCAGCATTTGGGGTCTGGATTCACATATAGTTCAGGCCAGGTAAGGATGGCAGTTTCCTTCCCTGAAGGGCATTAGTGAAACAGATGGGTTTTTCTGACAATTGGTTCATGGTCATCATTAGACTGTTAATTCCAGATTTTTTAAATTCCACCATCTGTGATAGTGGGATTCAAACCCATGCCCCAGAACATTAAACCTGGGTTTTTGGATTAACAGTCCAGTGATAATACCTCTAGGCCACTGCCTCATTATACCCTAAATGTAAACATCAATATCTGTGACCCTGGCCCGTTTCTGTTCTGTGGAAACGAAGGATGAGGTGATTCACTGCAGCCTTACTTATTTATATTTTTTTCAGTAAGATTCCCTCCAAGGTTGACTAGTCAATTGCTAAGATGCCAGCTTTCACTGCATCACCAGTCTTTGCTAAAGCTGATAAGTGACAATTAACACTTCAAGTGCCAGGCAATAGCCATCTCCACAGACAGAGGGAATCTAACCAACTCTCTTTGATATTCAGTTGCATTGCTATCATTGCCTCCTTGATCAACCATCCTGGGAGTTACCAATGACCAGAAATGGTACTGGACCAGGCCAAATAAATTTTGTGGCTACAAATATATGAGTCAGAAGCTGGAACTTTCTACTTGCCAAAGTCTGCCCACTACCAGGCACCTATCAGGGGTGTGATCCACTTGCTTTGATGGGTTCATCTCCAACAATACTCAAGATGCTTGACACCATCATAGACAAAGCAGCCCGCTTGACTGGAAATTCAACTACCACATTGTACATTGACTTCCTCACTGACAGTGGCAGCAGTGCATACCATCTGCAGGTTGCACTGCAACAACTCACCTTGGACAATGTGGCTCTGTGGTTAGCACTGTTACCTCACCGCACCAGGAACCCTGGTCCAATTCCAGCCTCAGGCGACAGTCTGTGTAGAGTTTGCACATTCTCTCCACGTCTGCATGGGTTTCCTCCCACAGTCCAAAGATGTGCCTGTGCGGTGGATTAGCCATGCTAAATTGCCCATAGTGTGCAGGGATGTGCAGGTTAGGTGGATTAGCCAGGGCAAATGCAGAGTTACAGGGATAGAGTAGGAGGATGCATCTGGGTGAAACGCTCTTCACAGGTCAATGAACTGAACAGCCTGTTTCCACACTGTAGGGATTTTATTCTATGAATATCTTCCAAACAAGTGACCTCTACTAACAAATGCAGCACATGCAAGGGACAGCCACCACCTACAAAGTTCCCCTTCAACCTGCAGACCATCTCAGTGTAGAGCCATATTGCCATTGCTTCACTATTACAGGTTCAAAAAGCTGGAATTCCTTTCCCACTAGCATTGTGAATGCACCTACACCACATAACTGTGACAGGTAGACAGTGTACCACCATCTTTTCGAGGGCAATTATGGATGAGCAACAAATATTAGCCTCGCCGGGCCCTGCAAATGTCGGACCAGGAACAGAAGACATTTGGCCCTTCAGACCGATTCACTACTTAAGAAGATTATTGTTCATCTGATTGTAACCTCAAATTCACATTCTCACCGACTGCTGAAAACTTTTCATCCCCTCAGTTACCAAGGACCTATAGACCTTTGCCTTCTGAACATATCTATTAAAAGACTGTGCTGCTGCCATTTTTTCACAGCATTCAAAAGAAGCATGATCCTGTGAGAAAAGTGTTTGTCTTTAACCAGCTCCTCTCATTCTAGATTCTTCCATGACAGGAAATATCTTCTTCACATCTACTGGTTCAAGATCTCTCAGGAACTTAAATGTTTAAGACAACTTGCCCTTTAGTCTTCTAAACAGTGGATAAAAGCCTAGCCTGTCTAAATTTTAATTATGAGTCTGGGAAACCTTCTTTTAACTACTTCCCATATGTAAAAATCCTTCCTTTAACAAGGCATCAAATATTTTACACAGTAATCCAGATATGGTCTGACTAGTGCCCTGTACAACTGAAGGGTAACCTCCTTACTTATGTACTGGATTAGTGGTGCTGGAAGAGCACAGCAGTTCAGGCAGCATCCAACGAGCAGCGAAATCGACGCTACGGGCAAAAGCCCTCCTGATGAAGGGCTTTTGCCCGAAGCGTCGATTTCGCTGCTCGTTGGATGCTGCCTGAACTGCTGTGCTCTTCCAGCACCACTAATCCAGTATTTGGTTTTCAGCATCTGCAGTCATTGTTTTTTCCTTACTTATGTAGTCAATTCCAATTGCAGTAAGTGATAACACTCTACTAGTTTTTTTTAAATTTCCCTCTGTACTGGCACAGTAACATTTTACAATTCACGAGGATATCAAGATTCCTCTGCATCTCAGTGCTCCGCAATTTCTCATCATTTAGATAATTCTTCTTTAATCTTCCTTTCGAATTACACAACTGCATGTTGTTCCACGTGATACTCCATTTGCCACATCTTTGCCCATTTAGAGTCATAGAGAGGTGCAGCACAGAAACAGACCCTACTGTCCAGCTCATCCATGCCAACCAGATATCCTAAAGTAATCTAGTCAGCATTTGACAGCATTTGGCCCATATCCCTCTGAACATGACCTATTCATGTACCCATCCTGATGCCTTTTCAATGTCCATGTCCTTCTCCACGGCAAATGCTGATGCAAAATTCTCATTTAATGTCTCACCCATCTCCTGTCGTTCCACACATAGACAGCCTTGCTGACCTGTAAGTGGACAAAGTGAGGACTGCTGATGCTGGAGATCAGAGTCGAAAAGTGTGGCTGTGGAAAAGCACAGCCGGTCAGGCAGCGTCCGAGGAGCAGGAGAGTCAACATTTCAAGCATAAGCCCCAACATTCCTGAGGAAGGGCTTATGCCTGAAACATCGATTCTCCTGCTCCTCGGATGCTGCCTGATCTGACCAATAAGGGCCCTATTCTCTCCCCAGTTACTCTTTTGACTTTAATGTATTTGTAGAATCTCTTGATTCTGCTTAACCCTATTTGCCAAAGCTTATTTATGTATTTTGTAGTCTCTTAATGATCTCTTCACAACTTACCTTCCTATTTCTTTTTGTGTCGACACCAAATCTGTCAACCATTCTTTCTCTCCCATCACCTAAGTCAGTTGGATCAAAGGTTTTGGAGAGACAGCAGGATTAGTCTTATTGAGTTGGATGATTAGCCATCAGGCACAAAGGGCTGAATGGCCTCCTCCTGCTCCTATCATGCTCCTATACACGGAATAGCATCGTAAGAGGTAAACAACTATTTTATGAAAGTTAAAAATCACACAACATCAGGTTATAAGTCCAGCAAGTTTATTTGGAAGCATTAGCTTTCGGAGCGCTGCTCCTTCATCAGGTGATTGATGCTCAACGACCTGATGAAGGAGCTGTACTCCAAAAGCGAGTGCTTCCAATTAAACCTGTTGGACTATAACCTGGTGTTGTGTGATTTTTAACTTAGTACACTCCAGTCCAACACCAGCATCTCCAAATCATTTTATCAAAGGTTTGCATTTATTTGGCACCTTTCCCAACCTCAGGACCTGCTAAAACACTTCACAGCCAGTTAGGTCCTTTTGGATTGTATGAATGCAGTGCTGCAAACACCGGCAAGTATTTCATGCACAGGAACGTGACTTTACGAGCATTTTTTGAAGTTAAAAATCACACAACACCAAGTTTTAAATTTGTACACTCCAGTCCAATACCGGCATCGACAAATCATTTTTTGAAGTGCAGTCCTTTCAATGGGATATTTTACAACTGCCTGAGGGAGCAGATGGAGTCTTAGTTGAGCATCACATCTGATAAATGGCACCTCCAGCAGTGTAGCACTGTCTCAATATGGCACAGGGAATGTCGGATGACGGGGCCATGCCTTTAGAATAGGATTTAAATGTACAATCTTCAACCAAGACAGCAAGACAGCAGCACAATGCACTGAGTCACAGGGAGTGGCACTACAGATCAGGTCAGAATTCCCACCTAAAATTATTGAAAATTTGTCAAAGAGAAAATGGACTTTTTTCACATTGAAGTCACTAATCTGAGTATCCTGCTGAGTTAAAGGCATTATTTTGACTAACACACCTCAACTCTGAGTCAATGTAAGGTGCTATACAAATGCAATTTAGAGCTAAAGAGCTTCCCAGCTCTTTCCCACAACAAGATTCCATCTCACTGCATTTCCTTCTGAAATAAAGTGCCAGTTTTGCAAGACATCTGCTTCCACCGGCCAGAGGTTCAGGCAGATAATGACTTGTCTCAGTACCTTCGCAGGGATTTACCAGCTCGCCCATGGACATACAAGAAAAGCAAAAAAAAAGGTTACCTGGGCCATGACTCAAACTGACATGAGGAGGTGTGCAACTGACTGTGGTACTGACTGTGGTGCTGGTTGTGGGCAGTAACTGGAGCAGCTTCACTGTGAGATCCCGCACACACGGAAGATCCATCTCATAGTCTCTACTGTAAGAATGGTACTGCTCAACTCTGCGGACACAAAGTCTTTCTCGACGAGAAAGGCGTCTATAGCCAAACAATTCCTGAAGTCCTAAAAGTCAACAATACAGATTACTAAGACAAGGTGGTCAGATGAGGTTAACTTGCTTGCTAAGTGAATGGAATTGGTTAGCAGACAGACAATATTTGCTCAATATTTCCAGAAATTGTCTGATCATTTCTAATGCAAATGCATAGCGAAGTGGAAATCTGATGGGCACATGAAAGACAAAATTTGAAGGCTTCCTGTTTAGATTGGCCACAGGAGAAGTGAAATCAGGGGCAAGGGTTTACAGCTCAGCTTGAGTCTGGGATCAGGGAAGTTCCTTAGAGTTCTCCTCATGGCCCGTTCTTGGCACAGGCAGAGTAAGTGAGCTTAAGGCAGAGATTATAAGCCACCTAAATCAGTTGATCAGTGTGGCATTGACTGAAAGTTTTGAAACAAGTGACTGGATTAGTATGTTGAGTGTTATGTGAGATGATGTTTCAGTGCAAACACTTGAACACAAAACGTGAAGAGTTCTTGAGTTTTTGCATCGTAAGTTCAAGGAAAACATGAGGACTGACCAAATCAATGGGAACTGTCAACAATAAAAATCAGAAACACTGTTATAGAAGGAGGCCATTCAGCCCATTGAACCACTATTCAATATGACCATGGTTGATCATCCACTTCTTCCAACACCATTCCAATATTCCTTTGCATCATTGACAGATTTCTAAATAGCAATCTCTACTTCAGACATACTCAAAAACGGAACTGTTACATCCCTCTAGCATAGACAGTTCCAAAGATTCACAGCTCTCATCTCAACCCTTCCCTTGATTATGAAATTGTTACCTTGCTCCCAGTGGAATAGATTGGGAATATTTGAGTATGAATGAGTTGATAATGTTTGTGTGGTGTGGGCATTGTGAAGTTTTATTAAAAATGGACAGAGTCTCCACAGAAGCATCCAGTTAAATTTTCCACGATTATATTCTGAAATCCCTCGACAACTTAGATAGAACGTAGAACATTACAGGCCCTTCGGCCCTCAATGTTGCGCCACCCTGTCATACTAATCTGAAGCCCATCCCACCTACACTATTCCATGTACGTCTATATGCCTGTCCAATGACGACTTAAATTGGTGAATCTACTACCGTTGCAGGCAAAGCATTCCATACCCTTACTACTCTCTGAGTAAAGAAACTACCTCTGACATCTGTCTTATACCTATCTCCCCTCAATTTAAAGTTGTGTCCCCTCGTGTTTGCTGTTCCCATACTTGGAAAAAGGCTCACCCTGTCCAACCTATCTAACCCTCTGATTATCTTGTATGCCTCTATTAAGTCACCTCTCAACCTTCTTCTCTCTAATGAGAACAGCCTCAAGACCCTCAGCCTTTCCTCGTAAGACATTCCTTCCATACCAGGCAACATCCCAGTAAATCTCCTCTGCACCCTTTCCAAAGCTTCCACATCCTTCTTATAATGCGGTGACCAGAACTGTACACAATACTCCAAGTGTGGCCGTACCAGAGCTTTGTACAGCTGCAGCATAACCTCCTGGTTCCAGAACTCAATCCCTTTATTAATAAAGGCCAAAACACTATATGCCTTCTTAACAACCCTGTCAATCTGGGTGGCAACTTTCAGGGATCTGTGTACATGGACACTGAGATCTCTTTGCTTATCTGCACTCCCAAGAATCTTACCATTAGCCCAGTACTTTGTATTCCGATTACTCCATCCAAAGTGTATTACCCCACACTTGTCCACATTAAACTCCATTTGCCACCTCTCAGCCCAGCTCTGCATCCTATCTATGTCTCTCTGCAACCTACTACATCCTTCGTCATTATCCACAACTCCACCGACCTTAATGTCATCCGCAAATTTACTAACCCACCCTTCTAAGCCCTCATACAGGTCATTTATAAAAATGACGAACAGCAGTGGGCCCAACACCGACCCTTGCGGTACGCCGCTAATAACTGGACACCAAGATGAACATGTTCCATCAACTACAACCCTCTGTTTTCTTTCAGCAAGCCAATTACTGATCCAAACTGCTATGTCTTCCACAATCCCATTTCTCTGCATTTGGTATAATAGCCTACTGTGGGGAACCTTATCGAACGCCTTGCTGAAATCCATATACACCACATCAACCGGTTTACTCTCAAATACCTGTTTGGTCACTTTGTCAACAAACTCAATAAGATTCATTAGGCACGACCTACCCTTCACAAAACCGTGCCAACTGTCCCTGATCAGCTTATTCTTTTCTAGATGGTTATAAATCCTATCTCTTATAACCTTTTCCAACACTTTGCCACCAACTGAAGTGAGACTCACTGGTCTGTAATTACCAGGGTAGTCTCTACTACCCTTTTTGAACAAGGGAACCACATTTGCTATCCTCCAGTCCTCAGGCAGTATTCCTGTAGACAATAATGATTTGAAGATCAATGCCAAAGGCTCGGCAATCTCTTCCCTCGCTTCCCAGAGGATCCGAGGATAGATCCCATCCGACCCAGGAGATTTGTCTATTTTCACACTCTGCAGTATATCTCATACCTCTTCCTTGTGAACCTCAATCTCTTCTAGTCTAGATGCAAGTATCTCTGTATCTTCCTCGCCAACATTTTCATTTTCTACAGTGAACACTGTCAAAAAATATTTATTTAGTGCTTCCCCTATCTCCTCTGACTCCACACACAACTTCCCACTATTATCCTTGATTGGCCCTAATTTAACTCCCGTCATTCTTTTATTCCTGACATACCTATGGAAAGCCTTAGGGTTAACCCTGATCCTATCCGCCAACAACTTCTCATGTCCCCTCCTGGCTCTTCTGAGCTCTCTTTTTAGGTCTTTCCTGACTTCCTTGTAACCCTCAAGCGCCCTGAGTTTTCACATTTTGTCCTAACATAAGCCTTCTTCTTCTTCTTGACCAGGGATTCCACTTCCTTAGTAAACCACGGCTCACGTGTTCTATATCTTCCTCCCTGCCTGACAGGTACATACTTATCTAGGACACACAGGAGCTTTTCCTTGAATAAGCTCCACATTTTTAATGTGCTCATCCCCTGCAGTTTCCTTCCCCATTCTACGCTTCCTAAATCTTTCCTAATTGCATCGTAATTTCCCTTCCCCCAGCTGTAACTCTTGCTCGGTGGAGTACACCTATCCCTTTCCATCACTAAAGTAAACCTGACAGAATTGTGATCACTGTCTCCAAAGTGCTCACCTACTTCCAACTCTAACACCTGGCCAGGCTCGTTACCCAGTACTAAATCTAAAGTGGCTTCGCCCCTTGTAGGCCTGTCTACATACTGTGTCAAGAAGCCCTCCTGCACACACTGGACAAAAACTGACCCATCTATAGTACTCGTACTGTAGTGATCCCAGTCAATATTTGGATAGTTGAAATCCCCCATGACAACTACCCTGCCTCTCTCCCACTATCCTCCAAGGAAAGCGTGTGGTGACATGATAAAGATAGGAACAGCATCCTGCCAGGCTGCTAAAAGGCCTATGAATCCTGCCCCGACTTCTACTGAACAGATCAAATGTGAAACAACATCATTACAGCATTTGTAAATTCAATCACAAACTCAAACCTTTCATTCTGATTAAAGATCATCATCCTGGAAGATTATATCTGTTACTCTCTCCACGGATGCTGCATAACCCATTGAGTGTCCTCAACATTTTCAGGTTTTATTCCTTTCTCCCTCCTATGTGCACCCAGCTTAATGCCTGAATGCCTCAATACTATTCCCCCCACCCCTCAACCACAAAACCAGAGAATGCAAGAGAAATTCAGCCACTCTGGCAGCATCTGTGAGAAACAGAGTTAACATTTCGGACCTTAGAGGCATACTGTCATACAGATGTACAGCACAGAAACAGACTCTTTGGTCCAACTCATCCATGCCGACCAAATATCCTAAACTAACCTTGTCCCATTTGCCAGGTTTGGCCTATATCCCTCCAAACCCTTCCTATTCATATACCCATCCAGATGCCTTTTAAATGTTGTAATTGTACCAGCCTCCACCACTTTCTCTGGCAGCTCATTCCATACATGCACCACCCTCTGTGAGAAAAAGTTCCCCCTTAGGTCCCTTTTAAATTTCTCCCCTCTCAACCTAAATCTATGCTCTCTCGTTCTGAACTCCCCTGCCCTGGGGAAAAGACTTTGTCTTTTTATCCTATCCATTCCCCTCATGATTTTATAAACTTCTATAACGTCTTCTCTCAGCCTCCGACGCTCCAGGGAAAACAGCCCCAGCCTGTTCAGCCTCTCCTTGTAGCTCAGATCCTCCAATCCTGGCAACATCCTTGTAAATCTTTTCTGAACCCCTTCAAGTTTCACAACATCTTTCTGATAGGAAGGAAACCAGAACTGCACGCAATATTCCAACAGTGGCCTAACCAATGCCCTGTACAGCCGCAACATGACCTCCCAACTCCTGTACCCAATATTCTGACCAATAAAGGAAAGCATACCAAACACCTTCTTCACTATCCTATCTACCTGCAACTCTACTTTCAAGGAGCTGTGAACCTGCACTCCAAGGTCCCTTTGTTCAGCAACACTCCCTAGGACCTTACCATTAAGTGTATAATTCCTGCTAAGATTTGCTTTCCCAAAATGCAGCACCTCGCATTTATCTAAATTAAACTCCATCTGCCACTTCTCAGCCCATTGAACCATCTGATCAAGGTCCCATTGTAATCCAAGGTAACCTTCTTCGCTGTCTAGCACACCTCCAATTTTGGTGTCATCTGCAAATTTACTAACTGGACCTCTAATGCTCATATGCAAATCATTTATATCAATAACGAAAAGCAGTGGACCCAGCACTGATCCTTGTGGCACTCCACTGGCCACAGGCCTCCAGTCTGAAAAGCAACCCTCCACCACCACCCTCTATCTTCTACCTTTGAGCCAGTTCTGTATCCAAATGGCTAGTTCTCCCTGTATTCCATGAGATCTAACGTTGCTAACCAGTCTCCCATTCTGAAACCCTCTTTTTCTTTATTTTATCAACATAGCTGGACATATCAAGACACATCTTCAAAGAACTTGATTCCAGATCTAAAACAGAAATTGCTGGAAAGGCTGAACAGGTCTGGCAGCATTGGTGCAGAGAGAAACAGATTAATCCTCTCCACGGATGCTGCCAGACCTGCTGTGGTTTTCCAGAAATTTCTATTTTTGTTTCTGATTTACAGCATCCGCAGTTTTTCCAGTTTTTATTTGATTCCAGATCTTCTCACCCAGAGTTAGGGGCACCACACCACGCTACTGGAACCATTCTTTGATGACATTTTCGCCATTAAAGCTTTACTGGAATTAATGACTTGCGAAGTAGTCCACAAACAATTTGTTTTCATTGACAGTCTCAGGCACAACTCTGATTACCACAGAGACACACAGGGTGTCAAGACTGGAATTGAATGAGATAGATCTTCAATTCCCCCTTGGTTTGCTGGCCAATATTTACCCTCCATCCAACTCCATGCAAAATAGGTCAATTATGCTTGCCATGTGCAAATTAGGCAGTGTGCTTTCTTACAAGAGACAACATACCAAGACAACATACCACTCATGTCTGGTTCTGAAACTATGCAACACTATGGATGCCAACTCACGTGCAGGAATCAAGAAGTAAATCTAACAGTGGTATCGTCTGTTCCAAAAGCACAAAGGTAAACAGACAAAGGTTTTGAAGTCAGACTATCCCCATTAACAATTTAATGACTCATGGTGCATTCCACAGCTAACTTTGCCTCTCAGCAATGGAACAAGGAAGAATTCTCTCCCAATCACAACCAATCAAGTGTCAATATCAGTCTGTGAAGTTTCTGTCTGGTTCAGACACAGTTAGTCTACACTGCACTGCATTTTCTTTTGGTATGGACTAGATCACAAGACTGGAGCGAAAAAGGGATTGGGAAGTCAATTTTTTCTTGAACCATGTAATGCAAGACCAACTACAAAAACTGGAACAGTGTTTGATTTCATAGGTCTGTCCCACTAATGGGAACAATCACAGTGTAAAGCCAATGATGATAGTGGTAATTCATAGGTCGGAACTACATTGAGTTCAAGTTCCACAACTTTAACTGAGGGGCATTAAATACAATGGATTCACCCTAAAGAAAAAAAAAGTCACAGGAAGAGAAGAAGGCCATTCAGCCCTTCAATCATGGCTGATCTGATAATCCTCAACTCCACTTTCCTGCCTTTTCTCTATAACTCTTGATTCCCTTGCTGATTAAAAATTACATCAATCTGTATTAAAAAGCTAGGAACAGAAATGATGAGCATGAAACTGTAGGATGGTGACAATAACCCATCTCTCAGAATCATAGGATTTTACAGTGCAGAAGGAGATCAATTCAACCCATTCACTCAGTACTGGCTCCTGAAAGATCCCCCCCCCCCCCCCCCCCCCCACCTCCAGCTAGTCCCACTCTGTGGCCTCAACTCCATAGCCTTTAAATTCATCACTTTCAAATGTATCTCCAGCTCTCTTTTGAAATCTCCTATGGAATCCACCTCCACAACTCTCATCGTCAGTGCATTCCATACCCAAGCAACTCTCTGAGTAAAGAAATTTCTCCTCATCTTCCAGCTAGCTCTCTTGCTGACAATCTTGAGACTGTGACTCCTAGTTACTGACACACCAACTCGTGGAGACAGAATATCCTTCTTTACCTGGTCAGAATTGTTCATAATTTTGAGAACCTCAATAAAATTGAGCGGCACGGTGGCACAGTGGTTAGCACTGCTGCCTCACAGCGCCAGAGATCCAGGTTCAATTCCCGCCTCAGGCGACTCTCTGTGTGGAGTTTGCATGTTCTCCCCGTGTCTGCGTGGGTTTCCTCCGGGTGCTCTGGTTTCCTCCCACACTCCAAAGATGTGCTGGTCAGGTGAATTGGCCATGCTAAATTGCCCGTAGTGTTAGGTAAGGGGTAGATGTAGGGGTATGGGTGGGTTGCGCTTCAGCGGGGCGGTGTGGACTTGTTGGGCCGGAGGGCCTGTTTCCACACTGTAAGTAATCTAATCTAAAATTAACCTCTTAATCTTCTCTGCTTCATGGAGAATTAGTGCAAAATGTCTAATTTTTCTTTGTATCTAAAATCCCTCGTTCCTGGTATCGCTTGAGTATATCTCATTAATAAACGCTCTGAAATGGCACCACATTCCCTCCTCCACTCCAAACCCCTCCTGCCAAGAGTGAGGAAGTGAGAGGTCGAAAGAGAGAGAAAGCTGTGAGGGCTTAAGACAGCTAGGAGGCTGAGATTGAGAGAGAGGAGGCTGTGAGGATTAAGACAGCTAGGAGGCTGAGATCGAGAGAGAGGAGGCTGTGAGGATTAAGACAGCTAGGAGGCTGAGATCGAGAGAGAGTAGGCTGTAAGGGATTAAGACAGCTAGGAGGCTGAGATCGCGAGAGAAAGCTGTGAGGGATTGAGAAAGCTAGGAGGCTGAGATCAAGAGAGAGGAGGCTATGAGGGATTGAGACAGCTAGGAGGCTGAGAGAGAAGTAGAGAGAGAGGAGGCTATGAGGATTGAGAGAGATAGGAGGATAAGAGAGACCGAAAGAGAGGAGGCTGCGAAGGATTGAGAGCTAGGAGGCTGAGATCAAAAGAGAGGAGGCTGTGAGGGATTGAGAGAGGTGGGGGATAAGAGAGATTGAGAGAGAGGAGGCTGCAAGGGATTGAGACAGAGGAGGCTGCGAGGGATTGAGAAGGATGAGACTACAAATAACTGACAGACTGGCAGTTAAGTGGTTGAGTGAGAGGAAGCTGAGAGGGATTGACAGAGGGAGAGCATAAAGAATTGAGAGAGGGATTTGAGTGGGATTGTGTGTGGGAGGAGGCTGAGAGGGTTTGAGAGAGAGGAGACTGGAAGAAGCTGACAGAAGGGGTTGAGTAGGATTGAGCGAGGGGGCACTGTGAGTAGTCGAGAGAGAGGGAGTTGAATGGGATTGTGAGAAGAGAGGATGCTGAGATGAACTGAGTGAGGGGGACATTAAGGTGCTGACGGGGGGGAGGTGGGGGGGTTGAATGGGATTGAGAGAGGGGTGTCTGTGAGCAGTAGGAGGGCTCTTGAATGAGACCGAGGGAGGGGAGATTGTGAGCACTTGGGGAGTGTGTTGAGCAGGATGGAGAGAGGGGATGACTGTGAGGAGTTGGGATGTGTGTTGAGTGGGAATTAGGGGGGGAGGAGGCTGCAAATGATTGGGGGGGGCAGTGATGGATTGAGATCAAGTTGCAAATGAGAGACAGTTAGGCATTGGTGAGGGATCAACAGACAATGGGTAGATGATGATGACAAGGTCGCAGTGTGAGGAACTATGAATGCACTAGTGGACAGGATGAGTGTGGAGTTCCTATGTTATGCCAGTGAAGGCGAAAACTTGCTGTATTTGCCTGACCTGCTTTTCGTCTGACCTTCGTGGCTGACTCCAAGATCATCTGGAAGATCGGGCAACTCTCTGTGTGGAGTTTACACATTCTCCCTGTGTCTCCATGGGTTCCCTCCGGGTGCTCCGGTTTCCTCCCACAGTCTAAAGATGTACAGGTTAGGTGGATTGGCCATGCTAAATTGCCCGTAGTGTTAGGTGCAGGGGTAAATGTAGGGGAATGGGTCTGGGTGGGTTGCTCTTCGGAGAGTCGGTGTGGACTTGTTGGGCCGAAGGGCCTGTCTCCACACTGTAAGTAATCTAAGTAATCTAATCTAATCATCTACTCGCTGTTATCACCATCTTTACAGATACAATCAGGCAAGAGTAACAAATATAATTCTTGTCAGTAATATCCACAAATCATTGACAAATAAAAGAAGAGACAAGACATCAAGTGAATTCAGAGAAAGGGGTAATGTTCTAATCAAGTTCTATCTGACAGGGATAGAAGTCAATAATTCCTATTTTCTTCTAGACAGACTCCATCCTCGTCCTTATCAAACCCTTATTTGACAGTATTTACCACAAGCAGCATCTTGGATGAGGTGATTGAGCATCAGACATTGACTTTTCTCCAGGATATTTCCCAAATAGTTTCCCCCATTTAGCGGTTTCTTTGAAACATAAAAAATACCGACACCTATCGGCCCTTTGAGGCTATTGCCCCATTCAATATGATCATGGCTGATCATCCAACTCAGTCCCTTGTTCCTGTTTCTCCCCATTCCCGTTGATCCTTTTAGCCCTAACAACTACATCTAACTCCTTCTTCAGTGTTGTGACCTCAAACACTTTCATTGTCAGAGAATTCAAAACTCTTTCAATGAAGAAACACCTCAGTCCCAAATGGTCTACTCCTTATCCATAGCCTTTCACTCTTTTATCTGCTGCTTAATTTAACATTTATTGCAAAACCACATGGTCACCTAGCCCTGTCCACGCTGCAACATAGGATTCACCAAGGATCCTTGTCCTATCATTGGTCCTCACATTCAGTGGAAATATGACTAATATTTGAGAAACTGGAACAGCAGCAACTAGGGTGGAGCAAGCAAAAAAAACAGTATCAACAATGACGATCTTCACGGTTCCTGGAAGCTCTGAGCTCTTCCCCACGGCAAAATTTCAGCCCACCATATTCCTTTAATACCGGAATTCTCCATTTCATGAATGATCATCTTCCATTCTTCTGCTGCCGGACTGGGAATGAGCTTTGAGTCTTTTTTTTCCCATGCAGGTGTTCCCCCAGATCACTCACTTGGTACAACATGGACGCACAACACGGAAAACAGAGAAAAGGGTTACCTGGGCTCTGACTCAAACTGACATGAGGAGGTGTGCGACTGACTGTGGTACTGACTGTGGTGCTGGTTGTGGACCGCAACTGAAGCATCTTCTCCGCAAGATCTTTCACACACGGGAGATCCATCTCAAATGATTTAGTGAACGAATGGTATCTTAAAAGACTGTAGATACAAGAGCGCTCTCTCCGAGGCAAACGTCCATAATGAAACAATTGCACCATTCCTAGAAGTCAACATTACAGATTACTAAGACAGAGTCCGTGCTCTCTGGTAATCGTTGAGTGAAGGTGGTTATGCCTTGTTACCATTCACTTAGATTTGTAAAGGAATTTGGAAAGTTTCTATACGTCACACTTTTGAAAAGAAATGGTCAATGAAGTAATTAGCTTCAAGAAGTGGCTTTGATGTGCTGACTGAAGACAGTTTTGAGATTCAAGCTTTTACACGAATTTGTTCTGTGATGTTTCACTATGTCACTACAAGTTGGTATCTGTGATGGTGTGCACAAGATGTGGTCAGTTGATCACAGTGGGACTGAGTGAATGGGATGTGGAAAACGTCGGTGCTACAGTTGCTGAAGGTGATGTTGATGTGGTTATGAGTTGGCTAACGTACAGTGCAATATGAGACATTCCATGTTTACACACATCAACACAAGAGGAAGAAGCACATGACTGTCACATAAGCACTGACAAATCATTGGGAACAATGTGAGGCTGCTGTCAATCAGGAGAATCAGGAAGTGGCATGGATCGCGAAGGGTTTGACTTTGAATGAACCCAGGTTGCTCTCAACTGGTGCAGATTCCATCCAGAAAGGCCACACTTGGGAACAGCTTGTCAGAAAATGTAACCATTTGTCCGTCTTGGAGGACTGTGATGGGGCAGAGAGGGTTGAGAAAAAGGAGATGGATTGGTGGGGGGAGTGGTGCGGAGCATTTGGAGAGTGAAGTAGGGATCAGAGTTTGGGAGGGAATGCGAGCCAGGTGTTTGAGATAGATACATCTGTTGGTGGTCCAAATGTGCACACCATCCTGGATACAGCACCACCATGTCAGCCTGAGATGTGAACTACTGAAGCCCAACATAGCAAGCCTTGGTGGAGCTAAAATTGTCCTTATCTTCATCCAACATCTACAGATATCAATGATTTGGGGGAGAGAGGGCTCTCTCTCTCTCTCTAACAGCATTGTGGTGTAAGTACACTGTATAGCTGAAAGGATTCATCCACAGCTCATTACCAGCATCTCAGAGGCAATGTGTGTAGGGCAATAAATGCTAGCTCAGCTCGTGATACCCACATGCCTAGAAAAAAATTTTTAAAATGTGGCATTTCCCAACAGTGATCACTGGATGCTAATCAGAAGTGGAAATCCTCCTGTTTTAATCCTTCCCCATATTCAGCACAGTCACCTCTATCTAACTAACATTCCATTAGCCATTGTATGCAAATGCTGTATTTATATCTATCAAATTAGAAATCATTATGACAATATCTGACCTCTCAAAGTAAAACAGCAAGATATTGAGGCCAAAGAGACAAGCTTCAAGCTAAGTCTAGAAAACCTGTACCAAATCATTGCCGTAGAAACAGAGGTCACCGGGCCGATTCAAGGGATCGTAGCAGTAATGTACAAGAAGGAACTGGATTGGTTAGGACTACATTCACTGGAGTTTAGAAGAATGAAGGGGGAGATCTCATAGACATGTGTAAAACAGGATTACTCAAAATAACCACAGGAATGATGTTCCTGATAACCTTGGAGTTCAGAATCAGGGGTCACTGTCTAAGGATACAGGATGGGCCATTTAGGACTGAGACGAAGAGAAATATTTTCACCCAGAGAGTGGGGAGCTTGTGGAATTCTCTGCCACAGAAAACGGTTGAGGCCAAAACATTGAATGTTCTAAGAAGGGGCTTAGACCTAGTTGTTAGGGCTAATGGTAAGAGGGAGAAAGCAGGAAGGGGGATCTGAGTTGGATGATCAGTCATGATCATATTGAATGGTGGAGCAGGCTTGAATGGCTGAATGGCCTCCTCCTGCTCCTATTTACACTGTTTCTGTGTTTCTACATACCATGTGATTATGGAATCTCATAACACAGAAGACCACCAAACCAAGATGGCACTGCCAGCTCTTTGGTAAAACCAGCCAACTCTATTCCAGCTCTTTCCCGCACTGTTCCACAAAGGCTTTTCCTCCAAACACTTATCCAATTTCTTCTTGGAAGTTACAAATGATCTAAAGTGCACTAATCCAGTGAACACTTCATTGTCTTTTCACGCAGTACCTTTAAGATCACAGCAATTCCCTGTGTAACAGTTCTTTCACTATGTTGCTTCTAATTATTTATCTCCTCTGCTTTCTAACTCTTCTGCCAAAAGTCTTGGAGGGGGACACAAGCCCAGGGATTGGGGGTCAGTAGGAGGGACGTCATCCACTGTGTAATAATACGCCTATCTAAGCTTGAAATGACTGGCAACAGCCTGGAGTTAATATAGAGGAGGAGGAGGAGGAGGAGGAAGTAGTAGTGTGATCAATGCCTCTAAACATCAGTTCGGGTGATATTATCATGAATATATCCACAGGGATGATGTAGAAAGAGCTGAGACAAGACAGGGAACAATTGCATGTAGACTGAATCAATCTTACAAGAGGGGAATAATGTTTCCTGGCTTCAAGACCTGATAATTCTCCCCATTCATCAATGTGATAATATATTAATCACAACAGACTCAACTCTTGAGTCCACTTCACCAATATATCTTCAGGAATGTTGCCAGGGCAGGTACTAAGTTTGGATAAAGCTGGATGCAGGAACTAAAGTGAATGTGTGAAAATGAATAAGCAAACAACTAAAATTCAGGAAAATCTCAGGGTGACAAGGCTCTGATGGCTATTGCTGCATCTCAGCGACTGAATAGCGAGTCAGTCAGTCGTTACGATCCCCATGACATGGGCTTCACTCTATAACTGTAGCGTTTCTGGAAACCAGGGCGACCCAATCTACATATTTAGCTGATGCACAAGAATCCAACAATGTCATAATTTCAAAACTCACAAAGAGAACTGACAACACAGAAATGTGCCATACTGTCAAAGCCGTTTCTCCTGATCTTTACACTCTGCACAATTTCCCACACTTTAGTCAAATTATTAATCTACTGCATGAGTATAGAATGTAACTCGTTGTTGCCTTGGAGATTTGTCATTCTTATGTCTCTCCTGGTGGATAAAAATTTTCCACAGCGTGCCTTTTTTTTCCAACAATATTCTGCATGACCAAGTGTTGACTCTATTACTTTCCTCTCCCTCCTGTTCATCTAAGTCCCCTTAAACATTTTGATATTATTCATTTCCACCAGTCAACATGGCAGGTGTTTCCACATTTTAACACCCCCTGAGGAAAAATGTTTCACCTGAATTCTCTATTGGATTTATTGGTGGTGAGCCTTTACTCATGGATCCTACTTCCACTCTCTCCCAGGAGTAGAACATCTCTCGGTCAATCCTACCAAATTCATTCATACATGTACTGTCCAGACTTTTACAGATTGATATCGTCTGACACATTTCTCGCTATTGAGCACAATTCTCATCACTTATCCTCATATACATGAATTGAATTTAAGGACATTCATGTCGAGAAACATTAAACTATTAGACAATATAGAGACACCATCAGAGTTCCACCAGCCAAACAGACAGTAAAGAGAAAACACATCCAGCACCCAGAACATCAGTACCACCAACACACACTGCTTTCGAAAGTAAAGGTACAGGGCAGTCTGCTATAATGTGCATTTCGTTAACGCAAATTCGCTGTAATGTGATTGATGAATTGGGGAGGCTATTTCTAAATTTTGCCAGGGCAGGTACTAAGTTTGGATAAATCTGGATGCAGGAACTAAGGTGAATGTGTGAAAATGAATAAGCAAACAACTAAAATTCAGGAAAATCTCAGGGCCTGGTATGAGGTGACAAGGATCAGATGGCTATTGCTGCATCTCAGCGACTGAATACCGAGTGAGTCAGCCAGTCAGTCGTTACGATCCCCATGACATGGGCTTCACTCTATAACTGTAGCATTTCTGGAAACCAGGGCAACCCAATCTACATATTAAGCTGATGCACAAGAATCCAACAATGTCATAATTTCAAAACTCACAAAGAGAACTGACAACACAGAAATGTGCCATACTGTCAAAGCTGTTTCTAAATTTCTATTGCAAAATTTTTTAAAACATGTGTTGACTGTCACACAATGACATCACCAACACTTTAAGCGTTGGTTTCTAAAGCACGATTTTTCAATAATGTGGGGTTGCACAAGAATGCAACTATGGTGTTATAGAAGAACCACTTATATTATCTAAAATATTCCTTGATTGAAACCTGAAATCCCTCTCTTTACCAGGCCTGCAATATCCTTGCTTCACTTAATTTACCTGTAACAACTGAATTTTCCCTTGGGTGTTGGGACACAAATCGCTGGGACTGAATGAGGGTCCCAAGCTCACAGCTGACCCCAACGGGATGTTTAGCATAAACTTGCCAGAGATCAGTTTCTGAATGGCTCCCCCCAGGGCTTGGTATCCCCAAAGTGGACAGTGGGTCGACTCAGAATGTCATTGGCTCAGTCTGCCTCCTGGCGGCTTTCGAGCCTTCACAGCCCCATCTGAGGAAGTAACGGCGGGGCGAAAACCAGAAGGCTCCCCCAGAGGTCTGGATTGGAATTCCAAATCCTGAGGAGCAAATCCTGTCAGTCCTCTGGACAAGCCGGGAGAATCCCTCTTGTCCCGAATCATTTGGGGCCACAGCGAAATAGCAACAACATTGCCAACTCTTAACTGAGGCCTTAAACATAGCAATTGGCTGCTGAAGCCCTCCAGTGCTCAGCAGATCCATTTCCCTGTTTGCTCGGTGGGGTGGTGGTTGGTGGGGGGGGGGGGGGAGTGGGGGGGTGGAGAAGCTCTCCAGCAGCAGGCAATCAAGGAGTCATCTTCCCTCGGAGCTCACTCTTGCCATCAAGTACCCAGCATGAAGTCATGAAAATTCAGCCAAATATTTCAATTCTTTGTGCACGTGTCATGCTTGCAATGATGTCTCAGGCGTAAGCACTGGCGACAAGAGAAGAGGCGGGAAGAAATTTGTAAATACTCTTGAGTTGTCACTGACTCATCGACAAAAGCAACCTTCAAACGATCATGATGTGGAGGTGCCAGTGTTGGCGTGGGGTGGACAAGGTCAGAAGTCACAGGACATCAGGTTACAGGAGGAAGTGAGGACTGCAGATGCTGGAGATCAGAGTCGAAAAGTGTGGCGCTGGAAAAGCACAGCCAATCAGGAAGCAGGAGGGTCGACATATTGGGCGTGAGCCCTTCATCAGGAATGTGATAAGTTATAGTCCAACAAGCCTGGTTGAAACCACAAACTTTCAAAACACTGCCCCTTTTGTTCGGCGAATCTGCGATTAGGGTCGGGGCAGCGTTCTGAAAGCTTATGATTTCAAATAAACCTGTTGGACTATAACCCGGTGCTGTGTGACGTCTGACCTTGAAAATATCCGTATATGACATCAGACAAGATCGGTTGGTGAATACAAAAAGAGAATAAGAATGTCTTTCTGGGCTGCAGCATGGAGGTTCTCTCATTACTGGCAATTCTGGTCAAATACTGGAGCAGGAATTCAGATGGTATCCAATTGGTCACATTTTATCACAGAACCTGCTGAAGAGACAGGCATGTTGCCAAACCTTTTCATCTTGAGTTCATCAGGACAAACACAAGAATACCAAATTTCAAGCAATCACAGGAAGTCCCAGGCAGTGAGTACATTCTGTTATGAAGTTGATTTGTACACAAGTTGATTTGTACACAATGCCGGACAATGTAAAGCAGGTCGCAAATACAGGAAATGTAAATGCAGGCAATGCCAGCTTTATAAAATTGTAAGGGATTGTGTTTGTAAGTGTGAGCGTTGGGAGGTCGGAAGTTCATATACTGGACGCCTCCTTGTTCTGCAGGAGGACATGGTGGTGACTGGTTGGCAAGTCAATTCTGATTGGCCAATATGTTGCTATGGAGAAAGCAAAACCTCGAATTTCTGGGCAATTCAGGAAAGCCTTTTGTTTGCGGAGAATGGGTTCCTGCTTAGAAATTTATGTCACTTCAAGACAGTAGAAATGATCTTTGGCAGACCACATGAACCTAATACATGACAAACCTCCCTATCACTACAAAGAAAATCAGATGGAAGAACAATTAACCATTCATAATTTAAGTTGAATATTGACTACACTGTATTTATATTTGCCAAAGGGTCTGTACCTTTCTGTAGTTGGTCACCAAATTCCTAGCATTTTTATAAAGCCACATAGCTATGTGGTCAGGTCAAGTGCTCTCCATGTCTTCGATAGGAACTGGACTTCTGAAATCTCATGGTGCATCCATTGTTGGTGATTGTGTCTTCAACAATCTAGTTCCACTTATTTGAAAATACCACCTAAATTCCTTAACCGCCCTCTTCCAGATTTTGAGAAATCCGCCACTTTGATCAACACTGCCAACCATCAGCCCTGCCAACCTCACTTTGGGCACATCCTGTCAACAACTCACAAGTTTCAGGTCTATTTCACCTCCATTAAATACTCCACAGCCCTGCAAAGACGATCAATGATTGTGTCAAAAATCCTACAGAACTGAGAAAGCTGAGGAATAGAAAGAGGAGAATAACAGCCACATGCCAATTGCAGAACTTCACTGTTCCACCAGGGTACCCAGTTTTCATCACTTTCTAACCGTAGGAGATTATCTTGTTGAGAGATCCCTTCGCGCCTCAATTAATAACCCCAACCTCCACAAATCGGGACACAGTCTTCATCTCTGAATGGATTGAAGAGGCAATTGCTTGCTACAGACACATAAGAAAAAGAGAGAAAAGGTTTACCTGGGCTCTGACTCAAACTGATATGAGGAGGTGTGTGACTGACTGTGGTACTGACTGTGGTGCTGGTTGTGGGCAGCAACTGAAGCATCTTCACTGTGAGATCCTGCACGCATGGAAGATCCATCTCAAGTTCTGTATTGTAGGAATGGTACTGTAAAAGAGTGTGGACACAATGCCTTTCTTTCCAGGATAACCGTCTGCTACGGAGCAATTCCCCAAACCCTGGAAGTCAACAATACAGATTACTAAGACACGGTCCCTTGTGGATGCTACACTGTTTGTGAATGGGTGAATCAGCACAAGATTGGAAAGGGAATCAACAGGTAGCTGACTGAACAACCTGGAATAGCTAAGTGGACAAGGACTGAATGGCTGAGGTTGGGGGAACGGGGTGCTAATGTGTTGGATATTGCACACTGATACAAGCAGCATTAAATGTATTCATGCAATAATGTACATCACTGCACATTTGGAAAAGTGGGAGTAATCTTGATTTTGGGTACTGGTGTGGAAGGAGCCATAGTGATTCAGCGACCTGCAATACATCTGTCCTGATCAACATTTCCATTGTTCCCAAGGCAACTAAACCACAAGGGAAAATGGAAGACAGGGGCTGATGTGCACTGCTCTGAGTTACACCAGGACCCAAAGTCACGATTCCTCAGTGTGAGTGTATCTAAAAAATCTGATCAACCGGAGAGGGTTCAGAGAGACAAGACCAGCAGCCTCTGGACTTCAGACTCGAGTTGGATTCAAAAGCCTGCAAAGAGTCAACCCTCAAGTCTTTAAAGTCAGATGGACAGAGGATAGGTCAATACTTTGACTCTCTCTGGTTCCCCATTGGGATAGGGCTGATTTCCAGCCCGTTAGCCTCCGTAAGCTGCACCCTCAGCACAATACACACTGGCAAAGGGTGACAGACAGGTCAGGTGAGAATGTGGACATTGTCTGGCTATTCAACCACGAGATAACCATCAACTGAATCACATCTTTGCTCAGTTCCCAAACCTGCACTTTCCCGGTCTGGTTGCTCAATGGCAATTGGAAATCTGTGGTCAGTTCTTGTTTTCCACTTCTTCAGCCAATGGCTATTGAAACCATCGAAATCGGCTCTTCACAGAATGGTTACAGCACAGGAAGTGGTCTTTTGACCCATTGTGCTTGCACTGGCTCTATTGCACAGGTACCAATCTCCTGCCTTTTCCCAACATTATTCCTCGCCAAATAATCATCCAATGTCTTTTTGAATGCCTCAGTTGATCCTGCCTGCATCAGAACCAGTTTGCTCAGTTTGCAGAGTGGTTAGTTTGGAGAAAGTGAGGACTGCAGATGTTGGAGCTCAGAGTCCAGAGTGTGGTACTGGAAAAACACAGCAGGTCAGGCAGCATCTGAGGAGCAGGAGAATCGGGGTTTCGGGCATCATTCCCGATGAAGGGCTTATGCCCGAAAAGTCGATTTTCCTGCTCCTCGGTTGCTGCCTAACCTGCTGTGCTTTTCCAGCACCACACTCTCAAGAGTGGTTAGTTTACCTCGCAGGGTGATGACAACAGCACGGGTTCAATTCCTGCACTGGCTGAGCTTATCCTGAAATTCTCACCTTCTCAATCTCTTCCCTCGCCTGAGGCGTGGTGACCTTCAGGTTGAACTTGCCCCAAGCCATAGCTCCAATGAGAGAGAAGCCTTCTGGGACTGGGGTGATTCTACCTTTCCATAAGAGGCCTTGGACCTGTCTGGTCCCTGGAATTGATTACAATATTGACATGATTAGTCAACAAGACAAATTTCAAGGGGGCTTCTGATTCTCTATGACTTAGACCACAAGACATAGGAGCAGATATTATGCCTTCAGTTCATAGAGTCTGATCTGTCATTCAATCATGGCTGATAATTTTCTCAACCCCATTCTCCCGCTCTCTCTCCATAACCTTTGATCCCCTAGACAATCAAGAACATCTCAGTCTTAAATATACTCAATGACCTGGCCTCCACAGCCTTCTGTGGCAATGAATTCCACAGATTCCCCACTCTCTGGCTGAAGACGTTTCTCCTTATCTCCATTCCAAAAAGTCTTCCCTTTACTCTAAGGCTGTGCCCTCAGGCTCTAATCTCTCCTAACGAGGGAAACATCTACCCAACGTCCGCTTTGTAAAGACGTTAAAATCAAAAAATGAACATGTATGTAAAACCAATAGAAAACTTCCAATGAAGATTACAGATCCACAACCTGCTCCGACTGCACATGTATAAAGATGGTGAAGTCTCAGTCAGTGTGTGACTAATGAATGTCAAGAATGGAAACAGATGAACACTGTTCAGTTCATCATGTCTCCGCTCCAGAAAACCAAAACTGATTCAACTGCCCTACTCTCTTCCAGCTTTCCTGCTCTGTCGTTGCACCCCACATCCCCACCCTCCTCCATACCTCTCTCTAGTCGTGTGTTCTATTTTACTTCAAAAGGTTATTCACTTTTCTATTTAAAATATGTAATTTACTCAGCTTTAACTGTTCTTCATGGCTAAGCATTCAGAAAGTTGCTGTATAAATGCAAGCTCCTAAACTCTCTCCTCAGGTTCATGCAATGGTTCCCATGGTTGGTAGAAGATCCCTCATTATTCAAACAGTCCCTAGACTTCAGCATCTTCTGTGACTCCTCACAAGACGGATCAGTCCCATGACTCTAATTTGAAAAAGGCGAAGGGTATTCTTTCCAAAGACCTGGCCAATAGCAATCCCTCCATCAGCACCAAAATGACAGATTTATCTGATCATCATATTGCTGTTTGTGTGGGATTTCTGTGCACAGGGTAGCAGTCAGATTACCTACATCACAATACTGATGACACTTAAAAAGTCACTTTGTTTCAATGGCTGGACCAGCACTTATTGCCTGTCTCTAGTTGCCCCTTGAAGGGGGGTGGGGGGGTGGGGTGAACTGCCTTCTTGAACCATTACAGTCCATGTGCTGTGGGTAGACCCACAATGTCCTTCGGGAGGGAATTCATGGAATTTGACCAAACAACACTGAAGGAACGACGATATATTTCAACTCAGGACGGTGAGTGGCTTGCAGAGGAACTTGCAGGGGGTGGTGTTCCCATGCAGCTGTTGCCCTTGTCCTTCTAGATGGAAGTGACCATGGGTTTGGAAGGTATTGTCTAAGGAGCACTGGTGAATTTCTTCAGTGCATCTTGTTGACAGTTCACACCGTTGCTACTGGGCGTCGGTGATAGAGGGAGTGGGTATTTGTCCTTTAGGCACCTTGGAATGTTCTGAACTGGGAAAAGTGCTGTTTAAATGTAACATTGCAATTTGTCTTGTGATGGACAAAATCACTGAGCACGATCGCTCTGACTTGTTTACGGATTCCGTCATCTATCAGATTTCATGAAATTACGGTCCAACTAATCTTTGCTGCTGTTTCAGCTTCACATGAAATACCTCCCATTTCAATTTAATTTCTATCCAGGAGCATGACTTCTCACCTTTTCTCTTTTACCTTGCTGCTTCTGAACAACTTTCATGTCACTCACTTTAACCACGGCTGGTGGTATTGAGTTCTACATATAAACAACCTTCGTTAACTGTTCACAATCGTTTCACAGGTAATTACAGCACACAAAAATGTAGCTTTGCAAATTCCAAAGGATCAGGTGGCCTTCAGCCTGTGGAACATGTCTAATCATCCACAGGTTCGGAGTTCAAATACCACAACAGCAAGCCGTGAAAGTGAACGCAATTCAGCCTGGTAAATTGCTTGCGTGGTCAAACCAGAACCAAACATTACTCTGACAGCTGCCAAATTATGTCAAGTCCCAAATGATCCACCAATGTCCCTCAGGGAAGGAAACCTGTCACTAACTGCTCTGAGATTCCAGTTCCAGTGACTCTTAGTTCAGACACCACAACAAAGAAGCCACACTAACAGGCCCTTGGTAAGTGCCACACATCTCCTAAGACATTTAAAAGAAAGCACAATAACAGAAATAGCTTGGCTCAGTTTGAACTCAGTTCTGTTTTAAATTCCCAGATGCATCCAGTTGCTGTTCCAGAGATACATCAGTGGGTTGTCGGAGCTGTCACTCATGTCTTGTGCCCAGCGTGAATTTAAAAAGTCAGACAGCAGTGTTGTGACGTTTTTCACACATGAAAGGACTCAGTGCTAAACCTTTCAGCCACAGAATATCATTATAAACCTGCCAACAGCAACAAGCAAAACCATCCCTACAATTGAGATCGACAGTTTACACAACACTTGCCAGTATTATAAGGGGGGATATTGTGTGCAGAGACTGAACAGGGAGCCATTTTAACTTTGACTAATTAGGTAAGATGGCAAGTTTAGAATTAGGAGTCCATTCTACACAATTCTCATCTTCTATTTCATTGCAGTCAACTGAAGGAAACATCAAATGGGGTGTATAAATGTTGGCCCACCTGATATCCACCATGTCACAGCCTCACCCAGTGACAACACCCTCCCACTGGGTCATAATCATCATCCTGACATTCATAAGCCGCTGACTGGGGCTGCCTGTGTGGCCTGGGAAAGGCCCCAGAGTTGCCCTTGATCGGTCAATAGCTCGTCTTACAGTCACAGAGTCATAGAGATGTACAGCACGGAAACTCGTCCATGTTGACCAGATATCCGAAATAAATCTAGTCCCATTTGCAACCCACATCCCTCTAAACCTTTCCTATTCACGTACCCATCAGAAGTCCTTTAAATATTTTAATTGTACCAGCCTCCACCACTTCCTCTGGCAGCTCATTCCAAACACGCACTACCCTCTGTGTGCAAGAATTGCCCCTTAGGTCCCTTTTAAATCGTTCCCCTCTACCTTAAACCTATGCCCTCTAGTTCTGGACTCTCCCATCCCAGGGAAAAGACCTTGTCTATTTACCTTTTTCCATGTCCCTCACGATTTTATAAACCTCTATAAGGTGACCCCTCAGCCTCTGATGCTTCAGGGAAAATAGCCACAGCCTATTCAGCATCTCCCTAGAGCTCAAACCCTCCAACCCTGGTAACATTCTTGTAAATCTTTTCTGAATCTTTTCAAGTTTCACAACATCCTTCTTTATGAAAATGGCTGCAGTCCCAGCAGTGGGCACCCAACGTGGTGGCGCTAGGGAGCCACAGACATATGTTAGACGAGCAGATCCCAGAGGTGAGCACTGCTCTCCCCAAGGGGACAGGAGGCAATTCAAGTCAATTAAAGGTCTAATGGACATTAAAAAGTTGCCACTGACCACGCAGTGATGGGTTCACCTTTGAACATTCAGATGTAAAATTCAGCCTTTAGTATGAATCTAAGGTAAAGGAAGAGTTCTGTCTCATTCTAATACATAGCAACATAATCACACAGTATTCAATTGTACAAAGAGTCAATAGATGTGAAGCTGGAAAAGCACAGCAGGTCAGACAGCATCAGAGGAGCAGGACAGTCAACATCGGGCCAAAACCCTTCATCAGGATTGTACAATCGTTTGATTGCATAAGACACAGTCTTCCTCCACAACAAGTTACCCTATCAGGGCATAAGACCTGATACAACAATCACTAACCATTATTCAATTAATTTTGATGTAACCTCCAAACAACTCTGCCTAAGATTGTCCCAAATATTTCAGTCTGCTCTGACTCTGCAAATTGAATCACTTAATTGACGCTTAATTATTTGTTTCTGGTAACATCCGGTGACACCTTGCTCTGTCCAAGGTCTATTCAGGACTCCTGAGGGAGATGCACACCGTTTCTCGTCAATGAAGGATTCGCAAATAGCAGAGAAACTGAGCAGCAGTCAACCGACAGAAATGGAAGGGAGAAGATTAACTGTGTGCCTCACACAGATCTTCGCTGATACACAACTGAATCTGAGTCCTCGCACGTTCTGTCTGTGAGGTTTCATTTCCTCAACAAGCGAGCTTCACATTGGAAATTGTATCTCCAGCTCTGTCCACCCATGAATGCAGTTGGGTGCAATGTGGACACGCAAGAGATAAAAGAAAGAAAAAAAGGGTTACCTGGGCTCTGACTCAAACTGACATGAGAAGGTGTGCGGCTGACTGTGGTACTGACTGTGGTGCTGGTTGTGGGCAGTAACTGAAGCAGCTTCACTGTGAGGTCCTGTACGCATGGAAGATCCATCTCAAGCGTTGCACTGTAGTGATAGTAGTCTGCAAGATCGCGAACACACTGACTTTCTTGCCAAGACAAACGTTTGCTATAGGACAATGTCCAAAGTCCTAGAAGTCAATAGTACAGATTACTCAGACAGGCCAATCAATGTCCTCTGTTTACTGAATGAACAAATACAGCTCAATATTCCAACTAATGGAGGTCCACTGCTGAACTTGGACATTAATTTGCCTGGAAAAAATAATTACTATTTTCTTTGGAACTAGGGAATGATTTTAAAGGGACCCGAGGGACAACATTTTCATCCTAAGGTGTATGGAACAAGCTGCCAGAGGAAGTAGTAGAGGCGAGTACAATTAAGGTATTTGAAAAACCTTTAAACATGTACATGGGCAGGAAAGCAGTCGCTGAAGGGTGGCATGCAAGTGCAGTAGGTGATGAGGAAAGCTAATGGCATGTGGCCTCCATAGTGACAGGATCTATGTACTGGAGTAAGGATGTCTTGCTGCAGTTAAATGAGGCCTTGGTGAGACCACACCTTGAGTATTGTGTGTAGTTTTGGTCTCTTAGTCTAGGGAAGGACGCTCTTGCTATTGAGGGAGGGAGTCCAGCGCAGGTTCACCTGACTGATCCCCGGGATGGCAGAACTGACGTGGCGAAAGACTGGATTAACTAGACTTGTACTCACTGGAATTTTTAAAATGGGGGGAATGATCTCGAGGAAATACAAAATCCTCATGGGACTGGACAGACTAGATGCGGCAAGAATGTTCCCAATGTTGGGGAAGTCCAGACCTAGGGGTCACAGTCGAAGGAGAAGGGGTACGACATTCAGGACTGAGAGGAGGAAGAATTTCTTCACTCAGAAAATTGTGAACATGTGGAATTCTCTCCCACAGGAAGATGTTGGGACCAGCTCATTAGATATAATCAAGACGGAGCTGGATGTGACTCTTGCAGCTGAAGGGTTCAAGAGGTATAGAGAGAGAGCAGGAATAGGATATTAAGATTGCATGATCAGCCATGATCATATTGAATAGTGGCGCAGGCTCGAAGGGCCGAATGGCCTACTCCTGCACCTATTGTCTTTGCTTCTATGAAGGGTTTGGAGGGATAAGGGCCAAACTTAGGTAAATGGTACTGGCTCAGTTCAGGAAAATGGGTCAACATGGACGAATTGAGGCCTAAGAGTCTACTTCCATGTTGTATGACTCTCTGACAGGGTCACTGTTTCAAAACAAGGGTTCACCCACTTAAAACTGACATGAGGAGACGTTTTTCCATTGACTCTCTTGAGACCTTTGGAACGCTCTTTCTTGAAAGATGGTGGAGGCAAAACCTTTCAAGATTCTGATATCAGAAGGGGACAGATTCTTGATAACCAAGGGAGGAAGTGGTGGGAGTGAACGACAATGTGGGGTAGGCAGGTCATGTGGAATCACAGTTACACAGTCAGCTGCTCTCAACAATTCCCATGTGATACTAGAATGTATCTTACAGGATTTGATGAAAACTTAATATGTAGATCACTGGAGAGGTCACATTTGGAACAGTACGAGTCTGTAAGTATAGTCATGGATCCAAAATGTTTTGAAAGCAGGAAGTTTGCAGATCATTGTGTTTCACCAAACAGAGTCTTACTCCACAGGTTACAATTGCCCTCTGAGATGGTTGTCATTGTTAGTTTGGAGAGTAAGTGACAGTGAGCTATTCAAACCACAGGATGCATAAGCAAAATCAAGCCACAACCTCATCCAATCTCTGCATTTCCACATCTTTCCTTCCTAGCTATTAACAACCAGGAGCAAAGAACGTAGCTAATACCCTTCCTCACTAACTTGGGATCTTCAAAGCCAACATCAGCTGCCTGTGCTCACTAGATAGATAACTCGGTACAGAGAAGGATCATGCATAGTATTACGGAATTGTTACAGTGCAGAATGAGGCCATTTGGCCCATCCTGTCTGCACTGGTTCATTAAATGATCAAAAGTCCATCTTCTGCTTTATCCACTTTCACATTATTTCCATCAAAATAATCATCCAATGTCCCTCTTAAAGGCTTCAATCAAACCTGCCCCCACCACATTACGAGGCAGTGCATTCCAGACCCTAATAGTTTCTTAGGGGTTTTCTCATTCACTCTTGCATCTTTTGCAGGTAACTTCAAATTTCTTTGAGGGACAGGAATAACCACGCCCTACCTATTCTGCCTAGCCCACTCATGATTAAGAAAATCTCTATCAATTCAATTTGCAATCTCTTTCACTCCAAGGAGAACAGTCCTAATCTCAATTTATCCTCATCACTAAAGTTTCTCATTCTTGAAACCATTCCTGTAAACTGTAAACTAGTCTTTTTCGTCTGCAGTGAACTAAGGGGAGACAATAGCTAACCTATGGTGTGATGTTCATCTGTCTCTGGGTAAATATTTGAGGCTTCTATGTGCAGGACAATCAACAATTCATTGCATACAAAAGAAACCCCTAAAATCTCAATGTTAGGTGGAAAACATCGACAAGAAGCAAATCATTCGGATAGACTCACCATCTCCACCCTAAACAGGTCACATCCAAAGTCCTTGGAATTAAGGGAATTCAAGTGATGATATATGTAACAGTTTACACACTGCGTCATCTCCATTTTTAATTTTACCCCCACTCAGAGGCAAATCATCCAGAATGGGGTAGGGCAAAGTATTTATGTCCTTCAATTCAATATCACCATCTGGTGCCTAATGCCTTGTAAAAGTCTTCATGAACACCCTAAAGTGCAGTACAGTTGCTCGTAGTCTCTCTATTACATTAAAGTGAGGATACTGCCTGGCATTCCCTGAATTCTGGTCAGTTACCAATCTCCTTTCTGGACTTTGTCAGCTTCCCATCAGGAGCAAACAAAGAGGGGACAACTGGGCAACTCCACAATCCCATTTTCCTAAGTCAGACGAACAAGATGGAGTTCTGCATCCAGCACCAATGGCAGTGCTCACATCCCTGTTACTAGGCTGTATTAGACAGCAAATATAAACCCACTAAACATATCAAAGACTAGAGAGACTTCCCAATAACAGATTATCTTAGTCTTCTGCTTATATTCAGAAAATAAGAAATAAAAGCAAGAACAGATCACATGACCCTGAGTCTGCCCTGCCATTCAGTACGATCATATTTGATCTTCTAAATCAGTTCTACTTTCTAATGTTCCGTGAGGCACCAAAATTCTCTCTAAAGATTTATACCCATCAGAATGGAGAAAATGTTTCCTCACTTCAGTTCTCAATGATGTGCTCATAATCCTGAGATTATGTCCCCCATGTTCTGGACTCTGGGAACAGCCTTTCAGTGATGACACCGTCAAGCCTCTCAATAGTTTTGTGCATTTCATCAAGGTCACCCCTTAATTCTTACAAACTCCGAAAGGGCCCCATCTGTCTATCGTGGGACCCAATCTTCACTGGACTGCCTTCGATGTAAATATATGCTTCCTTAGTTGCAGAAACAGACAGCATTGCAGATGTGGACAAGTCTTCAGCAGTTGGAACAATAAAGAGCAACATGTTATTTACCTTCCTAACTGGTTGTTTCACCTGCAAGTTAACTCACATGTCCTCCCGCGTGAGGGCATATCAGTCTTTACGAACACCAGCACCATGGCGGTCAATGCTGCACACTTTTACACCAGGACAGATATAAATAAAAATTACATTGAGAAATGCAAGAAATAGAATATCAACCATGTGCCAAATGCAGATTCTCAATGCTCCCCATCAGAAAGAACCTGGATCTAAGCTCTTTTCCACAAGGAGCTTCAATCACAGCATTCTACTTCCAACAATTCCAGCTCCATTTGGGAAAAGTTCTGTCTGCAGCTTTGCTCCCAATGCCAGGTGAACGAGCCACGTGTCAATCAACGACGTGTCTATGGTCCCAGGCAGGAATTTGTTAGGTGGGTGCAACATGGACAGACAACAAGGAAAAGAGAGAAAATGGTTACCTGGGCTCTGACTCAAACTGAAAGGAAGAGATGTGCAACTGACTGTGGTACTGACTGTGGTGCTGGTTGTGGGCAGCAACTGGAGCATCCTCTCCGCAAGATCCTTTGCACATGGGACATCCATATTATACCTCACATTGTAACGTGTATAAGTACGATGGTAATGTAAAAGCTTCTTGACACAGTGCCTTTCTTTCCAGGACAATCGTCTGTTAAAGCCCAATTTCAGAAGTCCTAGAAGTCAACAGTACAGATTACTAATGGAATGATTCTGAGAAGGTCTGGGCTTTGCCTTTACTCTAAGATAGCTGATAAAGCTAATTGCCAATAATCATTAATCCAGATCCTGGGAAGTCATTATTTAATTCCTATGCGCAACACCCTCAAAAAAAAAGCCTATGACTTTTTCATCTCTTACAAACAGACACATCCATTGCAACTGGCATAAGATGGCATCTGGTTCATGAATGGTATCACTAGTTGGCACATAGAGCCCACATGCACAAAGAGGAAGCTGCTATTCGTTAAAAATGTTTATAATCACTGCAATCAGTGAGAGCTTGCCAAACGAAGTGAGAAAATTATCATTTCTATTACCACTTTGAACTTTGACTGTAAAATTACAGATCAATTAGTCTGACCTCAGTCATGGATAAGATCCTGGAATCCATTGTGAATGATAAGAATTTTGAATACTTGGAAGTGAATGTAAATTAGAGTGAAGTCAGCATGGTTTCATCAAAGGGAGGTCTTGCCTGACAAATCTTCTTGAATTTTTTGCAGAAGTAACAAGCAGATTAGACTAAGGAGAGCCAATGAATGTTATCTACCTGGATTTTAAGAAGGCCTTTGACAAGATGCTGCACAGGAGGCTATTGAGTAAGATATGGGTCCATGGTGCCAGAGGCAAGGTGCTGGCATGGACAGAGCATGGCTATCTGGCAGAAAGCAGGGTGTGGGGGTGAAAGGGTCCTCCTTAGGATGGCAGCTGCCACCAAGTAGTGTTCCACAAGGCTCAATGTTGGGACCACAACTTTTCACTTTATATATTAACAATCGAGAGGAAGGAACTGAGGGCATTCTGGGTAGGTTTGCAGATGATACAAAGATAGGTAGAGGGACAGGTAGCATTGAAGAAGTGTGGAGGCTGCATAAGAATTTAGACAGGTTAGGAGAGTGGGCAAAGAAGTGGCAGATGGAGTAGAACATGGGAAAGTATGAGGTCATGTACTTTGGTGGGAAGAATAGAGGCATGGACTATTTCCTAAATGGTGGGAAAAATCCTGAAGTTTGAAGCGCAAAGAGACTTGGGAGTTCTAGTCGAAGATTCTTTCATGGTAAACTTGCAAGTTGAATCAGTAATGAGAAAGGCAAATGCAATGATGGCATTAATTTTGTGAGGACTTGAATATAAAAGCAGGGATGTACTTCTGGGGCTCTGTAAGGTTCTGGTTAGACCACATTTGGAGTATTGTGCACAGTTTTGGGCCCCATATCTCAGGAAGGATGTATTAGCCCTGGAATGTGTTCAGAGGAGATTCATGAGAATGGTCTCAGGAATGAAAAGTTTAACATATGGGAAATGTTTGAAGATCTGGGTCTATACTCGATGGAGTTTAAAAGGATGAGGGGGATCTAATTGAAACATACAGAATACTGAATGGTCTGGACAGAGTAGATGTTGGGAAGATGTTTCCATTGGTTGGAGAGACTAGGACCCGATGACACAGCCTTAGACTAAAAGGAAGCCCTTTAAGAACAGAGAAGAGGAGAAACGTCTTCAGCCAGAGAGTGGATCTGTGGAATTCATTGCCACAAAAGGCTGTGGAGGCCAGGTCATTGAGTATATTTAAGACTGAGATAGATAGGTTTTTGAGTATCAATGGGATCAAGGGTTACAGGGAGAAAGCAGAAGAAAATCAACCATGATTATATGGCAGAGCAGACACGAAGGGCTGAATGGCCTAATTTCTGCTCCTAAGTCCTATGGTCTTACAGACAGGGTAAACGCAGGAAAGATGCTCCAGATAATTGGGGAGTCCAGAACCAGGAGGGTCACAGTCTAAGGATACGGGATGAGCCATTAAGGACTGAGATGAGGGGAATGTCTTCCCTCAGAGAGTGGAGAGCCCATGGAAATCTCTGCCACAGAAAGCAGCTGAGGCCAATACATTGAATATTTTCAAGAAAGAATTCGATGTAATTCTTAGGGCTAAAGGAATCAAAGAGTATGGGGAGAAAACAGGAACATGGGACTGATTTGGATGATCAGCCATGATCATATTGAACGGAGGATCAGTCTCAGAGGGCCGAATGGTCTACTCCTATTCCTATTTTCTATGTTTCTGTATATCATACAATCATGGAATCTCATAGCACAGGACAACCTAACCATTGTGACACTGCTGGTGATCTTGTATAAAACTTGCCCAATTGATGACTAGGTGACCCTGTCAATTATTGTAAAAACCCATTTGGTTCACTAATGTCCTTTGGGGAAGGAAAACAGCTCTCCTTACCTGGATTACCCTCTAGATGACTCCAGACCCACAGCAATTTCTTGGAGAAATTAGGGATTGACACTAAACACTGGCCTTGCAAGTCATGCCCCATTCCCTTAATTAATTTGCAATTACATTCACAAACTCTAAAGTTCAGCAGAAAAGCAAAGGGACAGAGAGTATTTACTGAGGCTCTGCAGTTAGAGTCACAGACGTCGACAACACAGCAAAAGACCCTTAAGCCCATCAAGTCTGCTCCAGTCAAGAACAACCACTCTAATTTCCTCTTCCTTCTCACATTGAAAAGTGTGGCGCTGGAAAAGCACAGCAGGATCAGGCAGCATCCAAGGAGCAGGAGAGTCAATGTTTCAGGCAGAAGTCCTTCATCTCCTGCTCCTCGGATGCTGCCTGATCGGCTGTGCTTTTCCAGCGCCACACTCTTTGAATCTGATCACCAGCGTCTGCAGTCCTCACTTACTTCATTCTCACTCGTGATGTCACAATGTTTAATCCAAATTGGTTGAAGAGACACCCAGGCGTTTGTCCTTTTGACTCAGATCCCTGACACCAGGCTTTTCTTCCCTGTGTCAATTCTCACGCGTACTGTCAGCAGCTCCCCACACAAAACCATGACAGGGCAAGCCAGAACTAAAGGCACTTTTAAAGAACTGCTACACCATCTCCTTCAGGAAATTCCAGCTCAAAGTAATTTTGATAGATTGTATTGCAAAGACAGAAGTCAGTGATCACATGTGGGTTATCAATGCTCAACCAATCTCCCTTCTGAACAGGGAGAAACACAGAAATATAGAATATAGAAACAAACAGGCCATTCAGCCCTTTGAGCCTGCTCCATCATTCAGCCGGATTAGGACTGACCCTGTATCTCAGTGCTGTACTCCCATGCTTTCCCCATTACCCCTTGATGCCTTTAGTGTCTGGAAATCTATCCCTTCCCTTCTTGAATGTACTCAGTGACTTGGCTTCCCCCCATATTCTGTGATAGAGAATCCCACAGTTTCATCACATTCTGAGGGAAGAAATTCCCTTTCCTCTCAGTCTGAAATGGCCTGCCATTTATCGTGAGACTGTGGCCCCTTGATCAGGCCAGGGGAACACAACATCCCAGCATCCAGTCTGTCCAGCCCAATCAGAATTGCATACATCTCACTGAGATTCCCTCTCATTCTTTAAAATTCCAATGAATACAGTAGATCCAGTCGCTCCTCGTGCAATAACACCACGGCTTGGAGGTTAGGACTATTACCCCACAGTGCCAAGGACCTGGGTTCAATTCCAGCCTCAGGTGAATGTCTCATTCTCCCCGTGTCTGTGTGGGTTCCCTCCGGGTGCTCCAATTTCCTCTCACAATCCAAAGATGTGCAGGTTAGATGGATTGGCCATAGGAAATTGCCCATAGCAAATTGCCCATAGTGTCCAGGGATGTGCAAACTAGGTGGATTAGCCATGCCGAAATGCAGAGCTTGAAGAACAGTGTAGGGGAGTTGGTCTGAGTGGGATGATCTTCAGAGGGTCAGTGTGGATACAATGGACCCAATAGTTTCAATGTAGGGATTTTGTGAAAAACCTGCCAAGCCAGGAATCAACATGGGAAACCTTAGCTGCACATCCTCTCTGGAGAGAGTATCCTTTCTCAAGGAAAGAGCCACTAAAGTGGTCGCAAGGTGGGACATGGAGACTGAGAAAGTAACTGACCATAGCAATATAGAACATGTCAGGTAGAAGACAGCACCATGTAGGCTCAAAGGTTTTACATCAAAGCATCTACTCAACAGCTAACCATTTGTCTCAGACTGTCTTTGAGCCCTGTTAAACTCAATGAAATGTGTCCTAACTGACACGGGCACAAAGTTTTTTTTAAACATGTTTGGCTTTCAAGTCGATCCAGTTGCAACAGAGACACAATACAACAGAATTTTACACATTGCAGTGGGGTGAGGTTAGGGGGAACGAAGGAGCTATGGGGCGTTGGGGTGGAGTAGGGGTATGGCACATGACTCTCAAATGAGACTCAGATTTTGACCCCATGAGAAATTGCGTAGTTGAAGGACCAGAAAAGACCCTGCAATCCACTGATCGGTCCCAAGAATCCAATTCCCTCAGCTCCCATCCCTGCAAACACTGACCCAGACAATCGACTACATCTTTCGCATTCACGTGCCCATGTAGAATCTCTTCCGAACAATGATAGCACCTGCAATCGGTAACTAAGCCTGAACTGTGTTGACAGATTCCTTCTTAATTTCACCTCAGACCTGCTTCTCCAATGGATTGAAGCCTTGAAACCTTTATCTCAGTACTTTTAATGTATTTTATTTTCTTTATTTTCTCACAGAGTTTTGATATCACTGGTGAAAGGTTAGTAATTGCCCGTCCCAAATTTCCCTTGAACTCAGTGGCTTACCCGAACATTTCAGAGAGCAGTTACAAGTCAGCTGCATTGCTGTTGGTCTGGAGTCACGTGTAGGCCAGACCTGGTAAGGTTGGCGGATTTCCCTCTGTGAGTGATTCTAGTGTACCGGAGACAACTGAGAATAATTGTCATTTTCACCATGATTGAAATTAACTTTCACTTGCTGATTTATTCCTTGAATTTAACACTGAATAGAAATTTCGATGGTATTTGAATGCATGTCCCCAGAGTTTTACATCTCTGGATTATTCTTCCAGTGACATTATCATTTTGTTATTGTCTACCCTGCCATTTCCAGCCCCAAATTATTCTTAAACACCAACGATATCAGCCTTTTCCCGTCTCCCTCTCTCTTAAATCATCAAATTATTTGGGCTCTCTGTAATAGGCAGCAGCAAGGTAATTGACAGAATTCTCCCCTCCACACAGTTGTGGGAGAGGTGGTGGGAGGGGCAGGTGATAGCTGGGTTAGTGTGCCAGGGACAGGGTGAGAGAAAACCCACCGTCTTTCCTCCAGCCTCAGAAAATAGGTTCTGGGTGGGAAGCTCCACGGTCAGGTATCCATGTCCGGCCAGCTAGCAAGCTCTTTACACGGCTAGTTAATAATCACTTCAGGATCTCATCCTGCTGGGCTGCAATTATTTGGACTCCAGGTGGGAGGAGAAGGAACCAGATGATTGACTGTAAAAGTAACATCCCCTGGGGAGGGGTCTCTCGACCAATATCGAGTGACTGGAATTCGGGAGAGATGGTGGGGGGAGGAGGCGGTTTCAGAAATTCACCCCCCTCGCTCCCACTCCCCATGATTCCCAAACTCAGATCTTCACTCAGGCACCACTGAACTTTCCAAGTGGGTGACCCTCATTTGTGGGTCCAGCCTCTGTTGTAGTGGTGCCAGGTTCTGGAGATGCTCCCTCCAACTGCCCAAGCGATGAATAGGGCTCCCAAATAGGGTACAGCATCACACATGGGCTGCCTGACTGAAGTTGGCCTCTCCATCAAAATTCTTCCTTTCAGGATTTGGTCCAACTTCGGCCCATTATTGTTTTGATTCCTCTCCTCTGCTTCCAGCGTTCCTTCTAATTTTCTCCCTGGATGTTTAGGTATCTGAGGATGATGTGCGACAGTGGGTTCTAGAGCCAAAGGTCGATTCTGCATTCAGTATGACCATGCCAATCGCTAATCGCGTGGAAACTTGGAGCGGCTGCTTGGACAGCTTAGAGGGAATGTTCATCTCACTGAGCAAGTAAACACAGAAACCCAGGCCAATTCTCTGGGTCTGTGGTTCAATTCTCACCTTGGCAGATGGCAAATTAAATTCAATTAAAAACAATTGGAATTAAAAGCTGGTTGAATAGTGACCAGGTAAACCACTGTCAATTGTCACAAATGAATGTCCTTTAAGGATGGATGTGTTTACCCACATGTGACTGCAGACCAACACCACTGAGTCTTAACAGCCCTGTTAAATACACTAGCAATCCAGACAGCTCAAAGGCCATTAGAGATGGACAAGAAATGCCAGGCAGAAGTGGGTGCTGCAGATGATAGAGATTAGAGTCAAGATTAGAGTGGTGCTGGAAAAGCACAACAAGTCAGTCAGCATCTGAGGAGCAGGAAAATCGATGCTTCAGCCCTTCATCAGGAAGAAATGTTAGCCCAGCTAGTGACATCCACGTCCTATGCATACAATCGAAAAGGTTCCTCTGGCCTCCTAGTTTGGAGGTCACTTGGCCACAAAGCTCCGAGTGTCTAAAAGAATATGATTTCAGAACAACCTCGGTTTTCCGAACATCAATTATCTGAATTTCAGATTATCCGAACAAGATTTCAAGTTCTCTGCACACACATTTCAATTGAAGTAGGAAAATTCTACTCCTCATCCATTTAATGCATCCTTTTGTAAATCTGAACAGGAATATAGATGCAAATATGCTTGAATAAGAAATTAACTTCAAATATATACTCGAGACGTGACGTCAGAAGCCAGCATCTTTCTGTTCAGTGTTGTCCGACCGTCTTACACTTTTTATAAAAAGGCTCTCCAATACTTATTGTCCCTGAGGACCAAGGTTTCTGACTGTGAACACACAAGAACGATGTATGTGCGAGCCTGAGCTCTGCACTCTAACAGCAAGATTCCCTCACAACATTAACTCGCTCCACTTTGTAAACCCAACAATTTTTTTCCTCAGCTCATTCTCCGGAGAATTAAGTCAAAAAAATGCGTGTGCACTTTTCATTTCCATTGCTTTTTCCTCCCATTATCCCATGGCAACTCATTTTTTACAAACAAAAAGTAACTCAATATCTTTCAGCTGACAAGAACATTTAATGTAACTTTTTCTTTATTGGGGGGGGGGGGGTGGGGGGAGCACATCGTAGTGAGTTAGCACACGTGAAAATAACCAGGAGGGAAACCTGACAGGAGGAAACACAAGGAAAACATTACCCCCTAGGAACAAAATTGGTGAGAGGAAGGAAACGGAAGTCAGCAAAAACATCTTCCCTCTCTCTCTCGTGGTCCTCCTGTATTTTGCTCCTCTCTTTCTCTATCAGGGCTCAGCGGTCGCCAAGGAAGGAGGAACAACACTTGGTTAGTCTAAACGGTGGGACAACACTGAACAGAAAGATGCTGGCTTCTGTCAAGGACCAGGATAAAACCGAGGAAAATGTCAGTGAGAAACATCACAGATTTCAGTCAAACTCGAGCCAAAAAGTGATTTTATTTGAAAACCATTATGCATTTTAAGCAATCCAGTGTATGTATGCATTTTATTGAGTGAATGAAATAAAAACTCTGTAATCATGCTTTTTTACGTAATTATGTTCAGTATGGCTTCCTTTGTTTACGATCTGATCAGTTATCTGAACAAAATACTCCCCCCTCATCTCATTTGGATAATTGAGGTTGTTCTGTACACCCTTTTTCTTGCCAAGACAATAGTCTCCTTTGAAGCAAAGTCCTAGAAGTCAATGATATAGATTACCATAGAATTCACCAAAGATCCTTAGACAACACCTTCCAAACCCATGACCACTTCCATCTAGAAGGACAAGGGTAGCAGGTACATGGAAACACCAGCAAGTTCCCCTCCAAGCCACTTACCATCCTGACCTGGAAATATATCACCGTTCCTTCACTGTTGCTGGGTCAAAGCCCTGGATTCCCTCCTTCAGAGCATTGTGGGTCAACTTACAGCACATGGACTGCAGCAGGTCACCCCCACCTTCTCAAGGGGCAATTAGGGACAGGCAATAAATGTTGGCCCAGCCAGTGACACCCACATCCCATGAATGAATAAAAAAAACTTAAACAAGACCTTTGTATACTTCTCAGTCTCCACACAGTCAGTACATATTTTTAATTTTCAGAAGGCACACAATGCATGAATTGAGACAATTAATGTCAAGTAAAGTATTAAACCACGTGGAATCCTATCCAAATCCATTCACACCCAATGTCTATGGGGTTCGAACTCGATGATGAGCAGAGATAAAGTTTTGGCTAATTTTCTCAGCTTAAGATATCCCCCTCTGGCTTCATGCAGGTGTACAGAAATGCTTCAGAAATTGAGAACTTTAGCAGAAGAAGGCCAAGTCTTTGAAAAAGGTAAGATGTAATAGATCGAATGGTGAAGACACCATTGGATCTCCTCACTGCAATCAAATCAGGAAACAAGTCACACAACTCTAAGATTGCTAACTCAGATAAATGTGCATCACATCACGAAACTGTGGTCTTATGTTCAAATGGTAAAAACACTCCACTTTCAAAAGAAGAAAACTTTCACGTTCTGTTACGATGAGCATCCCAACAGGTAACACTTATTGGCACAGCTTCAAGTTCAGTTCACAGGAAAAGCTTTGCAAACTGAAAGGTGCTACACAAATGCAAATATTGCTTATTCCCCAGCACAGGGCTTTTTCCATCATTGTAAATTAGTCAATACATTCAAGTGCAATCCATTTTCCTCTCTTCACTTTTTTGCACCAGTATAAATAACCCAGCAGTAGAGAGATGTATGTCGTGAAAGCAAGACTGCATCAAGCATGTCAACGCACAAGACAGATCAGATCACTTGACAGGTAGAGATTAATAGTGAAAATGTACAACATCCACCTTTTGTAGACAGTCAATCTTTCTTCATCACACAAATTCCCCTATTACAGTGAGAAACAGAAAGGGAAAGTCATTAGTGCTGTTAAGAGATTAACTTTGATGGAACAACTGAACAGTCCCAGTTGACTATTTGCTTTGGAATTGAATTTGTTCCAAATATTAATGGCCTGTCTTTTATTCTGCGGCTTCACTCAAATCCAGTGTTATCAGCAATATACAAATGAGGATCGTGTAGTGTACAACAGGAACAATTTAACTTGAGTTCCATCACAGTCAGAGCAGCTCTCCCACATTCTTTGCCACATGAGGACATTTGGAATATACCAGCCAGATTCCCAAACTGCATTAGCCAGGTAGCCTGACTGGCAGTATCCGTGGCATGGTGAGTGTAAACCCAAAAAGGTCTGTCACATTAAACAAGAACTCTCGTCCCTTCTTCAAAGCAGTCTAAGGTTAATGCGTGCTCACTTAATTGCCCAAAACGAACAGCCCAGAAACTGGCCATTCAGCCCAACAGGTCATTGTTCATCTTCAAATGAATCTCCCCCCACCCTATAATTCTCTGACCTTATTAGCTCAATTTTATCGACCCATTTCCCTAATTTGTTCATGCAGTTTTACTTTATAAGTACCTTCTCTATTCATTTCATTTAGCTCACACAACACTGAGCCTCACGCTCTCTGGGTGAAGACATTTCTCTCGAACGCTTCATTCAATTTGAGTGGCCACTTCACATTTCTAGCCCCCAGCTCGAGTCTACGTCATAAGTGGGAAAAAAAAAATCTTTCCTCTTCTGTCTGCAACGTGAACTGCTTCAGGACTCTCAAATGCCCCTGAGGGATTAGTTAACCAATCAACAGGCCATCAGAAAGCCACTGGCCTAACACTGGCAAAATTCAGACACAAGGAGAATGCAAAGATTTACCTGTGGGATCAGTCAGGATGAGAGGTAGGGTAGTGCTTTCTGTGGTACAGGTGGTTGTGATGGTTGTGGTATGCATTTGGTATATCTTTGCCACGAGGTCCTGCACACATGGAAGATCCATATCAAAGTCTCTACTGTAGGAATGGTAGCTTAAAAGATTGCGGATACAAAACCTCTCTTTCCAAGACAAACGTCTTCTACGTAACAGTTCAAAAAGTCCTGGAAGCCAACAATACAAGTTTACTAAGGCGTTGTTCACGCACAAACCAGCTTTGTTACTAACTAAGTGGGCGAGGGTATTTAAATGGGTGAAGATTTCATAAGACACTTAGGTTGCATACAGGAGATTCAGGGAAATGGTGACAATGACCAATTAAGGATATGTGGGAGTTGGAAAGAAGGCATGAGAAGCTAAAGAATGACGACAGGAAAAGGAGGGGAGAGGGCGGATCAAATTGCATGCAGTCAAAAGTCACACAACATCAGGTTATAGTCCAACAGGTTTCCAAATAAACCTGTTGGACTGTAACGTGGTACTGTGTGATTTTTAACTTTGTCCACTCCAGCCCAACACTGGCTTCTCCTCATCAAATTACATAAAGCAGTTTCAGCTCAACTTGCAAAGAAAAGGCAGGAGGAAATTTAGGGGGTGAGTTTGAATGGGCTGAGCAGGTGAAACAGAAAACCCCTCTGGTGGCATTAGTTGAGAACCTGGGGTCTCATTTCAAACCTTGAATCTCTTTGCTGTGTCTGGACAGTCTATAGTCTGCTACAATGGACACTGAGTGGCAGATTGAGCAAGGTAAAGTCTTGAATCCTTACTGCCTGTCACTTGTGGATGAATCATGTGGAGTGGAAATAAAGAAAAGTGCTTCACCGGGATCCTGGGAAAGAAAAGAGTAGGTGATAGGTTGAGGAGAAACAGAGAGTTTCAGAGGGGGAGACAGCTCTTGTTTCGATATTTCTACGTTTGTAAGGCTTACCGCAGCACTTATCCACATACACAAATGGCAAACGTATCTTTTAACAGCTCTGCTTTTAACCCCCAACATGTTTTAGTGAGCAGAGTGAATCCCCTACTGAATCTACATTAGAAAGCCTTTAGGGTCAGACTGACATTGTTGAAGTCCAATTTTAATATGTTAGAGAAGCTGCCGATGGTTTTAAAAAGGTCCAGTTAAATAGATGGCAGATGCTGACTGTGTAAACACGATTTGTCCCTCCCATTTCCTCTCCCTTTCTCATCTCTTGTTCCAGCTGAGCTGGTTCACCCACGATGGGTGGAAATTGCATGAAATCCCTGTCCACTTTCATGACTGGTGCTTCACAGCTGGTTGGATTGTAATTGAGAGAGGTGGACAGATTCGAATGGTGAGCGGCGGGAGTCATCGCTGTGACAGGGAAGCAGAGGAATCGAGAGATTAGGGTACAAGGGGTAAGTTGGCAAGGCAGTGGAGTGCGCTGCACCAGGCAAGGTGTTTGTCATAACATTAGTGACCCAAGCGTAGCCTCCAGGGAACAGAATGAATATTTCTGGATTCTTAGCGACAGGACAGGAACCGAACAAACGAGAGACCAAAGACTCATGAAGAAGAGTGTTACATTTGGATGGTTACGTTTTTAAGAGGCTCAGCACTACACTCTCAAATTGATGCTTAGCATTACACTCATTGATAATGCTCACATCACACATTAGTAAATTTAAAATAATATGATTATACTATACTTGTACAATCAGGATCAGGGATCTTACTGGGGACAAGTTTGGAAATAGTTGAGGTTTCGAGGCAGTTAGCAAGATGACTCAAATAATGGGTGTCATTACATTGAGAAAATAATAAATTGGGAGGAAATAATGATTTAGGTCATCAACACCAGAGGCTCCCACAGCTGTGAAGTTTGGTAGCTTTTGGCAACCCACTACAGATACAAATGCCCATGTGCCAAAGTAATAGACCAACCTCAACAAACATGGAGCACATTTCCAACAGAGGTCACTCAACCACAGCTTACAGTGCCCACCCTAATCCAGCACACATGGAAGACTGGACCTGGAAAATTCCCTCTTTGATGGCAGGAGTTACAATTTATTAATTCAATGTGAAAGAAAGAAAGCAAGAAAGGAAGACAGAATTTGAATTGCTGTAGCGCTTTTCATAAATTCAGTATATCCTTTAGTTTAAGCCAATGAAATACTGTTTTCGAAGCATTGTACTGTTACAAAAGCAGCGGTCAACTTTCTCATATATAACAATGAGGCAATGGCTTAACAACTGGTCTCACTGATACTGGGCAAAGTATAAATATTGACCAAAACACCAAAATGGTGCCCCCTGCTTCCACACTGGGAAAGTCAGCTTAACTTTGTGCTCAAGTCCCTGGAGTATGTCTTTAACACACAGCCCATGAGAGAGTGGCAAGAACGCGCACCGCGTTAGCAGTCTTCAATTCCATCCAACTGTAAATCTTTTTAAGTAGGATGATCATCATTCATTTGCCCAGATGTCAACTCTTGTTAAATCAAGTACAGAATCCTTATAGTATGGAAGCAGGCCATTTGGCCCATTGAGTGCAGTTTGAACCTTTGAAGAGCATCCAACCCAGACCCGGCCCCCTCCCCCCAATCTCTGCATATCCCATGGCTGATCCAGTCAACCTGAATATGATGAGCAATTTAGCATGGCCAATCCACCTAAGATGCATTCTTTGGACTGTAGGAGGAAACCCATAGGGAGAATGTGCAAACCCCACACAGATAGTTGCCCAAGAGTGGAATTGAACCCAGTTCCCTCATGCTGTGAGACACCAGTGCTAACCATTGAGCCACCATGCTGCTCCAAGTATCCTTGGTCAACAAGCTGTACACAGAACGTAGTGAGGTATCAAATCAAACAGTACTGGATCAAAAATATACAACCATATGTCCAGTTTTCTAAACTAAGCCAAGACTATTCCACACCCAAACTGAACTTGTGATGTGAATGTTCACAAATGATGCTTACCCTACAGTGCTTGTTTAGATGCCTATTGTACTGGTACCACATTGCTATGAACCAATTACAACTTTCAAGCAATACAAGATCTACTCTAGTGGATACACAAACTGGGAAAGATGCAGAAACCAAGTTGGAGCGAGCTTATGACCATTTCAAAACAGCCTTCAGACAAAGGAAATCAATGTTAAAGCCCTCAGGCTGGATATCAATCATAATTTACAATTCCAGAAAAACACACAAAACACTTGTTTGTTTACAAGGACAGTTTCAAACCGCATGCTCATCAGATTAAGTATGCATTAGTAAAGCTGAGTTGTACAGTTGCTGTCTGCTTCCCTTTGTCAAATAAAAGTAGCAAACAGAAGCATTTTCATAGTTTCGGATTACATCATCAAAAATGTTCCAAATAAGCGTATCATGAATTATTTGTATAAATGTTTTTCTGTAAAGTATTTGATAGTCAATAACTACAATATGCTGTTTAAAATGGGAGGTCTTTGTACCATAGCCATGCAGAGTTTGGATCTTAACAGATTTTGAGCTAGTCACGGAGAGGTTTGGGCCAATCAGAGTTTTTTGGGATCAAGTGCCCCAAGGTCGGCAAGTAATGAAATTATTAATAAATCTACAGCCCAGCAGCATGTAGCTGAATTGTCCAGGTAAGTTAATTTTCATTGAATAACATAAATAAAAATTATGCATGGCAGGTTTTAAAAATGTCCAGCTTTTGGACAGGTCCGGTCTTTAGTGAGCTGGTGATGAGAGTGTGCGCTTATATTTAATAGCTCTTGTTATATGGGCAATCCAGGGACAGCCCTTAAAGCCCAACAGCATCCAACACAGACCAACCACTGACAGAACCTGACCATTTCCTGATAGAATCCAACTCTTTATTACTCTGAGCATTGTTTTCACATAACTCCCTCATAAATTGAAATTTTCTTCCCCGAATATATGGAAAACTGATTTACCTCTACACGTTTACTCGAATGAAAACAAACTTACAAACTGATCAAATGTGGGTCTCAACTCCATATATACGTGTTTGCATTGTGGAGTGGAGGACAGGGTTACAACACCAGACAACAATAGTTTTCCTTTGGCCTCACTCAGATTGAAAGAATACGTGGTGATGATTGTGGAGTCAGGTTTGGTACCACTTGTATTTTCAAATGCAGTGATTATTGCTTCTCTGTCAGACTGTACACATTAGGTTCATTTCACAGGCTCTACCTTCCTATAAACAACCTCTGCTTGAGGCTAATATTCCTCAGTAACATTGGAAAAGGAGGAAACGATTCAGCCCTCAAGCCTATTCTGCCATTCAATCAGATTTTGCTTTCCGCATTCAGTTATCTGCCTTGGTTTCATAGCTTCTATATGTATGCCTAAGAAATGATCTGACAACCTCAGTTCTACAGCTGAACCCCAGCTTCAACAGCTTTTTCTGGGAATGAGCATTCTAGATTTCCTTTCCATTGGGGTGACTTATGAAGCGTTTCTCTGTATATTTTTATGTAAAAGTACATGTGACAATAAATTCCTATTCTATTCTTTTGTATTCTATTCTTTCCAAGGATTTCAAATGGGATTTGATGATGGCTCTATATACTGAAATATAATTTCTTTTCCCTTGCCTTTCAACATTCTTGATATAAAGATGAACATTCCACACATCGTTCTGATTATTTTCTATATCTAGGCACGCACATTTGCTCTTCCTTATCTATCCCAATGAAGAAACATCTACCTTGTTCAGATTTCAAATGAATGTTCTCAGACTACAACAATGCTGACGTCCAAGAAATACGCAAACTCAAGGCATAATCCAGTATGCTTAGAGGCACTCGTGCATCTTCATGGCTATGGTGTAAATTGGGTCACTCGTTACCAAATGAGACAGTCACACAATGCGATGGTATAACGAATGTCAACTGAATAATTGCTACGGAATTTTGCCATTCACCAATAAATAACCCTGCTGGACTGAGACACAGGCACGCAGCGAGAAAGATACAAAATGTTACCTGTAACCTCGCTCAGACTAAAAGGAAGAGTGGTACTGGCTGTGGTGCTAGTTGTGCTTCGCAATTGTAACATCTTCATTGTGAGGTCCTTGGCACACGGCAGGTCCAGAGTAAATGTTTTAGCGTAGTGATGGTAATCTAAGAGACTGTCGATACAAAACCTTTCTTTTCGAGGCAAACGTCCTTTATGAAACAATTCCCATAGTCCTGGAAGCCAATAGTAAAGGTTTACTATGTTATGGCCTTGCGCAAACATCAATTGTCACTCAGTTAGGGGAAGAGAATGGTTGGATTTAATGAAATTGTTTTTAGGCTTTTGGCAAAGTTTCCACTTGAGTTTGTTTTGTAGGAAGCAAAGGCTAATGAATTCAGGGCCGCTTGAAATGAAGAATGTCTTAATAAATGTGAAGTAGACACAGATTGGAGTTGGGCTAAAAAAAAGGGATTCGCAGGCAGTCAGATGTGCCAGTTCACTATTCTCAACTGCCCATTCAAATTAGCATAAGCAATGATTCCAAAGACAGTTCCAACACTAACCTTCCTGAAAATCTGATGAACAAGTCTGCTCCCTGTCCTCTACTTGCCTCTTCCAGTACTTTGTCCTTTATTTATCCCACTAATAACATTTGATAGGACCGAGTGAGGTATAACTGTAGTGTCAACTTAGGCCGCACTAACACTGATTGCTCAGTCTATTTATTCTGCTATGAATTAATTCTTCCATGATTTCATAAAATATGACAAGGCCTCGCTTTTACTAAGCTTAAACTTTTGCCAGTCCTTTCTCCTAACTCAGCAGAGTGGTGTTAAGCTATCAGGGTACTGGCTTTTCTCTGACTTGGAGATGCCGGTGTTGGACTGGGGCGTACAAAGTCAAAAATCACACAACACCAGGTTACAGTTCAACAGGTTTATTTAGAAGCATTAGCTTTCAGAGCACTCCAAAAGCTAGTCCTTCCAAATAAACGTGTTGGGACTATAACCTGGTGTTGTGTGATTTTTGGCTTTTCTCTGTACTGTCTTGGGAATTCTACAGAATTCTCTGTATGTTAGAATTTTGTGTCAATTCTGGGAACATTGATTAAAAGTTAAAGATCATTATACAGTTTCAACTTGACACAGAAAATTGGAGCAGGAGTAGGCCACTCAGCCCTTCAAACCTGCTCCGCTATTCAATATGATCATAACTGATCATTCAACTCAGAGTCGAAGAGCGTGGTGCTGGAAAAGCACAGCCGGTCAGGCAGCATCTGAGGAGCAGGAGAATCAACTTTTCGGGCATGAGCCCTTCATCAGGATTTTCCTGCTCCTCGGATGCTGCCTGGTCAGCTGTGCTTTTCCAGCACCACACTCTTCAACTCTGATCTCCAGCATCTGCAGTCCTCACTTTCACCTGATTGTTCAACTCAGTCCCCTGTTCCTACTTTCTCCCCTTACCCTTTGATTCCTTTAGCACAACAAACATCTTCCAATTTGTCCTCCAATATTCCTGGTTATGTATTTTGATTCACTGTGCTGACCACTGTGCACCAAATTGAGCTATTTTAAGACTATTCATGAGATATTTAACTTTTCCAACTTTTCCTTCTTAATGCTATAAATCCTCTTTAATTACCTGTGACAACAGTATTCCCACTGCCAACACCTAAAAGCAGATTATCTGGTCATTATCACAAGACTGCTTGTGAAATCCTTCTATGTTCAAATTGGTTGTCATGTTTCCTTCATGGGCACATTTCCAAAAAGTATTTTCGAGGTTGTAAAGTACAAGGAGTATCCTGAGTTCCTGAGCTCGGGAAATGCAAGTCTTTCTTTAGTCGTTTAGTCTTTCTTGACATCCAAGCAATGATTTAGTGGCTGTGTTGCAAATAGAGTCATAGAGTTGTACAACACGGAAACAGACCCTTCAATCCAACTCATCCCTGCCACCCAGATATCCTGAACTAATCTAGTCCCATTTGCTAGCACTTGGCCCACATCCCTCTCAGCTCTTCCTATTCATGTGCCCATCTAGATGCCTTTTAAATATTGTAAGTGTACCAGTCTCCACCACACAACATGGAATATTAGTGAAATATAAAAGTGCCATACTGAAAGGGTGGAGGGATTCTCTTACTTCCCAGTTATGATGTGGATACTGACCCCAGATGTGGAATCTTGTAGGAGGCAGAAAAATGATCGTGACTGCTGAGGAATACAGAGGATTGGACACACTGAGGGCAAAACACAACTTCAGAGGTATATGCGAACACAGGAACTCTGAAAAAACGGGCAGTTCATTCAAATTCCATTCTGTCCACCAGTTAGATCATGAGAGATCTGCATCTCAACTCTAATTCCCCATCGACATTCTTTCAATCCCCTGATTAAAGAACAATCCCAACACTCCATCTGAATTCCAGTAACCACAGCCTTTTGGTGGCTCTAGTATCATAGTGATGTCGTTTTGTTCTGGGCTTCCCCACTACAGAAAAGATTCTCTGTGTCTACTCCATCAAATCGTTTCAGAATTAGAATTAGGTTTAATTGTCACATGTACTTGAGAAATACATGAGTACAGTGAAAAGGGTACAAAGCTAATCTCCAGTGCCATCTTGGTTACAAACCCAGAATTAAACTAAAAACAGTAAGTTTTACTTTTAAAAAAGATAAAAGGTAAGAAAATGTCCAGACCTTAAAGCCTAAGGTGTTGGGAGCACTCATCCCCCTCTGTGGGTTTTGAACAAGAGTCATAATGGAGTCAGAATGTTAACTCTGCTTCTCTCTCCATAGACCTGCTGAGCTTCTCCAGCATTCCCTGTGTTTGTGTCAGATCTTCAGCATTGACTGTATTTTGTGAAGATTGGCCAGATTGTACATGCCAATTCAATTGTCCAACCCACATGACAGTCACGTGTGTGTGTGTGTGTGTGTAAAATCCGATGAGACTGAGGGAAGTACAGTGACATTGGAATACACACTGACTTAGACTGACTGGTCAAACCTCACTTACAGTGATGGAGATTCAGTGGTTACAGGAACGGACAGGAGAATCTGTGGTCACAAAAGAGACTCTCAGATGGTATGTTGTCTACTGGGTACCAGGGTCAGGGTTGTCTTTGGTCAAGTCTACAGGATTCTTAAGGGGGAGGGTGAGCAGCCAGAGGTCAAGGCACACATTGATACCAATGACATAGCTAGGAAAATGGAGGAGGATCTGAAAAGTGAATATAGGGATTTTGATTGGAAGCGAAAAGGCAGGACAGAGTAGTAATCTCAGGATTGCTACCGGTGCCATGTGCTAGTGAGGCTAAGAACAGAGAGCAAGTGCAGCTGAACATGTTGCTGTAGGGCTGGTGTAGGAGGGTGGCCTTCAGATATGTGGACCATTGGGATACTTTCAGGGGAAGGTGGGACCTGTACAAGGAGGATGAGTTGCACCTGAACTGGACATTCACCAATATCCTGGGCGAGAGGTTTGCTAGAGCACTTTGGGAGGGTTACAACGGGTTTGGCAGAGGGGTGGGAACGAGAGCTACAGATCAGAGGATGGGGTAGCTGGTGAACAGGCAGATACAGCGTGCAGAATATCTGTGAGTAAGGAAAGAAAGTTGATAGGGGAAAGTTGCAGTCAGTGTGATGGGTTGAAGTGTATCTGTTTTAATGCAACGAGTGTCAAGAATAAGGGTGAAGAATGTAGAGTATTGGTCAGTACTTGGAACTACAATGTTGTGGCCGTAACAGAGATATGGATATCACAGGGACAGGAATGATCGTTTGATGGTCCGGGGTTTACATGTTTCAAAAGGAATAGGAAGGGAGGTAAAAGAGATGGGGGAGTGGCATTGCGAAGGAGGGATAATATCACAGCTGCAGAAAGGGAGGTCATCAAGGAGGGTTTGTCGACTGAGTCGTTATGGTAGAAGTCAGAAACAGAAAAGGAGCGGTCTAAGAGTTTTCTACAGACCCCCAATAGCAAGAGACACGAAGGAGCAGATTGGGAGTCAGATTTTGGAAAGGTGCAGAAGTAACAAGGTTGTTATCATGGGTGACTTCAACTTCCCTAATATTGATTGCAACCTCCTTACTGCAATAGTTAGGATGGAACAGATTTTGTCAGGTATGTCCAGGAAGAATTCCTGACTCAATATGTGGATAGGCCAACTAGAGGAGAGGCCATATTGGATTTGGTGCTTGGCAATGAACCAGGTCAGATGTCAGATCTCTCAATGAGACAGCATTTTGGTGATAGTGATCATAACTCCCTGAAATTTTCTGTAGTCATGGAGAGGAATAGGGGCAGATGGTATGGGAAAGTATGGACGACAAGAGATGTGGAACATCTAGTCAAGAGGAAGAAAGAAGCTTACTTAAGGTTGAAGAAGCAAGGGTCAGACAGGGCTCGAGAGGTTTACAAGTTAGTCAGGAAGGAAAGGAAGAATGGACTCAGGAGAACTAGAAGGGGACATGAAAAAGCCCAAGGCTTTCTACACTGATGTGAGGAACAAGAGGCTGGCCAGAGTGAGAGTAAGGCTGATCAGGAATAGTGGAGGGAACTTGTGCTTGAAGTTGGAGGAAATAGGAGAAGTCCTTAATAAATACTTTGCTTCAGTATTCACGACTGAGAGGGACCTTGATGTTTCGGAGGATAGTGAGAAACAAACTGACATGCTCAAACAGGTTGATGTTAAGAAGGAGGATGTGCTGGAAATTTTTAAAAATATGAGGATAGATAAGTCCCCTGGGCCAGTTTGGATATACCCAAGGATACTATGGGAAGTGAGGGAAGAGATTGCTGCAACTTTGATGATGACCTTTGTGTCCTCACTGTCCACTTGAGGAGTACCAGTTGATTGGAGGGTGGTAAATGTTATTCCCCTTGTTCATGAAAGGGAACAGGGATAACCCTGGGAATTATAGACCAGTCAGTCTTACGTCAGTGGGAGGCAAATTATTGGAGAGGATTCTGAGAGATAAGATTTATGATTATTTAGAAAAGCATAGTTTGATTAGAAATAGTCAGCATGGCTTTGTGAGGGGCTGGTCATGCCTTACAAGCCTGAATGAATTTTTTGAGGATGCGACAAAACACATTGATGAAGGTAGAGCAGTGGATATGATGTATACGGATTTTAGCAAGGCGTTTGATAAGGTTCCCCAAAGTAGGCTCATTTAGAAAGTAAGGAGACACAGATAAATCTGGCTGTCTGGATGCAGAATTGGCTGGCCCATAGAAGACAGAGGGTGGTGGTAGATGGGAAGTATTCAGTCTGGAGCACAATGACCAGTGTTGTTCCGTAGGTATCTGTTCTGGGACATCTGCTGTTTATGATTTTTATAAATGAGTCAGTGGAAAAGTGGGTTAGTAAGTTTTCCATTGATACAAAGGGTGGTGAGTTGTGTATAGAGTGGAGGACTGTTGTAGGATGCAATGAGACATTGACAGGATGCAGAGCTGGGCTTAGAAGTGACAGATGGAGTTCAACCGGGAAAAGTTTGAAGCAATTAACTTTGGAAGGTCAAATTAGAATGCAGATTACAGGATTCTTGGCAATGTGGAGGAACAGAGGGATCTTGGGGTCCATGTCCATAAATTCCTCAAAGTTGCCACCGAAGTTGATAGGTTTGTTAAGAAGACGTAGAGTGTGTTGGCTTTCATTAGCACGGGGATTGAGGTTAGGAGCTACGAGGTTATGCTGTAGCTCTGTAAATCCCTGTTTAGACCACACTTGGAAGATTGTATTCATTTCTGGTCACCTCGTTATAGGAAAGATGTGGAAGCTTTAGAGAGAGTGCAGAGGAGATTTACCAGGATGCTGGCTGAACTGGAGGGCATGTCTTATGAAGAAAGGTTGAGGGAGGTAAAGTTTTTCTCACTGGAGTCAACAAGGATGAGATGTGACTTGGTAGACATGTCCAAGATAATGAAAGGCATAGATAGGAAGGATAGCCAGAGACTTTTTCCCAGGGTGGAAATGACTACCACAAGGGGGCATCATTTTAAGGTGCGTGGAGGAAGGTTCAGGGGAGATGTCAGAGGTGGGTCCTTTACACAGAGAGTGGTGGGTGCGTGGAATGCACTGCCAATGGTGGTAGTAGAATCAGATACATTAGGGACATTTTAGCAACTCTTGGATAGGCACATGGATGATAGTAAAATGAAGGGTGTGTCAGTTAGTTTAATCTTAGAATCAGATAAAAGGTCAACATCCGAGGGCCAAAGGGCCTGTACTGTGCTGCATTGATCTACATTCTCAAGTGTGGTCCAAACTCATGATGCATGATGTTGAGGAATGAGAAAACCCTGAAGAAAGACCACATCAAACCAACAAGACTTTCAAAGAAGACTGAGGTACTTAAAAAGTGCTAACTCACAAATCCATGCAGAAGGCAAAGAGTTAAATTGCTAAAAGAATGGATGATATAGACAAAGCTTGGAAGGAGACAGGACAACTGAACAAGGTGCTGATAAGCATATGGGATTGCTCAGTTTGCAAACAGACGCACACCTTTTTATGGCAAGCAATTTGGACCAAACATTTACAAATTCTATGAGGACACTTTTAGAGTACTATGTACAGTTTTGGTTGCTCTGCAAGAGGAAGGATATTATTAAATTTGAAAGGGTGCAGAAAAGATTGACAAAGATGTTACCGGGAATGGAGAGTTTGAGTTAAAAGGAGAGGCTGAATAGGTGGGGACTTTTCTCACTGGAGCGTCAGAGGTTGCGGATTGACCTTATAGAAGTTTATATAAACGTGAGGGATGTAGATACGGTGAATAGCAAAGGTATTTTCCCCAGGGTCAATAAGTTCAAAACGAGAGGGCTTAGGTTTAAGGTCAGGATGAAAGATTTAAAGGGGACCTGAGGGACAACTTTTTCAGAGTGGTTCGAGTGTGTCGTGAATTGCCAGAAGAAGTGGTGGATGTGGGTATAGTTACAACATTTAGAAGACATTGGCTTACATGAATACTAAACGTTTGGAGGGATGTGGGCCAGGAATAGGTCTGTGGGACTAGTTTAGTTTGGGATTATGTTCGGCATGGACTGGTTGGACGTAAGGGTCTGTTTCTGCTCTCCATGTGTTGATGACTCTGTCACAGATTTAATAGTTTGGCCCATAATCATTGGAGCTCAGAAGAATAAGACGAGACCTCATTGAAACACACAAGATTCTGGGAGCTTGACAAGGGAGATTGTTTCTCCTTTTGATAGAGTCCAGGACCAAAGGGCACCATCTCAGTGGAAGGGATTGCACATCTATGATGGAGATGAGGAGGAATTTCTTATGACAGAGGGTTGTGACCCTTTAGAATTCTTTACTATAGAAGACAGTTGAGGTTGGGACATTAAGTATATTTCAAGCTGAGACGGACAGATATTTAATCAGTAAGGGAATGAAGGGTATGGGTTAAAAGGGATTGACAAAGTAGACATAGAGAGGATGTGGGACAATCTAGAATGAGAGGTTCTAGTTTTAGGATAAGGGGCAGCAAGTTCAAAACAGAGATAAAGAGGAATTACCTCTCTTAGAGAGTTGAGAGTCTATGGAATTCACTCTCCCAGAGTGTGATGGATGCTCAGACATTGAGTAAATTTAAGAAGGAGATAGACAAATTATTAATGGTGAATGGGTTGACGGGTTATGGGGACTGGGCAGGAAAGTCGAAATGAGATCAGCCACGATCAAATTCAATGGTGGAGCAGGCTCAAGGGGTAGAATTGTCTACTCCAGCTCCTAATTCTGACATTCTTAAATGGAAGGCATGAATCACAAATTAGACAGACCACATTTTGACAGCAGACTTCCTTCTTGAAGGGACATTAATGAACCAGATGTATTTTCCCAACTATCAGTGACAGGAAAATGGTCCCGATAACTGAGACTTGCTTTCAATGACCAATTCCATTAGCTGCTGAGCAGGGATTTGAACTTTCATGTCCTGTGCATTAGGCTGGATTACTAATTCAGTGACATTACCACTGTCGATCAATGATGGGCAAGAAGTGCCAGTGATGGCCAGATCCTGTCAATGAATGAAGAAAAATAGCAGAAAGGAACTTCATCTCAGTGTGTTTTGTTTAGATGTGGGCATCACTGCCTCGACCAGCATTTATTGCCCAGCCCTAATTACCCAGAGGCCAGTTAAGTTTCAACCTCATTGCTGTGGGTCTGGAGTCACATGTAGGCCAGACGAGATAAGGATGCCATTTTCCTTCCCTGAAGGACATGAGTGAATTAAGTTTTTCCACTACTCGAAATGGATTCACGGTCAGCATTAAACTCCTAATTCGAGATTTTTTAAAGAGTGAATTCAAATTCCACTATGGTAGGATCTAGCAGGACTCAAACACAGGTCCCCAGAAGATGAGAAGGGTCTCTGGATTAATAGCCTAGTGATAATACCACGAGGTTATTGCCTCCCCCAAAGTTGGGGCATCAGGGACAATAGCAGCATTGCAGTGAGAAGATTTCAATAAATGTTTCACTCTTCCCTTTCTCAAAGACAACCCAATCACAACATGTTACTTTTTCTGTCACACTGTGGGAAGAGAAGCTTGACAGACTAATCACCACCTAGCAAGCTCCAGTTGTCTCTGCTCACCGTGCTGTCAACAACTGCATGTGAAGACTGATAAATTATAGCAAGAACACGCAGTAACGTAAGACTGCCTACTTCCTCATATGTTCCAAACTACTGCTCAATCATCTCTTCACTAGCTGCACAAATCGTACTTTGGAAGTATTGCCACAACGGCCAGTGTTCCCATAAAATCCTGACAGGACTAGATAGGCTAAACAAAAGATATTCCTGATGAACTGGGGATGTCCAGAAGCAGGGGTCACAGTCTAAGGATACGAGGTCGACCATTGAAGACTGCAATTAGGAGGAACACCCAGAAAGTGGGGAGCCTGTGGAATTCTCTGCCACAGAAAATAGTTGAGACCAAAATATTGAATGTTTCCAAGAAAGAGTTCGACATATTTCTTAGGATTTAAAGGATTAAAGCGTAGGGGAGAAAGTAGGAACAGGATATTGATTTGGATGATCAGCAATGATTACATTGAATGATGGAGCAGGCTTGAAGGGCTGAATGGCCTACACCTACTCCTAATTTCTATGTTTTTATGTTTTGCACAGTAGGATCCCATGAATGGTGACCACATTACCTATTCTTAGTGAAGTTGGTTGACTGTCAATTATTGGCAAGGATGCCAGTGAAACTTCCTTTGTTTTACTCCCACAGGGAAATCAGAGCATGGATTGGTTGCAGAATCCAATTCAAGGGACAATAGTTAATGTTGAAGCATCAAAGATCTCTAGGATAAGCGGGTGAAGAAAAGCAGATTGATAGACTCTCAAAACAGAGGGATCTACTGTGAAAAGGATTACTTGTCGTTAAAGAGGAATGATACCAAAATAGACTGAATGGGCATGACCTTTGTGTACCCTATTCTTTCTCTATAGTGTAATGAGGTCACTTCCATTATTATTGTCAAAAGGATATGCATTCTTCAAGAAAATTCTCGAACTGGAAATGAGGAGAATTTGTTTTCTTACAGAAGCCTGTGAGTCTTTAGAACTCTTTTCCTCACAAGATGGTGGGAGCAAACACTTTGAATATTTTTGAGACAGAGGAAAATTGATTCTTGTTAAAAAAAAAGGGGGGTGGTGAAAGGCCATTGTAGACAGGCAAGAAGGTGGAGGGATCAGCTCAGCCACGACCTTATGAAATGGCAGGGAGGGTTTGAGGGATTGAGCCGCCTACTGCTGCTCCAAGTTGGGATGTTCATATTCGAGAGGTTGGGGTTGAGAGCTCATGTTTAAGTGATTGTCAACATTATTTCATTTCAAGAAGTGAGGAAATACTTGAACCTGTTTCTTTTTTTTTTGAAAGATCACCGTGGGATTTTTTTTCCCCCAAATCAAATCTTACCAGAAATCAAATCTCACACATTTTTAAATGGGTAATCCAAGATGGAGGATGGGTAAAATTTCTGGCTGTAACAGGTTGCTCCTTTTTTGAGGTATTTTAGGTGTTGGAGGTGATTTCCTCGAATTCCAGGAGCAGTAATGACTATTTTATGTGCGATTGCATTGTTTTGGAACTTTGGAGAGAAAAAAAGTCAAAACAACAGCACTTTTAAAAGGGAGAGGAACAGACAAAACAAGCACATGGTGTGGTCAGTCCAGGAGACAGAGTAAGAAAGAAACCCACACTGCTAACTGACACAGCAGCGAACCTACGCAGTTATTGCCTTTGCTGTTTTGAATTCATGTATCGCTGGACATCAGAGTCCATCTGGGAAAATGAACAAACATTGAATTTCACAACTAATCTTGGAGGAAGCTGTTTGGGAGCGGTCACAGGACAGAAACAGATTAGTGAATATTTTAAGTGTAGTCTTACAGAAAGTCTGCAGTAGTGAGTAGAGTAGGTTCCTTCTTCATTATATGTTGTATTGAGATATGTCTCTTGATTAAACTTTAAAATATAAGCCATAAGTATTCATTTAATCTGGAGCAGTGTTTTGTAGAGAGAATAAGACAGAACTATTTTCTGGGTCTGCAGATTGGAAGAAGAAAAAAATGGCCTTTAGTAGAGTGATATGTGGGAGTTTAGGGAGAGTTTACGGGTTACTAATGATTATATCTGCAATAAATGTCGTTGGTTGCCAATCCTACCAATTGAATGGATCGGTTGGAGAGATAGTTAGAGGCAATGAGGAATTTACAAGAGTAAGGGGATGTGATGGGTGACAGTTATAGGAAGGAAGAAAAATCACAAAGATGGGTTCACTCCAGGAAAGGTAAGAGTGGTAGGCACCTAGGGCAGGAGTCTTCTGTGGTTTCCCCATTTCAAACAAGTATGCGGTTTTGGAAAATGTAGGGGGTGATGGATTCTCAGGGAAATGTAGCATGAACAGCCAAGTTTCTGGTATTGAGACTGGCTCTAATGCAACGAGGGGTACGTCGGGTTCCAAGAGTCCAACTGTGTTAGAGGACTCTCTAGTCCGAGGCACAGACAGATGTTTCAGTGGCCAGCAGCGAAAAATCAGAATGGTGTGTTGCTTCCTTGGTGCCAGGTTCAAGGATGTCTCAGAGAGGGTGCAGAATGTTCTCAAGGGGGAAAGGTGCCTGCAGGAAGTCATTGTTCACATTTGAACCAATGACATAGGAAGGGAAAAGGTTGAGATTCTGAAGGGAGATTACAGAGAGTTAGGCAGAAATTGAAAAAGGAGGTCCTTGAGAGTAGTAATATCTGGATTACTCCTAGTGCTATGGGCTCGTGAGGGCAGGAAGAGGAGGATAAAGCAAATGAATGCATGGCTGAGGAGCTGGTGTATGGGAGAACGTTTCACATTTTTAGATCATTAGAATCTCTTTTGGCGTAGAAGTGACCTGTACAAGAAGGACGGATTGCACCTAAATTGGAAGGGGACTAATACACTAGCAGGGAAATTTGCTAGAGCTGCTCAGGGGGATTTAAACTAGTAAAGTGAGGGGTGGGACCCAGGGAGATAGTGAGGAAAGAGGTCAATCTGAGATTGGTACAGTTGAGAACAGAAGCGAGTCAAACAGTCAGGGTAGGCAGGGACAGAGCAGAGAACAAGGTTGGGCAGATAAATTAAGCTGCATTTATATCAAAGCAAGGAATCCAACAGGAAGGCAGATGAACTGAGGGCATGGGTAGGAACATGGGACTGGGATATCATAACAATTACAGAAACATGGCTCAAGGATGGACAGGACTGGCAGCTTAATGTTCCAGGATTCAAATGCTACAAGAAGGACAGAAAGGGAGGCAAGAGAGGAGGGGGAGTGGTGTTTTTGATAAGGGACAGCATTACAGCTGGACTGAGGAAGGATACTCCCAGAAATACATCCAGGGAAGTTATTTGGGTGTAACTGAGAAACAAGAAAGGAATGATCACCTTATTGGGATTGAATTATAGACCCCCTAAAAGTCAAAAGGAAATTGAGAAACAAATTTGTGAGGTGATCTCAGTTATTTGTAAGAATAATAGGGTGGTTATGGTTGGGGATTTTTTAACTTTCTAAACATAGACTGGGACTGCCATAGTGTTGAGGGTTGAGATGGAGTGGAATTTGTTAAGTGTGTACAAGAACATTTTCTGATTCAGTATGTGGATGTACCTACGATAGAAGGTGCAAAACTTGACCTACTCTTGGGAAGTAAGGCAGGGCAGGTGACTGAGGTGTCAGTGGGGGAGCACTTTGGGACCAGCGACTGTAATTCCATTAGTTTTAAAATAGTGATGGAAAAAGATAGACCAGATCTAAAAGTTGAAGTTCTAAATTGGAGAAAAGCCAATTTTGACGGTATTAGGCAAGAACTTTCAAAAGCTGATTTTGTGGCAGATGTTCGCAGGTAAAGGGATGGCTGGAAAATGAGAAGACTTCAGAAATAAGATAATGAGGGTCCAAAGACAGTATATTCCTGTTCGGGTGAAAGGAAAGGCTGGAAGATATAGGGATTGCTGGATGATGAAAGAAATTGAGGGTTTGGTTAAGAAACAGAAGGAAGCATATGTCAGATATAGAAAGGATAGATCGAGCGAATCCTTAGAAGAGTATAAAGGCAGTAGGAGCGTACTTAAGAGGGAAATGAGGAGGGAAAAAAGGAGACATGAGATAGCTTTGGCAAATCGGGTTAAGGAGAATCCAAAGGGTTTTTACAAATACATTAAGGACAAAAGGGTAATTAGGGAGAGAATAGGGCCCCTCAAAGATCAGCAAGGCGGCCTTTGTGTGGAGTCGCAGGAGATGAGGGAGATACCAAATGAGTATTTTGCATCAGTATTTACTGTGGAAAAGGACATGGACGATATAGAATGTAGGGAAATAGATGGTGACATCTTGAAAAATGTCCACATTACAGAGAAGGAAGTGCTGGATGCCTTGAAATGCATAAAAGTGGATAAATCCCCAGGACCTGATCAGGTGTACCCTAGAACTCTGTGGGAAGCGAGGGAAGTGATTGCTGGACCCCTTGCTGAGATATTTGTATCATCGATAGTCACAGGTGAGGTGCCAAAAGACTGGAGGTTGGCTAACATGTTTAAGAAAGGTGGTAAAGAAAAGCCAGGGAACTATAGACCAGTGATCCTGATGTCGGTATGAGCAAGTTGTTGGAGGGAATCCTGAGGGACAGGATGTACATGTATTTGGAAAGGCAGGACTGATTAGGGATAGTCAACATGGCTTTGTGCGAGGGAAATCATGTCTCACAAACTTAATTGAGTGTTGTGAAGAAGTAACAAAGAGGATTGATGAGCCAGAGCAGCAGACATGATCTATATGGACTTCAGTAAGGCATTCGACAAGGTTCCCCATGGGAGACTGATTAGCAAAGTTATATCTAATGGAATACAGGGAGAACTAGCCATTTGGATACAGAACTGGCTCAAAGGTAGAAGACAGAGGGTGGTGGTGGAGGGTTGTTTTTCAGACTGGAGGCCTGTGATCAGTGGAGTGCCACAAGGATCGGTGCTGGGTCCTCTACTTTTCATCATTTATATAAATGTTTTGGATGTGAGCATAAGAAGTATAGTTAGTACGTTTGCAGATGACACCAAAATTAGAGGTATAGTGGACAGCGACAAAGGTTACCTCAGATTACAACAGGATCTTGATCAGATGGGCCAATGGGCTGAGAAGTGGCAGATGGAGTTTAATTTAGATAAATGCGAGGTGCTTTATTTTGGGAAAGCAAATCTTAGCAGGACTTATACACCTCATGGGAAGGTCCTAGGGAGTGTTGCTGAACAGAGACCTTAGAGTGCAGGCTTATAGCTCCTTGAAAGTCGAGTCGCAGGTAGATAGGATAGTGAAGAAGGCGTTTGTTATGCTTTCCTTTATTGGTCAGTGTATTGAGTACAGGAGTTGGGACGTCATGTTGCGGCTGTACAGGACATTGGTTAGACCACTGTTGGAATATTACGTATGATTCTGGTCTCTCAAAGTGATTGACAATCATTTTGACAAAGTGATTATTTCAAAACGCGATTTCTGCAGAGAAAGTTTCTTTATTTTCCCTGCTACTGTTTTGTGTATGGGTATGTGCACGTCTGTGTTGAGCTATTTAGAAGGTAAATATTTATATTTTTAAAACTGTGTTCAACAACTTTGTATCTTTGCTGGAAATGTCTTATATTTATAATAAAATAATGATTTTATCGTTTACGAAAGAAACCCAGTCGGTCAGGTTATTTTTAGTTCTGAACTGAATATAGAGAAAGCATTCAGTTGTTTGTTAAGTTAACGGAGTGAACCATGGAAATATACTGTATGTTGTGACCAGTGATGTGGAGGAGCTAGAGGGAGTTAGTGCATACCTCCAACTTCCTGTAACAGGAACCCTGCAAACTTTCTGTGCCATGACCTCTGTATTCCGATCATTTTTAATGACCTTCCCTACAAAACTAATTCATGCCAAAATCCATTGGCCCATCACCCATTGTGCTCACTAACCTGTGCTGGGATCTGATCCATAATTCCCATTCATCCATGTTTTCAAATCCTCTTCTCTGTGATATCGACACTTCACTGATTCCAGCCTTGACCACTGATTATTGTGTCTTCAGCTGCCTAGCTCCTAAGGTTTACAATCGCTCGTCTAAACCAGTGTGACTTTTAACATCGCTCTCCTCTTCTTTTTACACGATCCTCAATAGCCAGTCTCCATGACTCGTTTTAATATTTCCAAATGTGCTTCATTATTTGCTAATGGGTGACATGGCTCAGTGGTTAGCACTGCTGCCTCACAGTGCCAAGGGACCTGGGTTTGATCCCTCCCTCAGGCAACTGTCTGTGTGGAGTTTGCATAATCTCCCTGTGTCTGTGTGGGTTTCCTCCCACCAGTCCAAAGATGTGCAGGTTAAGTGGATTGGCCTTGGGGAATGTAGGATTACAGGGATAGGCTGGGGGTCTGGGTGGGATGCTCTTCAGATGGTTGTTGTGGAGTTAGTGTCATAGAGATGTACAGCATGGTAACAGACCCTGCAGTCCATGCCAACCAGATATCCGAAATGAATCTAGTCTCATTTGGCTCATCTCCCTCTATACCCTTCCTATTCATATACCCATCCAGATGCCCTTTACATGTTGTACCGGCTTCCACCACTTCCTCTGTCAGCTCATTCCATACGTGCACCACTCACTGCGTGAAAAAGTTGTTCCTCAGGTGCCTTTTAAATCTTTACCCTCTCACCCTAAACCTATGCCCTCTGTTTTTGATGGGCTTAATGGCCTCTTTCTGCAGTGTAGGTTTTCTAAGCTTCAGCACCAAATATTTGATAATATCCCTGTGATACTCAATGGCTTGACTTAATATTTCAAGGTGCTTTATAAGTACAAGTTGTTGGAACTGTCAGTGAAAGGGTAGATGGGGGATGGATTCAGACAAGCTTATCTGTTTTTCGATCTGACTTCAGGAAACTCAAAGCAAGAAAAGTCAAAATACCTGAATGAAGCTACGTATCAATTTTGTTGCTCTCAATGGCTTTATCACATGCCCAGCAGTCTTCCAAAGCCATCTATGCATCAAATTACATTGAAATGTGGTCAACACTGCTCTACAGTTAGGAAAGACACCTATTTACAAACAAGGCTCCCTAAACTATAGTTAAAGTCCGATATGACTTTTCTTTACAAGTCTGATTTTGAAGGACAGTGATACTGAATTGGCAACATCATCTCTGTTTCTCTCTCCACAGATGCTGCCAGACTTGCTGAGCTACTTCAGAATTCTCTGTTCTAATGTCAGATCCTAAGCGACCACTTTGTTTATGCTTTTACTTCTACAATATAATTGATCGAATGAAGACCATCAGACATAGGAGCAGAAATTAGGCCATTCATCCTATCGATTCTGCACCGCCACTCAATCATGGCTGATAACTTTCTCAACCCCATTCTCCCGCTTTCTCCCCATAACTAGCGTTAATCGTTACATGGCGGTAATGTTAAATATTCACGACACGGTGCAGAAAAACTCATTGTTTTAAACTCTGTAACTGAGCCCCATGTTGCTCCACAATCAATTCTCTCACCCATTTTAATTTTCACCATCATGACACAGCATTCTACAATATAAAGATGGGACTAGTGTCATCAACGTGAAGTGACTCCTCTGAACACATTTCATCCAACACACACTGCAAAGGTCAATCCACAGCTAAGGAACAATGTGAACTAGTTGTCATTCAGCATACAGGTACAATGTACAGCCCTGCATTCCTAAAATCACCACTCAATTTCCAAAAAAAATCAGTTCTGATTTCAAAATCACATCCCAAACACAGGAAATTTCCAATTTCTGCAAGCACAGTTCCTGATACTTTCCCTTAATCCCAAGTCATTAGGATAATGCCTCGAATCATCTTTGGCTGAATTCATAACCAGGAACACTCAGAAGTACGGAGGGCTCCAAACCAGGCACGAAACAGGAGAGGAAGAAAAACATTACCTGGGCTCTTACTCAAACCAGGTAGATCTGCAGTGCTTGTTGGTGAGGTAGTTTGAGCTCCATACATCTTTGGTGCCAGGTCCTTTATACATGGAAAGTCCATCTTAAATCTTCCAGTGATGGAATGATGTTCTAAAAGTTTGGAAAGACAAACTCTGTCCCGGCCAGTCAATTTCCCTTTAGTTTCTATTCTCCAAATTCCTAGAAGTCAATAGTACAAGTTTACTGAACCATGACCTGTGTACTCATCTGCTTTATTCAAGCAAACCAGTGGGCCAAATGGCCTCCTTCTGCAGTGGAAATTCTATTTGAGATAGTGAGTATATTTTCTCAACTGGTTGTGTTATGGTTACCTAGTGTCACAGCAAGACATTTTGTTCTGTCCCAGTTTCTAGGTGGACAGCGGGTCAAATGAGATTAACAATATTTCAAGAAGAAATCTCAGAATGCTAGCACGCAGAGGCAGCGGGTAATAAGGAAGGCTAATGGATTGTTGGCCCTTATTTCAATGGACTTGAAGTATAAGAAAAGGGAAGTCTTACTGTAACTGCACAAGTTGCTGGGAGACCACGTCTGGGGTACTGTGAGCTGTTTTGGTCCCCTTATTTAAGGAGTAATATTGTTTCATTGGAAAGGTTCACTAGGATGATCCCTGGGATGGTGGGATTGTCTTAAAAGCAAAGGTTGAACAGTTTGGGACTCTACCCACTGGCGAATGAAACATGAGAGGCATCTCATTGAGATATTCTTAAGGGGCTTCATTGGGTCAACGCTGAGAGGATGCTTCCCCTCATAGGAGAATCCAGTCTCAGAATAAAGAAGCATCAACTTTAGATTGACATGGGGAGGAATTTCCTCTCTCAGAGGGTTGTAAATCTTCGGAACTCCTGGCCACAGAAAGCTGTGGGTACAGAGTCTTTGTGGATATTTAAGGCAGAGTTCGATAAATTCTGGCAGTTGGGGAATTAAGGATTACAGGGAAAGGGCAGGAAAGAGGACATGAGGAATGTCAGATCAGCCACAATCCTTTTGAATGGTGGAGCAAGTTGAAGGGACCAAATGGCCTCCTCCTGTTTATGTTTCTTAAGGTTTTAACTGGAAAGCTCGGAATGTGCAGGGATGATAAGCTGAATAGCCTCCTGCTGCACTCTTCACAGTTCCATGAAGAATATTGAAAATGTCATCGCCAATGATAAAATTTATTTATTGTATTTATGCCCATTAATTGGAAACAACAGCTCTATGGGAATCAATGCTGTCAATAAGGCAAATGAGGCAGATCAAAATGTTTCAATATTAATGGGGACAGAGCCATGAAATTCCTTGGTGTTTTTCCCAATCTCACACAAAATCTTTACCTGAAAGTCAAAGGGAATTCTTGTGATCTTGGGATGCTGGAGGAGGTTCAGCAGAACAGCCAGGGAGACAGCCAATCTGGATGCTTGGAACCTGCTTACACTGGCTCTCTGAGTGTTCTACTGGTTTCTTATTGAGAACTCCCACTGAATACCCTTCAAGGTTACTTTAGGTCACCGGGGCAGACAACATTTGGAATTACAATTACTGGGGAGAGCCGATAGAATGTGCTGCTTTCCATGACTCTGCAAGTGGAATGCGATCCTGCAGGAAGGCAGAGGGAAAACATCACCGAAAGGCATATTGGACACTGGGAGACTAATTTTTTCACATTTTACAAAGCCTCATTTCCTGTTTCCAATGTATCAAACCTCTAGCAGTGTTTGGAGATTAGGTCCATGGCTATTTGATTCTGGATTAGTGGTGCTGGAAGAGCACAGCAGTTCAGGCAGCATCCAAAGAGCAGCGAAATCGACGTTTCGGGCAAAAGCCCAATTCCTGATGAAGGGCTTTTGCCCGAAATGTCGATTTCGCTGCTCGTTGGATGCTGCCTGAACTGCTGTGCTCTTCCAGCACCACTAATTCAGAATCTGGTTTCCAGCATCTGCAGTCATTGTTTTTACCCCATGGCAATTTGAGCCATACCTTCCAGTGGGAATCTATTAATACTGTATTTCTTCTTGAAATCTAAGCCCGAAGGCAGGAATTTGCTGATTATTATTTGCAAATGATGGCCTACGTCCTAAGTTATCGGTTAATTCGGTGATCCTGCACTTCTAGAGAAGTCACATCTGCCCCCAGAAAGTGGACATCAGAGAATTAGGTGCAGTGTGTGACCAGCCAATTAATCAATGCCCCGGGCAAACATGGCTTCTCATTGGGAACCATTGCACATATCTGCATTTCATTTTTGAAGGTAAGTTCAGCGAGGAATTTAGACCATTAGGTGCTGATACCCACACAATCATATGTTTTTGGTGACCGATGTACATAGAATCATTCTTTGTCTAAAACAGCACAACAAGCCTAGAAATTCTAATTTATTTATTTAAGGAGTCTCACCGTCAACACCTCTTTTGAAAACCAGATGACAACAAAGCTTGTATAATTAACCCCACCTTTCCCATTTCTTCTAAGTTGGTCACTGAAGTACTCACTGTACATCAGTATGAGACTGAATTTCAGTTCACACAATTTGACCCTTGGAAGCCAATTAGCACAATTTATGGATTCTGACAAGAGAGAATCAAACCTTTTGATGTTCAATGTCATTACTGTCACTGAATCCTTCAACGTCTGGAGGATTAATCATTCACTAGAAATTGAACTGGACTTACCCTCGAGATACCGCGGCTACAAGAGCAGGTCAGAGGCTGGGAATCCTGCATTGAGTTACTCACCTCCTGACTCCACAAATTCTGCAAGGCACGAGTCAGGAGTGTGATGGAATATTCCCCACTTGCCCGGATAGGTGCAGCTGAAGAAGGGCTTATGCCCGAAATGTCGATTCTCCTGCTCCTTGGATGCTGCCTGACCTGCTGCACTTTTCCAGCAACACATTTTTCAGCTCTGCAGCTCCAACAACACTCAAGAAGCTTGATACCATCCAGGACAAAGTACCATATCCACCACCTACAGTGACAGTACCATGTAGAAGATGCACTGCAACATCTCGCCAACAGTACCTTCCAACCTGTAACTTCCATCAATCTCGGAACAGAAGAGCAGCAGGAACATGGGGACACCATCATCCGCAACTTCTCCATGTCATTCACCGTCCTGACTTCGAACAGGATCACGGTTACTTTTAAGTTGCTGGGTCAAATTCCCTCCTGAAGGGAATTGTGGCTGTACCTACCACGCCCCCTCCCAAAGGACTGCAGTGGTTCAAGAAGTCTTTTCACCACCTTCCCCTCCAGGACCAGTCGGTTGGCAGTGCCAGGAATGTTCACATCCAAAAACAAGTTTTACAGAAACCCTTGTCTGTATTTATTATATATCACAGACACAGTTTTGAGTTTCCAAATTGGCTGAACAGTTGTTTCCTCAATCAGGATCATGACCTCATATGAAAAATTGAATGCCAGAGAATTTGATCAGGTCAAGAATTACCATTGAAAAGAACTAGACTTTGTTAAATGTTTTGTGTCTGACACTCTTTTGAACAATGTAGTCAGCTCCCTCCAAAAATGTACCACAGTTTTAGACACAGAATTATGTACGGATAGAATATTTGATTCAATTTACATAGCACTGGCTGAATTTCATCAGTGCTTGAAATTCTTGAGAAACAGTGAGAAAAGAGAGATTAATGTTAATTTTGCTGTTACACATGCAGTCGTCCATTCTGCCCCTTGATCCTTTTTGTTCACATGAACTCTACCTGCCATGATCATGTACCCATTAATATCTAACAGAAATCCATCATTCTCTGTATGGAATTTTCACTTGACCCCAAACAGAGAGTTCCAGATTTCCATAACACATTGCGTGATGAATTGCATTATGATTCCACCCCTCTAGCTCTGATTCAAACATTATTTGCCCTGTGTTCAATATTATAAATTCTCTCTATCGACCCTAACTAATAATTCTTTCATTTGAAACACTTTATTCAGATTACTCCTCAATCTTCCCTTCTCAACAGAGGACAAATAAACTTGTCCACAAAAAGTTAGCCCTTTTAACTCAATTAAAATAAAAATACTTAAGATTCAAGAAGTACTGACCACAAATATACAGAAACTTATGACATCTTACACAAGCAAGTTAACTCCAAGAAGGAATCAAACAATGAAGCAGAAGAAACAGCCGCTGTTCAATGATGGGTCTCTCATCCTTGGTCAGTATTGCAGACAAACCTGTGAACTGAGTTTACAATGATATTAGGCAGAAGTGAGGTCTGCAGATACTTAAGATCAGAGTCGAGAGTGTGGTGCTGGAAAAGCACAGCGGGTCAGGCAGCATCCAAGGAGCAGGATGATCAAAGTTTTGGGCAAAAGCCCTTCATCAGGAATGAGGCTTTTGCCTGGAACATCAATTTTCCTGCTCCTCGGATGCTGCCTTACCTGCTGTGCGTTTCCAGCACCACACTCTCGACTTTTATCTCCAGCATCTGCAGTCCTCACTTTCACCTAGTTGATTTTAACCTTACTGTCAAGCCTCTTTGAAGGACATCTACCTTGAAGAAGTTCTCCTCTCTCTACAAGGATCTCAGTGAGTCTCTCCCGCACTGCACCCTCCAGGTCATCTCATTGACAATGATATTGTCCAGTTTAATAGTACAACTGTCATGAACTACATTCAACAAGGACTTAGAAAGCAGCCAGGCCTATTTACGGACTCATTACCCATCAATAATATTGTTCTTCTGCAGCCATCATAGCTAGCACCTCAAGGTTTTGTTGGAATCAATAGCCCACCTCCTGATTTCAGAACAGTGGATCAGGTCACCTGCACCTCTTGGAGAAGTTGGCTTCAGTTTTCGAAATTACCAGGATGGTCACAGGCTACAGAACAATCGGAAAAGTTACAAAAGTGTTACCTGGGATCTCAGTCAACCCCTCAAGAGGTTTGGTGCTCACTGTGGGTCGAGTGGTTGTGGTTTTTAATTGAGCCAGCCTTGCTGTAAGTTCTTTCATACATGGAAGGTCCATTTTAAAGATTCCCGTGATTTCATGGTAGTCTAAAAATGTGTCGATACAATCTAACTCTCGATAAGATAAAGATGTTCCAGTATCTATTTTCCAAACTCCTGGAAATCAACAGCACAATTTTTTATTAAGACATATCTCTCTCACATACACACACACATACACACACACAGCACACATTGCATCTGCTCCCTGAATTAAGGTCAATTTCCAACCAGGAGATCTTTTTTGCCTCCATCTTCATAAGGTATATCAAAACATTCCACACATGAAGCTTTTATACGAGATTGAGGTCAAAATGTTCGAAGGAAAAGCAGACATGAGCTCACCCCGGTTCATTCTAACCTTGCATAGATCATTGGTGAGGCCACATTTGTAAAACTGTGCATAATTCAGCGCTACCGTCTCCTTGTAAGGTATTTGTGCACTGAAGAAGATAGAAAAAGAATGGAAGAAACCTTTTTTGAGAACTGATATAATCAAGCTGAGAAAACTCACATTGCTTTTGTTAGTGAAAAGTGGTGACATTATCCAGATCTTTACATTTAGACAGAGCAAATCAAATCACATGGCAGTTAAATAGGCTATTTCAGTCAACTGATCTCCACAGGGTTTTGTTCCACACTATTAGCATATTATTGTCATCCTATCTCCTTTATCATCCTCAATAATACTTTCATTACCGTGTTTCCTGTCATAGTCAATACCACATTCTCAATTCTCTTTGCATTAGGACATTTCTCCTGAATTTCTTCTCAAATTCATTACGGCCCCAAGTCTTTGACTTCCATACAAGCAAAGACATTCGCTTTCCATCTCGCCCAATCAAAAAAACCCTTCATCATTTTAAACATCTCTCTTAGTTGGCCCTAACGTGAGAGCACATGTCACCTTCCGTGCTGTCCAGACACCAGGAACCAATCCTGGGTTCAGATTATCGCCTCAGCCAGAGAAACATTCTCATTGTGCATCAGCGCAAGTTCCAGAGGGCTGCCTCGCCAGATCAGATGTGGGTCAAGGGTGGGATCCGATTCAGTTGAAGTGCTCTTTCCATTGCGTGACTCTGTCTTCAATGCAATGGCTCAAAGGAGCTAATTGGACACAGGAAGCAATGAACAACATGAAAGTTAGAAGCACTGGAAGCAAATGTTGATCCTTCATGCCCATGACAAAAATGAGATGAGCTGCTATTAAGAAATTCAATGACAATATGGTATGGCCAAGAGGAAAATTACGGCCAGCTCATAAAAGCAAAGGGGGATTGTCGAGAATCCACATCAGGAGGTAATTGTGGACTAACATTGCAATAATGTCCCTGAGCTGACACGGTAATCAGTCATCATGGATATCCTGGAATTATCTCAGGTTTCTCTCCAGTCCATCATGCAAAACCTTCCAAAAAGGAAAGTCAATGTTAAAAGATATTTTTAAAAAAGATATCTTTCTATAGCAGCTTTCATGACCTCAGGATGTCTCAAAGTGCTACAACTGCGATTCAGAAAGGGCTTCAGTACCTGGAGTCATCTTGAAATAATATCATAGAGGTGCACATCATGAGGCATAAATAGCACAGACTGAAAATATTGAGACAGCACATGAACATAAAAACGCTGAGAAGTTAGTTTAGTCATTGGTAATGTAACTATAAATCATAACCTGGTATAGTTATGATTACTGTGATGCAAACTGTTTAGAATTTAGTGTTAATGTATAATAAATGCTGTGACTTTGGAGGTCAAGCCTGAAGTCAAATCTTGACGTTATCTTCTCCTTGACCTATCTCAAAGCCAAATTACTGTAATGCAGGAAGTATTGCAGTTAATTTTTGTATACCAACATTCCGCAAAACAACCAAGTGACAATGATCAGGTAATTTGTTTTTGCCATGTTGGTGGAGGAATGAATACTCAGTATCTCCCCTGTCACTCATTAAACAAGAAGAGCACAAGTTGCAGGAGACAGGTAACTCGTCTCAAAAGGTTTTACTTTATCAAGTGAGGAAGATGTGATTTTATGCTGGGTTAATTTCCTGGAGTGAACAGAATGATCCAATGTGATATCTACACAGCCAAGGGAGTTGAAACAAAGAACTTCACATGCCTCAGACAAACCATATCGAAGTCCCCAAACCTTGTGTCATCCTCTAATTTCACTATTCATTCACTTTTCTCTGAACACAGCCGCTGAACTGTTCCCTGTGACAAAACATCTCCTGCTCCTGCAGCAGTGTGCTCAACTGATAAGATTCAAGATAAATTCAATGGCTTGGCAGCAAGGGCACAGTGACGGTGATGGCACACTGGCAATGTTATTGAACTAATGATCCAGATCATCTGGGAGATTGTGAAATTCAAATTCAGAGTCTGGAATTAAATGAACCAATGGTAACCAGAATACCATTGTCAATTGTGAAAATCCATCTGGTTCACTCATGCTCTTGGGAAGGAAATCTGCTGTCCTTACGTGCTCTGACCTTCATATGACTCCAGACCTTCATGGTTGACTCTGAACTGCCCTGTAAAATGGCCATATCAAGCCATTCAATTCAGGAGTAATTGGGTGGCATGGTTGCTCAGTAGGTAGCCTTACAGCACCAAAGACCCAGGTTCGATTCCAACCTCAGACGACTGTTTGTATGGAGTTTGCACATTCTCCCCATGTCTGCATGGGTTTTCTCCGGATGCTCAGGTTTCCTCCCACAATCAAAAGATGCGCAGGTCAGACAAATTGGCCATGATAAATTGCCCACAGTGTTCAGGGATGTGTCGGTTAGGTGCATTAGTCAAGGTAAACATAAGGTAGGGGCATGGGTCTGGGTGGGTTACTCTTTGGTGATTCGGTGTGGATTTGTTGGGCCAAAGGGCCTGTTTCCACACAATAGGGATTCTCTGACTAATTAGGGATGGGAATTAAAGATAGCCTAGCAAGCAATGTCCACATCCCATGGGTAGCTGAAAAGAACAAGTAGGAAATCATTTTTCTTAAATGACCAATGTCTTCAAAAGTTAATGCTGAGCTGTATCTTCTCTGCTCACCAAAATTTAACCATGATATTAGGAAGAAACCAGCTTTCTCAGGAATAATTTTAATGGTAACATATCATAATAAATGCAAGTTTCAGATTTTGTGACAAAATTCTGGACTGCGGAATATAGAAGTCACAATCTGAGCTGATCTGTTTACTTTTCTGGCATTGTCACAATAAATTTGATTTGGAAACACATTTCAGATGTGTCTACCTGTGTTCCACGCCTTAAAAATGAGTGCAATAAATGTCTTCCTGATGACAGCATCTCACATTTCTCCTGAGGGAGACACCAGTGGGATGAACTTGACCCAAGCAGGTTAATGTCTAAATAACTTACAAGAATGGGAATCCACAAATTCAAGCAGTTTAAGACATAACTCATCTGCGTCTTTCATCATTTTGTGTTTTTATTTATTCCTCACAGAATGTGTGCTTCACTGACCAGGCCAGCATCTGCTTTCCTTCCCTAATTGCCCAGAGGACAGTTAATGGTCAACTCCATTGCTATGGGTCTAGAGTCACGTGAAGGCCAGACCAGGAAAGGACAGCAGATTTCCCTCATTAAAACACATGAGGACACGAGCTCAGCCAATTCTGCACAGGCTACATTGGAATCTGGGCTCAATATTCTTGGAAACTATGACACTCCAGCTGCTCTTCACCTTCCTAAAGTGTGACCAGATGCCAAAAACGGGTGACTTCATTGAAACAAATCCAGCAAGCAAAGTCAATCTAAATAAAAAGAAATTACCAGCCAATTCTCTACAGAACACCAAGTCTGTCCATGTTGCAGAGTGAGATTCCATTCAAAACCCATCAGGGAT